>NC_140213.1:11169230-11626730 GCF_951802725.1 Rutilus rutilus
AAAAAGGTGAAAAATAAGCACCTCTGCAAAGCGTCACTCTGCAAAGTACGTCACCCGGATCGTTGGTCTGATTGGTTGAAGGACTATCCAATTGCATACAGAGTCAATTGAACTATGCCCGTTGATCACGCCTCTTGTGCAGTAGAAAATACAGAGCAGACTCCCCAGACCAATGTTCAATCTTAAAAGATTGAGCTTGGCCTGGTGATAGCCAGACTATGCTTATACCTCAATTCAAATTAAACTCAAATTCAGGGATTAAATTGGAATTCTCATTTAAATTCTGAATGATACTCAAAATTGCACAAAATTGACTCCACAAAATATTTAATGAAGTTGCTGAAAAAAACACCAAACACAAAGTGCATATAGGTATCAGTTCCATTAAGCCCCGAAAATACCAGATTTGGTAACAGCATTATCTGCTTCAAAAGTAATGACTTAATAAAATGATACATCTTCTCATTGCTATTATCCTTTTTTACTAGAATTAAGCTATACGTTACCTTAGTTGCTGCATATCTCTCCTTCTGCTCTTTCTCCAGCTGTGCACGCAAACATTCCTTCTCCATCCTGTCCTCAATGATAACCTCTTGCATGTCTCTGCACTGAGGTATAAAAAGTTATTTGCAGCTTATTGATACTGACTCTCTCAAAAGGAATTTGAAAAGGAATGCAAATCAGGTTACAGATAACATGTAACACAAATGCTTTTCATATAAAAACCTTTTTGGACAGCTCTTGAATTCGTGCCTGGCTGTTGTTTCTTTTATTCTTTAGAGCAGTGATCTCTTGCTCCTTCTCCTCCATGTTTTTTTCATACCGCTGGATCCAAAACTGGAACTTTTCCCCTAAGTTCTTTTAGGCACAAACAGTTCAGTGACAGCAATTAATCCTGGTGTATTTGCATCAGAATAGGCTTAATTAAAGTGCTTAGAAACAGAACTCCAAGCATAACCAACAAGACAATTTAGTCAGCCAGCTTCATTACTAAAGTTTCAGTGGTGAGCAGCATGGAAATTCTTAAAGGACAAGTTTGGTATTTTACACTTAAAGCCCTGTTTTCAGATCGTTTCTGATGAAATAGAACGGTTAAGATTGAAATTTGGACACATGCTGCTGGCCCGAGAATTTTCGGTTTCTGTGGTAGCACCCCCCCACCTCCACAATGGCTGCATAGGTGCACTAGAACAATCCTTCCTAAAACGCATTAAACTTTCGTTTACAAAGACGTGAAACTCACCGAGTGGTCCGGGGTGTTCACTGATATGCTCACACAAAAATTGCTGCAAAAGATGCTTAGTTTTTCACCTACTATAAAGTAGGGACGTATATACATTCGGACACAGGGATAGTTCAAAATAAAATTCGCAAACAGCATAATAAAGTCGTGTGGTTGGAACAACAACTCTCGAACTGTGGTTAGAAGCATAGTTACTCATTATCAGGAGCACAATAATAAGGGGAAGGTTAGGATGATTTCAGGGGGCCTTATCAGAGAGGGCAAATGGAACAAAAATAGACATGAATTGCCATCTTGAATTAAATAGCAGAAGTTATTATTCCATCACATGTGCATGACGTCATTAACAGCAGTCCTATAATGTTGAACCAACATAGTTCAAATGACACTATTACTAAGACTGCATTTACACTGCTGGTCTTGATGCCCAATTCCAATTTGTTGACTATTTTGGATTTGTTTGATGACCAGCTTACATCTTCTTTTAAAAGTGAAAAGTGATCTGCATTTACACTATATACTTGGTGAAGCAACCCAAGGTAGACATACTGATCCAGAAAAAGGAAGTAAAAATGGCGCGATTTGCAATGGATGCGGAGGAAATTACAATACAAGCTTTTGCTTTCCACACCATGTTTAAAAATCATCAATACACTGAGTTGAGCCTTCGTCCTCCATTGCACCATTGAAAAGATTAATGTGATCGCAGTTGGTGTCCACCTGAGTTGATGTTATTTGCCATCATCGCTTTTTCAATTATGTATGACTCGCATTGACGGGAATATCCTGAAGATCTTGATTTACTTGATTAGGCTTGGAGCTAAACTCTGCAGGACAGTGGCCCTCCAGGAGCAAGACTTGACACCCTACTCTATACCAATTGGGGTACAATCAGAGGTGCACATCCCTGCAAGTACAAATCTAGTTTGTTTTACAAAGCTTTATGCATTACGTTACATAAAATTAAGTTGTGCTTCACTTACTGCATGTTGTCTTTTTAGGAAGATCTCCAGCTCCATGTGAACATTCTTTTCCTCCTCAGTTTTCTCTTGCAGCATCTGAGAGTGCAACCAAAAGTGGAAGTTGTAAATCAAAATATGATGGTATGTGGGTTTTACAGTATGTTTGGGTATCAGAATTATTGGAATTTTAATTATAAACTTGTTAATTGGAAAGTGAATTTATAAAAGTCCTGACTTCTGTCACTTGACCGTATTGATGTAAAAATGACCAAAATGGCAGTTAAAATAAAATAAAAACGCCATTGTTCCTGAATGGACTTTCTTTGTTTCTCAATATTTAATAATATAAATTATTAATTAAATGTTGGCTTGTCTGAAAGTTTAAAAAGTTACACAAAATGATGCAACAGAGAGGTTACAGAACAAGTTGTCAAACACACACCCGAACTTCATCTTCCAGTTCTTTCTCCTTGTGACTGTTGAGTTTCAGTCCTTGGTAGACTAGCTGTTCGGCACAGCTCTTCACAAATTTCTCTTGTCGGTTTGTCCTCACCCTCATGTTCTGTGCCTGCACCCTCAGGTAGTCCAACAACTCCTCAAGCCTCTGGGAAGAAAATTGTTTTTTTCAGCCAGACTGCAAGCCACATATGTATTTGTCCAACATTTTAGACCAAAGTTCAAAAGTAAAGATGACACAGTACTTTTGTGTATTAGCTTTTGTCAACAATTAGGATTCTTTGCATTGTGACATTAGCTATGTTTCCATCCAAAGGTTGTGAATTTAACTAATGTGCAAAATTGTAATATTGCATGAAACATTTGCTTTCTGATAAACTGCCACTAAATATCATTACTTAGTTATGGCATGAAACTCTAGATGGCGCAGGCTGATAGGTCCAACTCATTTGGTAGCGATCACATCATTATCTACATAGCAAAGCTGATTGGTTGTTGTTGCATCAGCGGCCAATGAGCTGCGGCTCAACATTCAAACAAATACCGGTAGTGTTGCTGTTAGCAGTCTGTAGCGCGCTTTCAGAACGCATCTGGAATCAACATCTAAGATAAATGATTGATGTTTTATTCCACATCTCTGTGCATATTGTGTGGTCCAGTTATTAATTCCTAAATGGAGCCATCTTTACAAGTTTTAAACTAGCTTTATGTTAGAAATGTTTTAAACTAGTGTCATGATAACATTTGCACGAGTGAGTCACTGAAGCAAATAGCAGCAGTGTTTACTGTATGCAACAGCAGTATTGCTGACATACTATTCCATGTCATCGCTGTTTTATGTGTTAGCATGGATATGAAAACAGTTAAAGTGATATAAGCATTTGCTCTTTAAACAGCGTTCATAGATTTAGCTGCAAAAGTTTGACAACGCATTCATTTATTTCCAAGAGCAATGTTTTTATTAGCTATGCTAAATTTGTGTGGTTGATTCAGATGCTTGAGTCACGCTAAAACAACAATCAATACAGTTAAACTAAGCCTCTATTTATAGTCTTGTGGAGTGATTTACTAAGCATAAGTTGGAGCGTTATGCATTTGTTTCTATGAAGCAGCAAATGGTCTATTGTTTGTTTCTCTGTGAGTATACGCTATCTAAGCTATGGATGAGGAGGTTAAAGTAAAATAAGCAAAAAAAAGACGTTATTTTATTTCAAGGGTAATGTTTTCATTAGCTAGGCTTGACATGTTGATGCAGCGTCAGAACAAGATTATGTCATACATTATCACTACAATTGGCTTTTCATTTATATAATAAGACCATAAGGGTTTTGTAATCATTATCAAATGACTTATTGATGATACTTGCTCAGGTGGTTGCTGGGTTCCTATCTCTATCAGCTTGTCCATCTTTATATCTATTGTTCACAAGAACACATAGCATGCATTTATATAATGTTAAGCAGGTCGGCAAGGCAGCCAAGACACACATAGCGTTAAGTCACTAGTGCTAAGCTGGTCTGCAAGGTAGCCAAGGCACGCATAGCCTTAAATCACTAGTGTTAAGCTGGTCGGCAAGGTAGCCAAGGCGCAGATAGCCTTAGATCCAAGGCTCGAAATTGCGACCATTTTGGTCGCATATGCTCCTGAAATTTAATCTGTGCGACCTAAAAATATATTTGGGAGCATTTGTGCGAGTGCAAATAATGGTTGTGGTGCGACCTGTTTTCATTTCTCTAAAAAACGTTTGCAAATTACTTCACAGTGTGTACCTTATGTGCGCTGATACGCGATGGCCGGACCGTCATTCTATCCAACGTTATATAACCAATCCCGGGGTTTTTCCTGCATTGATTTTTTTTGGCGGCCGCCAAAGCCTTTGATCGGTGCGTGAGTGACTGCTGCGCTTGACGAGAGAAAGCCCCGGCCGCGCGCGCGCACTCTCACGTCTTCAAACAACACGAGCGCTGTCTTGCTCTCTCTCCCTCGCGCATATTAATCAAAATCATTTGACACGATAGAAAAAGGGCGGAAGACCGAAGTTTCACGTGGAGCATTTGGAGATTTTTTTTTTCTCCTAAATTACCGTGGAGTGTGAATTGTGCTAAAAAATAAACTACCGGGATAATCACACAACGCTTGCCGTATGCTACACTTCCACTAATGACACTCCGATTCGCGAACTAATGACTCATTTGAACCGATTCACTTTAATGAACAACTGATCTGTCCAACACACTCACGAGACGTCTGAATCGGTGTATAACAAATCGGTACCACTTTACAATAATGTTCCACTTATTAAATTCTAGTTAACACAGTTGTACTATTAAAAAAACAATACATTATTGATTTTTTTTTTTTTTTTTTTTTAACATAGTTAATGCACTGTGAAGTAACATTAATGAACAATGAACAGCTGTATTTTTATTAACTAAGATTAACAAAGATTAATACAGCATATTAATAGCAATAGAGTGCCAAGTGCCAAGCAAAAAATGCAGGGACAGGTGTGTGGCAAACAAATCAGGTTCAATTATTAAGGCTTTTAATCGGCAGGATACGTCAAATATAACCATACTGTCTATGAATATAACACCGCATACACCATCGCCAAAGAAGAGCTTGCCTTCACTAAATTTATGTCAAATGACAAATCATGTGCCAATATCATCGGGGTGAGATGATATAGAGCCAGAAGACCAAATTTTGAATCTTGGCCACAGGATGAAATAAAATTTGTTAATATATAATTTGTAGTTGTGGTGCTCCTTAATTTTTGGTGGGTGCTCCTAAATTTTTGCTGGTGCTCCTAACTTTTTGAAGTTGGGAGCACCAGTGCTACCAAGTAAAAAAGTTAATTTCGAGCCCTGCTTAGATCACTAGTGTTAAGGCAGTTGGCAAGGTAGCCAAGGCACACATAGATAGTAAAACATGCTGTCACATAAAATAAAATAAAAAAGAAGCCGTACATATTGCTTGGCGATAGATCTGCTGTCTTTGGGGGTGTTTTTTCCCATCCCTTCCTGTCTCCTGTCTATGTCATCATTGTGCAGATATATGCATTACCCTGTGCAAATGTATAGCAATAGTCTTCTTTAAGCTGTTACCCACAGCTTATTGGTATTGGTTGTAAAACATGTAAAAGATCTGTTTGGATGTTTGTGTTGAAGAGGGCTCTGCCATTTTCTGTTGTTTCCTGCTTTGTTGGGGGTTAATACATGTATGTTACATATGCAGCAGCAGCAGCAGCATGCTCACAGCAATGTCTGTGAATGTATTGGCAGTAGCAAGTCCTGGTACTTGCTCTGCAGCAACGTAGCAGATCTATTCTACCAAAACCAAATACACTAACATTGCCATTTCCATTACCATGCCAATCTCTATTACTATACCAATCTCCCGAGAGTTGTCATGACAGAATTACCTAGCCTGGCATGGAACTCTAGATGGTGCAGGCTTATAGGTCTAATTCATTTGGTAGCGAGTAGGGCTGGATTAATCGCACTTAAACAAGATGGCTTATCGCGATTTTGAAATCTGTAAACGCTGCTCCATCTTGAAAGCACTGTGAGTTTGAATCACTTATAACGTGCATTTGAAAAAGCAACAAGCATCAAACAGCTTTCCAAACATGAGAAGCATTTAATGACCTCTTGTCCAACAAAAGACAACATTTAATAACATGCTTTTACTCCGAACTCACTTCATAACGACAGTTGAGCATTCTTCTGTGAGATGATGTGGCTTCTTACACAGAATAAGGCAGTTGTGTGTTTATTGGTCATGTTTAATCAATCAAAGCATTTCAATCTCCTGTTTATTCAGCTACAGCAATAGGGATTTCCTGGAATGACTGGCTTTATCTACTTCTGTGGCAGGGAATATTTGGCATGTCTGCACGAGAGCGCCCTCTGGTGTTCAGATGGAGCAGCATTTACAACCGACCAGCCGCACTGCACTGACAAGCTGCGCATAAAATAATTGCAGTCTTTGCCAAATCGCGTGCGGTTTCAGTGCGATTAATTGTGCAGCCCTAGTAGCCAGTACATCATTATCTACAAATCACAGCTGATTGGTTGTTGTTGCTGTAATGTATTGACTGACTATGGAAATAGTGAGGTTCCTTTAAGAGGCTAAGAGCCGGGGGGGGGGGGGGGGGGGGCGTGGCTGTTGGTGGGATATATGTGTTTTTGGCCAGTATGTTCACTGGGGTTGACTGAGCTAGATGTACGTCGATGTTGCCTTGTTCAGTAAAGGTTCACAAGCTGACAAACGTTTCCTCATGTTATTCAAGTATACTACACTGGCGACGAGCGGATTCGGACCGACTGTGTGCAGATAAGTTCATATGGTGCGACTTTTCAAGTGAGTGAAATAATTTGCCATCTGGAAGCGAACATGACTACACTCGGCCGTATTGAAGAGTTTGACGAATGCTCGAGTAACTCTTTTGAAGAATACACAGAACGACTGGAATGTTTTTTTCATGCAAATGATATTGAGGATGATGCAAAAAAACGCTCCGTGCTGCTCAGTGTGTGTGGTGCAAAAACATATTCCACGTTACGTTCAGTGCTTGCCCCAACGCAACCCTCTACTGTGTCTTATGCAAACATTGTCGCTGCCTTAAAACGCCATTACAGCCCAGCGCCATCAGAGATTGTTCAACGTTTTCACTTTCACAATTGTAAACAGAAACCTAATCAAAGCATTTCAAACTACATTGCTGAGCTTCGACGTTTGTCTGTGCACTGTGCTTTTGGGGATCAGTTAGAAGCAATGCTGCGTGATAGAATCGTGTGCGGGGTTATGGATGAAGCGCTACAGCGACGCCTGCTGGCTGAACCTACACTAACATTTAAAGAGGCAGAAGACAAGGCACTAGCTGCTGAAACAGCATTGTTAAATGCTCGCCTACTTCGTCAGCATCAAAACGAATCACGGCTGGAGGACGATGTTCATTATGCAGCACATGCATCAGTACATAAGACAGCAGTTTCAAATGGAAATCCTACACGTGACAAGCCATGCTTCAGATGTGGTGGTCAGCACACCCCGCAAAGCTGTAGGTTTTCCACTGCTGTGTGCCATTACTGTAAAAAAAGAGGACACATATCTCGTGTATGTTTAACAAAGGCTAAACATGGTACTGACAAGGATGCAACCAGCTCAGAAGAACGTTACACCAACATTATAACACGCAAGGAAAATAATGAATACTCTGTTTACAGCACCACTACTAAAGCAGAAAGAGGGGGGCAGAGGCCATATCTGGCCACTGTTATACTGAACAAACAAGCACACACAATGGAAGTGGATTCAGGAGCGGCCTGTTCCTTGATTAGTGAGCATACCTATCACTCATTGTGGCCCTTCCAACCCCCTGAAATACATGCAAACAATGGAATACTTAAGCAGTGGTCACAGGCAACCTTGGAAGTGAAGGGAAAAATATTTGTGGAGGTAACGTACAAAGGAACACGAAACACACTGCCTTTGTTCGTCATCCAGGGCCAGGGCACTAGTCTGTTGGGACGGGACTGGATTGATGCCCTGGGAATATCAGTGGAAGGAGTACACAGTGTACAGCTGCAGTCCATAGAAAAAATATTGACTGAATATTCAGAGGTTTTTCAGGACATTGGGGTTTGCCGGACCGCCCCGATCTCTATTGACATTGATTCCACAATTACTCCACGGTTCTTTAAGGCCCGCCCAGTTCCTTTTGCTTTACGGCCCCAGCTGGACGAGGAGTTGGACAAATTGGTGGCTCAAGGAATCTTTGAACCTGTTCGCCATGCAAGGTGGGCCACACCTATAGTGGCTGTAGCAAAAAAAGATGGGGGTTTGAGGATTTGCGGTGATTACCGCTGTACTGTGAATACAGCTGTTAAGCCTGACGTGTACCCTATACCCACAGCATCTGAGCTGTTCTCGAAGCTAGCTGGAGGAGTAGTTTTCACTAAACTTGATTTGAAACAAGCTTATCAGCAGCTTCCAGTGGATGATGACACAGCCGACTTACTGACTATTAGCACTCACCGTGGGCTTTTCCGGGCTCGACGGTTGCAATTTGGGGTGTCAACGGCCGTTTCAATATTTCAAAGATTTATGGACAATTTGCTCGCAGGAATTCCAGGAGTCCAGCCATACCTGGATGACATCCTGATTTCGGGCAAAACCATGGAAGAACACAACGCACGGCTACAAGCCGTACTGAAGTGCCTCGCTGAAGCTGGGCTGCGACTAAAAAAAGAGAAAAGCATGTTTGCTGCTACTCAAGTGGAGTTCTTGGGGTTTAGAGTGGATAAAGATGGCATCAAGCCAACCCGTGAGAAAGTGGAAGCTATCCAAAATGCTCCGCCCCCACAGAACAAAACAGAACTTCAGGCATTCTTGGGGCTGCTTAACTTTTACAGCTGTTTTCTTCCCAATAAGGCCACCGTCCTGGAACCCCTGCACCGCCTTCTAGACCAGTCTGCTACGTGGCAGTGGGGAGCGAAGCACAAGATGGCATATGCTCAGGCAAAAGAGTTGCTGCAAACGGATAAAGTGCTGGTGCACTATGATGAAAAGAAACCCTTGGCAGTGGTTTGCGACGCCTCACCCTATGGGCTTGGTGCTTTATTATTCCACATGGAATGTGACGGCCAGGAGAGACCCATTTGCTTTGCTTCCAGAACAATGACCACCACTGAGCGGAATTATGCCCAAATTGATAAGGAAGCATTGGCAGTTGTTTTTGCAGTCAGAAAGTTCCACCAATATCTCGCAGGCCGCCATTTTGTGATTTTTACAGACCACAAACCCCTGCTGGGACTCCTGCACCATTCCAAGCCAATGCCTGCCATCCTTTCACCACGGATGCTGCGTTGGAGTTTGATCATTGGATCTTACGACTATGAGCTGTGCTACCGACCGGGCAAACAAATGGGCAATGCTGACGCCCTGAGTCGCTTACCCTTGCCGGCATCTGATGCTGTTACACCACCACCATTGGAAGTGTTGCTACTTGAAATGGTGCCAGAAGCACCCATGCATGCTGAGCGAATTGCTAACCTTACACTAAAGGACTCTGTCATGGCACGAGTAATGCGCTGGGTGCTGCATGGGTGGCCGGCTGATGTAATGGATAGCCGGTTCAAACCATTCCTTTTGCGCCGCCATGAACTCTCTGCACATAAGAACTGTTTGCTATGGGGAAGCCGTGTGGTTGTTCCCTGCTTGGCGAGGAGAGAAATACTGGCTATGTTGCATGACGCGCACCCGGCATTGTACGCATGAAGGGACTCGCAAGGAGTTATGTGTGGTGGCCGGGCATGGACCGAGACATTGAGGAGACTGTTAAAGCATGTGAAACCTGTCAGATGTCACGTCATGCACCTCCTAAGGCAAAAGTTCACCCTTGGGAGTGGACAACAAAAAGATGGTCCCGGCTGCATATTGACTTCGCAAGCCCTTTTCAGGTTAAAATATTCCTCATCGTGGTTGATGCACATAGCAAGTGGCTGGAGGTGTCTCTGATGAGTTCCATGTCATCATCGGCCGTCATCAACACACTGAGACTGCTTTTTGCCACACATGGTTTGCCCGACGTCATAGTGTCAGACAATGGTGCTTCGTTCACCTCTGCAGAATTCCAAGAATTTGCAGAGCGCAACGGCATTCGACATGTCACTACAGCACCTTATCACCCAAGCTCAAATGGTCAAGCTGAACGCATGGTGCAGACAACCAAGGAGGCCCTGTCTCGCATCACCAAGGGCGAGTGGCAGACCAGACTCGCTCGTTTCTTGTTGTCACAGCACGTCACACCCAATTCATCAACTGGGAAAAGTCCTGCTGAGTTGCTCATGAATCGGCGACTCACCACTGCCCTGGATCGTCTGCACCCTGATCATGATGGTGATATGCTTCGCAGACAGGAGCTGAGAGAGTCAGAGAGTTTAAACCTAAGGACTTGGTGTACATGAGAAGCTACTCCAGAGATTCTAAGTGGATGCCTGGAATCATTGTGGATGTCACAGGTCCCCTGTCATACAAGGTCAGAGCGGGTGATGGGCAAATGCACAGACGACATGTTGATCAGCTGCTGGACAGGACGGCACCCTTGTCCGACCAATCAAGGCCTGAGCCAGATGGCTATACTGTCCATCCGCCTGAGTGGGGGGGGGGGGGGGGGGGGGGGTGGCTGTTGGTGGGATATATGTGTTTTTGGCCAGTATGTTCACTGGGGTTGACTGAGCTAGATGTACGTCGATGTTGCCTTGTTCAGTAAAGGTTCACAAGCTGACAAACGTTTCCTCATGTTATTCAAGTATACTACAGTTGCATCAGTGGCCAATGAGCTGCGGCTCAACATTCAAACAAATATCCATAGTGGTGCTGTTAGCAGTCTGCAGCGCACTTTCAGAAACCCTCCACATTTCCCAGCTCCACCTGTATAGATCTGCTATGAGGTTAATTAATGTATATTACATATGCAGCAGCAGCATGACTTATGCACATTTTTAGTATAGTATTATTATCATCCAGCAGTTTTTGATACAATATCCCAAAATGTGCATTAAAAATAGGTGGATGGAAACATAGCTTTTGTTGCCATGAAAGTTAAGCACACTTCATGCTTTACAAGCACCAGCAAAATATGCACAGTAAAATCAGGAATATTATATTAACAGTGTTCAAGTCAAATAAATATGAATTAAAAAAACGTTCTATGCAAAATGACACAGATGATTACCTTGCACTCCTCTGTTTTTTGCTTGTGAATGTCAAGTAACTGTTTTTGCAGTGCTTTAATCTTGAGACGACCCTCTTCCTCCCTACAGTTTGTGTAAAATGTGGTTTATGTTCACTGTTTCAGGCTACAAAGTACAGTACATGATATTTTGGGGTAAATAATTTGTCAGTTCATGTTAAGACCTGTTTATTATGTCCAGAAGTTGGAGTTTCTTCTTCCGGTCCTCTTCTACTGCTGACAAGAGACTTTGAAAAGTGTTTTTCTTCTGCAGCTCGACCATTAACTTATTTAACACGTCTGACATAAACTGCCTATGGGATCAAAGATGATGTTGAAATGGTTTATGTAACATTAAGAAATGTTCAAATCAGTAAAGAAATATACAATGATACATACAGTATATATATTTTCAGTAACAGTAAATACAATTTTTAACTTTAAATTAAAAACTACAGCCAAAACTGTTCATTACATATAATGCATCCCTATAACATTTAGATCTATACTTTAGAGAAGTGTGCACGCATACCTGTCTCTCTGCACTTTGGCCAGGTTGTCATGAGTAAGTAGACTCTCCTGAATACTTATTTGCTTTTGGGATTTGTGTAATTTTCCTGTGAAATCAGACAAACTGCTCCCAGCCACCAGTCGAGCTGTTTTTAGTTGCAGTTCGGTCCTTTGCTGCTAAATACAGAGTGATACAGAGAAAAACATGATTGGGAGATAAAACAGCAATAATTGCATGTGGACAATGAGGTTCTATAACTATTGTGTGGTGAGCTGGCAATAAAACTACTTGATCAATACACTTGACTTCAAATTACAAGAGGCGAACTGTCTAAATGTGCAATAAGTTTGGTAAATCTCCTGCAACATCTCAAGAATATGTCTAGGTCAAAATAAATAAATAATAAATAAATAATTTTAATGACAATTTAACACATTTTACCACCAATAGTTGCAGTATTGCTTACTGTAATTGTGATATATTACATAAATTACTTTATTATCTATGGGGTAAAATGTGACCTGGACATTTATTGTCAAATTTGTCCAGTCACTTAGTTATAGAACTATTATAAAAAGTCTACCCATGAACAAATAGAGAAAATTATTTACAGACAAGTTGACTGGGGGATACAAACAAGGGAACAACAAAGGTTGCATCAAAAATATTACGTTGAAATCTAATTCAAAGTTTATCTAACAATTCTGTTGCAACTTTAAAAACTTTGTTGTTTAAAAATTGTAAACACAATTTTGATTTGTTGCTACTTTAAACCAGTGACGAGGCCAGACATTTTAAAGTGAGTGGACCTTGGTGAAGTAGGGTGGACCAATGCCTATACTCTTTTTTATTTTTAAAATACATGGGATCAAAATAATTTGACAATTTAGATTAGTTTAATTGTGATTTATTGTTAGCCAACAGTTTCATTAAAACACAAAAAATAAATCACAACAGAATAAGAACAATAAATGAATATAAGTAATCATAGGTGGAGCATGTGTTGGGCTGGGCGAGGCTTAGCCTTCCCCAGGCCACGGACTTGAGACCAGCATGGAATTGTCTCAGTCAAACCACTGTCTGCTGCTGCTTTGGATTGGTTTTAGAGGGACAGCTCAAACAGCCCTCAGCCCTCAAACAGCTCTCAAGTAGTAAACTGACTTATTTTTCGAGTTTTTAAATGGTCAAATACAAACAAAATTATGTTAACATGTCCGTCTTGCCTAGTATTCAGGTAAATATAGTCAGATTTGAAAATGCATGTGGTATAACAGTATATTAGATCCATGCTTAAGCTTTTAAAGTGACAGCAGCCTAATAAACCTGCTGATGTCTGTCTGTCAACAAAAGACAAAGAGAAAATTTGGTCGCTGCTCCTGACTTTAATTGTAAGCATTAATCTGTATTTAATTTTTACAATGAAGACTATCAAGTGTTATGTAACATTTAATTACTTTCATTTCTGTAGTATTTCTTACCTGGATATACTGTTAGACCCACTTAAAAAACTTAAAGCCATATTTATTTCATGTGTCTCTTTATTCTATTGTATTTATTTGAGCTATTGTTTGCAATTTGTTTATTTGTTCTTATTTTATTACTGACTGTTTACTTGTTAATTATATTTAAAAAAAAATTGTGGTTTCACGATTCAAATAAATAGAAAAAAGCCTGCCTGTTCTGTGTATAAGCTATTGCAACAAAATTAGCAAAAGGTTATGAGATATTAAATTATCTGTATGATGGTATAATGGCAGTTTTCCCTGTGGTATCGAAAATCAATATTTTTCAAGGTATCATATCGAAGTTGGAAATCCAGTATCGTGACAACACTAATATCATACTGAAACGCTTCCAAAACTAATTTTCTGCTAAATAGATACACGATACCAGCTGCGCTTTATCGCTCTCTCATCTCTCCGACAGTGAGTTGACACACAAACCCGCTTCCCCTTACTCACTCGTTTCTTTTGCTACGAATGAATATTGTTGATGTTACAGGGCTTGAATTTCGGCATGGGATTATGCATATTACGCATAATTTTACTCATTCCCGCAAGATTTTGTGCTCACACCCAAAGTGCACGCACATAAAGCCATCTTGAGTTCGTTTTCACTGTCAAAATGCTGGTCTTGACGACTATTCACATAAACACAATCAGTTAGGTATGTTTTAAGTGAACGTAAACAAAGTAGAGACATGCATGTGTAACAGTATAATGGATCCATGTGTCAGGTCTTAAAGTGACAGCAGCCTTATATTCCTGCTGCCAAATTACGAGATAATATAAAAAATATCTATATGGCAGTTTTCCCCATGGTATCGATGTCAGAATTGTGGCCAGTGAAAGTACTGAGTGGCTAGTAACTTTGGAAAACCACTAGCCACAGTGGGTGGTGAGCAAAAAAGTTAATGTCAAGCCCTGTATACATAATGTTGAGGGTAAATGTGGCTGAGTCGTCGTGAGCAGATGTAAACACTCAGGAGAAGTTGGATGAGTTTGAACAGATGGGATCTTTTTATTTACCCCAATTAAGGCCAAAGAAAGGCAATACAAATTTACAAAGAAAAAAAAAAAGGGAAAAAAAAAATACTGTTTAATAAAGAAAATAAATTGACATGAGAGTCAAAACAAAAAAAAATCTAAATTTTGCAGCTGCTTTGAAATTGACCTTTACACAAGCCACTATACATAGAGCATCACACAGACTTATGTCCTCTCATCTCACGCCCCCCCAAGAGAATGAAGCTACTCATCTTTATAGGACTAAAGGTACCCCTGAAATTGGCACATACCAACACAATATTACAATGCAGGGGTGGCTCAGGTGAATAGTCCATAAATGCTTAAAAACAGCCGAAATACTACATCTATAAAACTAGAAAATTACAAAATATTATTTCTATGGTTCCAGCTAACATTTGGCAAAGCCACAAATCATATTAACAGCCAAAAAATTAATAACTCAAACTCCGGTTCACTTGCAATTGACCCGGAAGTCATAGCGTCATTTAAACCCCCCAATTGCGGCAAAATTTCCTTTACCCAAACAAACCGGAGACGCCAGTAAGACACAAAGATGGTATGTCAAAGCTATGTTCCTTTTAAACTAAATAAACAGATACATAATTAACGAAAACATGTGTTACGTGGTTATTGAAACTAATCATGATTGCGCGATAAATAACATGATATTAAACAGTAAGATATGTATTGATGACAGTAGCTATAGCATATAAATCACCGTAGTAATAGATATTATAAGTGTGCACACGAAACTACGGGATTACTGTAGGAGTTTTGATAAAAAGCTAGGTTACCGCTGATTTGAAACAATATAAGGATTAACAAAACACATTAACACGCTTGACAAACAAATACAAGCAACATTTGCACTCAGTCTTTGTGAACTGTAATAGGTAGCGCATCGCTGCCGTGACGGTAGCTAAGCGCCCCGTCACAACATTGTATTATAAAACATAAGTATTTAGACCAGCATGCACATAAAACAGCATTTACAACTAGGGCTGTGTCACGGGTGGTTGCAGGAAGGCAGACGGAGACAAGGATATAATTCCAAAACGAAGGTTTATTAGTAATTAAACACAGGACGGCAGAACAAGTAGCAACACACACTAAATATAACTGAGATCGGACCAAGACTGACAGAACAGACAGAACTTAAATACAAACACAGATTAACAGAACACAGGTGATACAGATGACGATGATGATTAAACAGGTGATACAACTGAACTGATAATGACAGTAACCATGGAAACGAAGGAGTGGCGGGAAAAGAACAAAGGAAAACAGGAACAAATCAAAACACAAACCGAAAGTCCAAACATTAACTGACACGTGACAGTACTCCCCCCTCCCGGTAGGCGTGTCCTCGCGCCGTAGATAGACCAACTGCGAAAGGAGGGAGGGGGCTCAGGAGTAGGATGAAGGGCAGACAGAAGGCCAGGGTGGAGCAGACAGTGCAGGCGGCCAGGGCGGAGCAGGCTGTGCAGGCGGCCAGGGCGGAGCAGGCTGTGCAGGCGGCCAGGGAGGAGCAGGCTGTGCAGGCAGCCAGGGAGGAGCAGGTGGCCAGGGCGGAGCAGGCGGCCAGGGCGGAGCAGGCTGTGCAGGCAGCCAGGGAGGAGCAGGTGGCCAGGGCGGAGCAGGCGGCCAGGGCGGAGCAGGCTGTGCAGGCAGCCAGGGAGGAGCCATGGTGGAGGCAGGGTAGGCGACTCCAGGGGGCCGACTGACAGAGCCGGAGCAGGTGGAAGAGGATACCCGGATGAAGCCGGAGAGCCGACGAGCCAAGGTGATGCTGAGGATCCCGTAGATGCCGACGGCTCTGGCGACCGAGACGCAGGCGGGGATTCAGAAGGCCGCGGTGGAGCCGGAGAGCCGACGAGCCAAGGTGATGCTGAGGATCCCGTAGATGCCGACGGCTCTGGCGACCGAGACGCAGGCGGGGATCCAGAAGGCCGCGGTGGAGCCGGAGCAACAGAGGACCAAGGTGGAGCTGGAGGGAGTGAGGAGCCCAATGGAGCCAGAGGGACGAAGGGACGAGGCAAAGCCAGAGGAGTGTAGTCCCGAAGCGATGGCAGGCCGACGAACGACCAAGGCGGAGCCGGAGGGACGGTGGACTGATGGACCACGGTGGAGATGAGGGTGGTGGGAGCCAAGGTAGAGCTAATGGACCGACAGGCCGAGGTGGAGTCCTGGTCGCGGAGGCTGGAGACGGAGACTGGGGATCCACCGACCATGATGGAGCTGGAGACTGGCAGACCCGTGACGACCCCACATCACAGAAGGTGGAATAAGGGTAAGCTGAGGGGCTGACAGGAAGCAGCGGAGGCATGGATGAGGAAATTATGATGGTAGGTGGTGGGAGAGGGAGTTCAGGAACAGACACGGGTTCTGGAACAGACTCAGGCTCGGAAACAGAACAAAGGAAAACAGGAACAAATCAAAACACAATCCGAAAGTCCAAACATACACTGACACGTGACAGGCTGGACATTGATTCAACAATATATATCGCGATTGTTTTTTTTTCAATAACGTTGATATGATTTTTAAACACATTTCCGATATTTCAATATACACCATTTGTCACTGACTGACGTTTAGGGCACAGCCGGCAGAGAGAGCAGAACACAATTGGCTACTTGCGTGATGACGTACAACACAGACATGCAGCCAGTGCTCAGCAGTAGTAGGCTAAGCTCCAACTCGGCAAGTTTTAGCTACAAAATGAGTACCCCTGACCACAATACATCTGTGACTGAACGAGCTTCCACAAGTGAGGATAAAGCAGATGAAATAGTTGATAAGAGAGGAAAGACAAACAGGGGGTCAGGTTGCCATTACAACAGAAGCAATGTGGGAGGGAGGGAAGGAGGAAGAGGAGCCAAGCCAGTGTAGGGACACAGTAAATTAAATTATACCATGGTCTGTCTGAATACTCGATTCGGATTGGCTGGAAGGTGTGCAATAAAACCGTTTAATGCACAGTTAGTTCCGAGTCAGTTTTATCACCGTTCTATATTAATGTGCTGTTTTCTTTGAAGCGCACATACACGTCACTTGAACACAGTGCATTGCGCGCTGCACAGAAACTTCAGCGCTGCCACGTGACTTTTAGCAACAAAATAGCTTCGCTACTGAATCCCTACGTTGTATTTCTCAGCAACGAGGGGGTAACATCGCTATTTTGAAGTACACAGCTTCAATGTTAATAGAGAGAGAGACGCAACAGACACAGGTATGAATCTCTCATCTCTCTCTCTCTCTCTCTCTTTGGATAATTAATTCAAATAAATGCTATAATTAATTCATTAAAATTACTGTAATCTTACGAACTATTTTATCTCTGTGTCTGATTGAAAGCGGACAGAATGCTAGATCTAACAAGCCGTGACTGACGAAAATAACCATCAATTTTACCCTCCCAGTCAAATATTGCGTAGCAAACATCAATTTGTTAATGCGGGCAAATGACCATGGTATAAGTGGGATAATCCACAGCTAGCTGTGCATTAAACTATTTTAACACACTTCACGTCATCCATTAAAATCGTTCCATGCACAGCTAGCCGTAGATTAGCCTATCCCTTACGTAGGCTATGTGCCAAATTCAGCAGCCACAATTCTAATAGGGTGAAGGGCCGTTTTCATGCTCCAAAGCTTTGGAATGCTTTACCAACTCACTGAAGCTCAGACTCTTTTTTTTATTTCAAGTCAAGTTCATTTTTATTTGCATAGCCCTTTTCACAATACATATTGTTTCAAAGCAACTTTACAGAAATTCATGATGTTAAAGTTTACAATATCTTAATGCCTAATTGCTGGATCAGTAGCTGACGCTATGGAAACATCCCTCAGGAGATGATTGTCTGAGGATTGTATAGAAACATATTGGCTGATGGTGCAAGTGCTGGTATCCCAGGCACCACATCAGCAGTGACTCAAAAGAATGAACCATCACTCCTAAGATTTATACAGACCCCTTTTCAGTTGGTAAACATGGTAACGTTTTTCTGTGGGCAGACGTTTAGGTGGTGGCAGAACGATCCCTCTGGCCGCTTCACTAACGTTAGTTTGCAAGTTTTGTTAGCTTGTTTTTTAACAATGACTGGAGAAAATCCGATTTTATCTTAATGTGCAAGGTCACTCACTGTCCAGGACCGCGATTGTTATTTGCAAAAGTTCATTTTAACGGACATCCCAGATTGGCTGACCCGGCATACACGCTCATTCAATGGATGGACAATCTGACAGGATTAACGTCAACGCTACCTCCGGTTGAGTGGCCTGACTTCTACACCTACCCGATAGAGAAACCGAGGGTAAAGAGAAATTGAGGGCATATACATATTTAGATGCCTATAACCAGAGCCGTCGCATAGACTGTGCGAACTGTGCAACCGCACAGGGCCTCGCGCCACTAGGGGGCCTCGCAATCCTGCTGTTTTTTTGTTTTTTGTTTTTTTTTACATATTTTTTTGTTGTTGTCCCCACCACTTTTTAAAACATCTCGCGGCACGAATATAACAATTCTACAAATAAAACATCTCCAGTTAACTGGCAGAGCATTAATTTCGTTCGTTTTTTAAATAAGAGATGATCTAGCGCTGAAATGTTTTTTTAAATCAAGTGATCAAAGTGCTCGTTGCCGCTGCGATCAGTGGGCGGATACAGTGTTTTCTCGTGTGGCTCGCGCACACACCGCACTAACTTAACTCGGACGCGCGCTTCAATCCGTTGCGAATACTGTCTTCGTTCTGGTGAAATCACCAAACATAATGCACACAAATGTGTCCCTGCTTGATATACAATCACTGATGAACATAATCGGTTTTGATGAGGGAAAAAACTATACGAAAAAAAATACTATCCGAGGGCGGACTAGAACCGAAACCCTCTGACACGATAGGCGAAAGTTCTTCCACTGGACCATTAAGATACACGTTTTGTGTAAAACTCAGCAACTGATGTAAAGCCGCTCGTTGCACATTTGATTTTATTCCCTCTGAAATAAATAGCAAAAAGTCATAGCTGACTCTGAGACTATGTGCATGATTATGCTGTATTATTTTACTTGATAAAAACGTATTGCAGCGAGGTTATGCGTGCAATAGAACTAGAACAGCTACGTCCGGGTGTCATGCGCAATTGAGCATCCACATCAAAGAGCAGGGCCTCGCATTTCAAGTTCGCACAGGGCCTCGCACCCCACCTGCGACGGCACTGCCTATAACTGTACTAAATGGTCACAAGACTTATGTTGTAGCCTACGATCCGCAGTTCTGCCTAGCCAGCGCCAAGGCCAGACAGAAGACGACAATGCAAAGAGTGACATTACGGTGCAATTTTAATGATGCGAATATTTTCTAGAAATAAAAATTCCAGATACAGCATATTCATTTTTTAACCCTCTACTGCACGCATTATTATGCAATCATGGAAAAAAATGTTACAGTGTTTTTTTTATGTATAAAATAGACTCAAATTAACATATTTTTTTATTTTTTTCGGGGGGTACTTTTGGGTGCGTTGCCATATGGCAACATTGTGCGACAATGGAACAGCATGAAGTGTTTTCAAAATTTCAAAATGACATGAAATTCATAGATGATTACAGACCTGTCTTTTAGAAATTTAATTGTTTTTATTATTTAAAATGTTTTCAAGAGCTTTGTGTACAAAATATGAAACTAATTTTGAAAGTATTATTTCAACAACATTTACAAAACATCTGACGCAAACTCATAAGAACTGTTCAAGTGAAACTACTCAATGTGAAACGATTTATTCAAAAAACGTAACTGTGACGTCGGTTCGAAATTGGTCTATAGCTTGTGTTTTTTTATTTGAATAAATGATTGGATATTGAGTTTCAGCAACCCATGTTGAGTAAGCTCCTTTTTCTTATGTTGAAACAAGATGGCATTTCATAAGTGTTTGCTGCTGTGTCCTCGTTTTATTACAGGACATGCACATGCATGATAAGTGTATCAAGTGCATGGGAATTACCTGCTCATCAAATTGGCCACAATAACCATTTTAAAATTAAAGTGCTTTGCTCAAGAATTCCTTTAAAGAAAAGGAGGATAATCAGCCACCCTCCATCACTCTAGTATTCTGGTTGCTGAGGTGCTTCATGAGCTAGGGTCTTGGAAATCCAATGTGGAGCTTTAAGCTATGGTGAGTGAGCAGATGGATTTCTACCTTTCTTTTCTCTTTCTCTCTCAAAAGAGCTCATGCATTGGAATCCCCAAAGCTCACAATGTGATCTCGCTTGATGATGTTCTCTCCACTGGTCAGAGACAGTTCAGTCAGACATGCATTCTAAATTAGACAAGAGTTGCTTGTTGCTTATCTTGCACCATCTTCCTTGGAAGTTGCAGCCTATATTGCCATCTAAGGCCTGCAGGATAACAGTCAGCAGTCAACAGTTTATTCCCAAATGGGCCTGAATTTGTGAGTATATGTTTAAATCAAGGACGGCGGCGAGCGCGCCTTCTTATTAATCTGCAATGTGTTTGCAGCAGTCTAATGCTTGTGCAATTAAGTATTTTGTTGCATGAAGCACTTTTTAACAAAAGTCAGTGCTTGCAGCTGAGCTGGACCCTCTATTAGCACGGCGGGATTTTATAAGATCCCCATAGCGTCAGCTACTGATGCAATGTCGAGTGAACTAAATTCAAACGCGAACATCTCTGGTTACCTAACGCAACCTCGGTTCCCTGGGAGGAGGGAACGAGACATTGCGTAAGATAGCGTGTTACAAAGATCAGAGACTTTGCCAGCTACACATTGCTTCAGTCCAAAGATTCTGAGGGAATGACGTTCAGCGCGGCCTTATAGGCGAATTCTTGCCTGCGAGATTTCATAGGTCTTCAGTATTCTCTGAAAAAAGGTGTTTCCCCATAGCGTCAGCTATACTGACACAATGTCTCGTTCGCTCCTCTCAGGAAACCGAGGTTACATTAGGTAACCAGAGACTTTTTCTACTCTGAGTCATCTTCTTTGTGCGTGTTGGCTAGCAACAACATGTGTAGGGCAAGGGTAAATTAAGTGCAATTTGCTTTGACATCACAATTGTGTTGCATTGTGGTATATTGAGCTGCCTGAAGTGTACATGAGTAGACTCAAACCCTTGGTCAAAAAAGAGGGGTCGAGGGTCTGTCCACATGAACTTCCCTAATCCACTTATAAACGCACTTCAAAATGGTGACGGGGATTCTGCCGAGGGGAAGGGCTTAAGAAAGTTTGCAGGTGTGTGTCAAGTGGAACACACCCCACAACTTTGATTCATTCAGCAAAGAAAAATTGTAGTCCTGTGATTTGTTAATAATCTGTTTTAACACAACACAAATTAAAATAACACCTTGGTCAATAAATCCTTGATTAGCCTTAAACTGCTTAATTTAATCCTAATTGGTGCAGTCCATCCAAAATATAGGTAAATAAACTGAATAAACTAAATACAATGTGCAAAAATAGTAACTGTAGGGGTACAACAGCTTCAACTGGGGCAGCAACTTTGTTCCTTAAACCCCTAAAAGGTGTGTTTTAGTACCTTAGAGTAGTAATATGTACTTTTAAGTTACTACTATGACTTTTTTTGAGTAAATAAGATACAAATGCCCCTTTAAGGGTACTGCCCAGCGACAAGCTGTTTGTATCCCTAACCTCCTGGGACCCAGGAATAGACTTTTGTCCACTGTAGTGGGCATTATATTTTAGTGAATTTCTCTGACACCATACATGTCACATGTCACAACCTGGGTGTCCTGTAAAGAGCACATTCAGGGATTTTCAGAGACACCAAATGTTCAACGGAGGTTTCACCATGAAAACAACTTCTCCTTGGTCTTTAAAAATGTCTGACATTAATTTAGAGATCAAATGTGGCACTCTTATGGAAATATGATAATAGGCCTATATTGTAATTATAATTTAAATCAGACTGCTTTTCAAATTGTATTTCATAAACCAACATCTCAGGAAAACGTTATGGGGTTTCAAATAAAAAAATGACTTTCTGTTACAGAACAGGGCATTGATTTCATACATGTGGACTGTAGAGGACATCAGGACTTAGGCTAAATCATGTTTATCAGGCATTTTGGGAGACACAACAAGTGAATATGGAATTAAATTATACATAGGCTAAATATTCCTATGATATATTAGATATTATTATTAAAATGTAATTATTACTCCAATTATTACATTTCTTTTTCATTAAATGTTGCTCCAAGAACACATTAATGTGCAAATTAGATACAGTGTATACATTGCATTGAATGGGAATATTAATTGATGTCTATTTTACCCACATATTGCATAAAGTAAAATGGTGTATCAATTCATTCTGTTCATATCTTTCATAACATAGTTGAGAATCATCTTTATACACATTTTGGTTTAAAAAAATCACATTGTTTTTTGCCTTTAACGTTACATATAATTTCATGTAATTTTATTTTTTAATCAACTGAGTCCTGGTATCCACTACAGAGGACATAGCATAACATATGAATATTTGATGATTTTTAATATTTGTTTCTTATGCTCTAAACAATGTGATGACATGAAAAAATTCTGGGTCTCAGGAGGAAGGTAACAGTTATTATTTTTTCTTTCTTTCTTTCTTTCTTTCTTTCTTTCTTTCTTTCTTTCTTTCTTTCTTTCTTTCTTTCTTTCTTTCTATTTGCGCTGGTAAACATAACAACAAATCAATTTAACAATAGCTGATGACGAAACAAATTACGCAGTAGTAACATAACAAATTGTGTTTCTGAAAACAGAAAACAATTCTGAGATTCCTATAACGTTAGTGAGGATGTTAACGTTACTCACAGTCTCCGCTCCCGGGCATATGTTTTCTAACACTGACAGCTGATCAGCATGATCCTGCAGCACAGCACACGCTACGAGCACATCCACAGACATCATACTGCTTATTCTGACGAAACATATGGGGAAATTGAGACAATAACAAGTAACTTTGGACAACTCGACCATGAAGAAAAGACTCTTACAGGTGCTGCCGTAGCAAAGGGCATCCGTTGTCATGACAGCACGTCTTGTACACAGATCCTTTCCTTTTGCTGGCTATTTTTATTTATTTATAAATACACTAGATTTAATTCCTTTTAGCGTTAATGCACATCATTTGTAATGCTATATAAGGTAGCCTACCTGTATATTCGCAGCGTAAAAACTGTACTCACATAACAAGCATATTTCTCTCACAGGTAACGTCATAAAGTGACGTCATCGATTAGTCTTTTTATGAAAATGTACATTATGTAATTTGTACAAAATACTTTTGACATTATTCAAATTGTGTTATATGTAACTTATGTTAATTGTTTGTAGCCTTATTACGACTCTTATATAATGCTATTTCTTCATGTTTTTTAATGTATCTATTTTTTTCTGTTCTTCTTTGTATTGTATGATTTCATATAAAGAACAATTTACAGCTTTTAAAACTGTTAGTAGGCCTATTTCATTCCTTTATTTTATTTTGCATTTATTTAATTTTCTCATTCTCATTTCCATTATTTCTGCATTCTCCGTTTAGAACCAAAACAAAAAAGGGGACCGTAAAGGACCTTTTTCACAGCAGCGCCATTTGTTATTCTTTTTTATTTTCATTCTAAACAACTTTTTTTTACTGAGGATGCCATTGAAAACACGGTAAGTCAGTACCTCACATTACCTGTCATGGCGCTGCTCTGAATAAGGTCTATCGTAAATATCAGAACAGTGGTTTTCACGACTGTTGCTTTTTCAAACAGCAGAGGGCAGCAGATCGCACAAAAAGGGCCGCCCATGTCAGGCTTTACTAAAAGAACCCAGAGTCCCTCAGAAGACGAGCAGTAGCACGTGTGGCTGGGTTGAATACACTGCACACCAATTAAATGGATGAAAACAAGGGTACTGTAAGCAAGTGGAGCTCTTAATTACGTTGAATAAATTACTTTCTTCCAATTCTTAAAAATGTCCTCTAATTTGATTGGAGAACGTGTTTAATCACCAGCTCTCCACGTTTCTGACAGGCTAGAACAGAACCCATATATAGATATTGAACAGCACTCTCGTGTTATTGTGCCTCTTCAATTGCAAATGACTCTCACACGTCTTTACAATTTGCAAAGCTGCCAGAACAACTAACAAACCATTTATATGGTGAAGGTTTACAGCCACACCTGTCAAAAGCAGATATAACCAGATCCTCACCACATTTAGGGTAAACAGATGCCCGTTATTAGGTTAACAGCATGAGGCTAAATAGTGAACTAGAATCCTGTGACTATTAGTTTAGCTAATTGCAGAAGCTCAAGAGTTGGGGGGTTAGAATAACCCGTAAAGAGAATGTGTGAATAACAATAGGCTACAGTGCTGCCTTGCAAGCACTGTGACAAAAAAAAAGTATGTCAATGTTGTTACAGAATAAAACATAAAAAAAAAAACACAATAAATAAATAAATAGGCCTATCTATGCGAAACTAAACAAAACACTTATTTTGTAACCCTTGTGAAATATGGTTTTGCTTAACTGTATACAATTTGGCCTTGTAGTTGTAGTGTACTTCAAATCTTAAAAAGAATGGACTATATTTAAAGAAAACTGTATTTGAGGCTAATATAATATTAATTAAATAACTCAATGTCTTTTTCCTAATACATGTATAAATGCGGGCAGAGCCCCGGCGTTCCTTCTTTAAATAGCTCTCTATCGGCTAAGATTTTCGCTTACGGCCATACCACCCTGAACACGCCCGATCTCGTCCGATCTCGGAAGCTAAGCAGGGTCGGGCCTGGTTAGTACTTGGATGGGAGACCGCCTGGGAATGGCTCATGACCCCCCCAAGTACATATTCCTCAACCCTGGGATCGATCGAAAATGATCAAAACGGATGGTGCAATCTGGTGGTCAACGTCCTGAAGTGTTATTTACAGAAATTGTCATGTACAATGCCTAGTTTATTGAAATCCACTAGTCTGCTGAATGTTTTGTTTATTATTTTCATAGTTTGAGTTCATGTAACTGATGAGATTCATATAGTCAAGTGGAAAAGTGTGCAATTGTTACATTTTTGGGCTGAATTAAGAAAGGGTGCAATGTATCAGTGCACTCTCACTTTGTCTGGAAGACATCAGAGCCGTTCACAGAACTCATTGTTGTGACCACCCAGGGGGTACAGCCAGCGCACAGTGTATTCACACCTCTGGTAGTGGCGGAGAAGAAACAAGGACTATTGCTTTGATGTGTTTTTTTTTTACACTATCCCACCCCTTCTGAAACCCAAGCATACAGAGACTCCAAAATACTTGAAATACTTTTACAACTTTTATTTTTCACCCAGATTGTTTCATTTAAAAGGCAATGCATGAAAACACAAGTAAACAAGATCTGTTTGGTTTAAAGCTCGCTCACCACGACAAGGTACAGATCTACGAGCGAGAACACGAGACAAGACGAGAGACAAACATTTACTACCATTTGCAAACATTTAGTTAAACATGGAGCTGACAGACATACAAACATCACAAGGACACACACACATAAATAGCATTAATAATAATCAAAAACACTTAACAATTAAAAACACAAACTTGTACTTAAGATAAAAATTAACAATTGGTTTGTACAGGCCAAAGCCCAATAAAGAACAGGATTATCCAAAGACTCAGGTCACCAATCAACAAATAAAGGCTCAAGCCATTCCTGTCTGTTACATTTTTTGTCTGTGTTTTCTTTGACAAACTTTTGTTAAACATGAAGCAGACAAAGACATACAAACATCACAAAGACATGAAGCTGACAAAGACAAACAAACAACACGCATGACAAAAACACAGATTATCTGAACATGAACAACCACTAAAGGGTATGCAAACTGATTGTGTTAGATCAGAACTGATTAAGGTTAAAATGATTGAGTTTAGATTGGCCTTGATATTGAACATAGGCCAGAACATGTTTATATAAAATATACTACAAAGTGCATTTTAACAGCAACATAAATAATAATAAAAAACAAAGACAAGAACATTCTTAAGTAAAACTGTAAAGTGCATTTTTTTGAACTATATAAATAGATTGTACTTGCTGAAGCACTTTGAAACACAAACAAACAAACACACACACACAAACACAAACAAACAAACAAGCCCCTTTCTCTCTCCTACATATGGCACAGGAGAAGTGGCATCACACAGGTAAGTTATTTACACAGTTATTTACACAGTTCTCCTCTTTTCCAACTCCGCATCCACCACACTTTTAAAGTGTTCAAAGCTGCTGTACACCACATTATCAAACCCAGAGGTGGTGGATTTCCTAGTGGATGGACAGTAGGAAAATATCTTCTGGTTGCTTCCAGCCACTTTGTCCTTGGAAGGTGTGTACCTCTTCCGCTGTCCACCACAATTAGGCACGTGGCAAGCCCCACATGGCCGCGAGGACTTGTTCGGCATGAATGCCTTGACTGTTGGTGCAGGAGGTACAAAGCTCTGGCTGCACGATGGCCCACGAAACAGGACAGAGGGAGCCTGTGGCTGTGCGGGGAGAACCAGCAGTATGGGTGCTGCCGACACAGGGGGTGGTCCATAGGTGGGCGCAGCAGGCTTTGGCTGGAGGTGGGTGGATGCAGCAGGCCTTGGCAGAATGGGGGTGGGCGCAGCAGGCTTTGGCCGAGTGGAGGAGGACGACGCCATGGGCTGAACAGGCTGGTTCACAGGAGGCACAGGCTCTGGCTCGTCAACAAATAATCTGGAAATATAAAATACACATGTAATGAGTATTGATATGATGTGTGTGCTATTTGCTTTCCACAGCCAACAGGTGAAACAAAGTGCTTATGACAACTTACCTCCGCTTCTCACCACGCCTTTTTCCAGCCTTGTGATGAACGTGCTGGTACTGGACCTGAGGCCGGTCTGGCGGTGGGAGGGATGTTGGCAGCGCAGGAGCTTCCGGGAACGGTGCGTCCGACAGCACTTTCAGGTGAGGCGTCACCTTCGGCAGTACCGTCGCCCCGTAGTTGGCCTTTTTCTCCTCCCTGGCAACGAAGGTCGAGATGGACTTGGCGTTCAAGTTGGGCAGTGGAATGGCGAGACCGCCGAGGATGGGGTCGTCTCGGACTCGGTCTGCAATCCTCTTATACTGTCCCTTCAAAGAAGCCGTGACCTTGCTGGGGGAGGTGAGCTGATTGGCCGGCGCTCGGTTCTTCAGCATCTTGAGGAGGAGGTAGAGCAGGCGACTGTCCTCGGTCACCTGTGCCGCCTGAGCGTACCTCATGCAGCCAAACTTGGTCTTCTGGGCTGCTCTGGTCTCGGGAGAGTCCGCCCCAAGGCACCGACCGAACAAGGTGTAGCCCCACCTGGACTCGTACCGCTTGACGAAGCGGGCGGTGGTCTTGTCGTGGTCGTGGAGAGAGCTGGCGGCGGCGGCGGCGATCTTCTGCCTGAGGTCAGCCGGCACTAGGTGGTGGTCGCTGTTGTGGGCCAGTTCTAGGAGGAGCAAGGCCAGTGCCTCCACTTCCTCTATACCTGGCAGATGCAGATGTCGATGGCTCATCAGCACGTCTTGCAGGGCAGGACTGTCCTCCTCTTCCGCCTGTTCTGCCTGGGTGAGGACGACGTGCTTCCCACAGACTCTGTCTATCGGGTCCTCCTCTGTATCAGAAGACATGCCGAGACCCTCGTCCGCCATCTCGTCGTCTCCCTGCTCAGCCGACGACTCCTCCTCCTCCTCCTGCGACTGCTCTTCCTCAACTGCAAATATGTAATTGTACTAATCACAAACATATCTACACAACAATAGTTTTTTTTTTTTACCAGGTTTGTCATCATTGTTTAAGTGTGTGTTCAAGTACTGTACCTTTCTGCACGTAGTAGTCCCTGGCAGTGAAGCTGGTGGACTGGCACATGGCGTACTCGACACCAAGGAGCTCCTCCTCGTCGGGGTGCTCGTACGCTTCGGGGACCGGCATCGGTGCAGCAAAGTTGGGCTCTAGGACGTGCTCCTTGCCGAAGAGAACCTCGGCATGCTGGTTGACGCGCTGGATCTGCCGCACGTCCAAGCACGACGTCTGCCGGCCATGACCACCAGCGACACGGAGCGATGCCATGCGGTGGTTCCACTGCACGGCAAAGGACACCAAGTATACCTGAAACACATTTCCATTTTGACTGTTATTGTGTACAATGTTTACAAGTGATGACTGGAGCTGTGAAATAAAATGTATCATTGAAATTATCATTGACACATTTCTTTTTAAATTATACTGCTATGAACATGTGTCTGCAATAAAGCTTTATATATATTATGTTTTAATCACTCACTTGGAATGGCATAATCCCACATCGCTGTGAAGGGACGGTGTTGAACAGGTGGGCGTGCAACCCCTCCAGAGAGTTGCTGCCTCGCCGGCACTTGTGCTTGTTCAGTCGGACGCCGTTCATCACCACCACCTTCACAGACACATACAGCGGTATGCCAGGGGGATCCTGTAACACACAACATATTGTAAGGTCCTTATTTATTCTGGTGTCCTTTTGAAATGTTGCCATATACAAGTTTGAATGGTTTTGACGCACGATGACCGCAAAGACATTAACCCACCTGCATGCAATTGAGGTGCTTGCTCGCAATTGCCCAGTGAGCGTCGACTGCCTCTGGCAACTTGAACAGGTGAATGCCATCGATGTCAAGGCCGGCTGGTCCCCGGAACTCAGCAAGGATGGACTCTATCACCAAAGCAGTCTCCTGTAACACATAGGATATATTCTCAGCATCGAGTGTTTAATAGATCTGGATCAGTTGAATCCATATGTGAATATGAAAGCCACACTTACCACAACCCCACGGGTAATACGCCTCACATACGACCTGATCTGATGAGGCTTGAGGAAGGCCATCATCTCCTCATCAGAGTACCTGCCGTAGAGCTCTGGGTTACCGTTCCTGACCGCCTGGACCAGGAGCATCATGTCCGCCTTGTTGTAGGCGAGCACGGCACCCGCCATGGCACTCATGAAAGCCCCGTACTTGGCGTGGCTCTGCTTGATCACGACGGCGTCCCAGCGGTGCAGCCAGTGGCGGATGTCCAGCCTGATGACGGTACCCCTCTTCACCCAGTCACCAAACAGATTCTCCAAGAACGACGAACCGCTGTCACTGAAAATGATATCATGACATTTTGTGTAGGTGTGTTAACATGTTGGATTATCCATTTCATCATAGGTTTCAACTGCTATTGAACTCACCGACAGCAGTTGTTGTCCGCGTACACCACCTTTGGAGCAGGAGCGTTGGCACGGCGAAAGCGGGCGACCAGACCTCTGGCCATGCGTGCGTAGCACCCCTCAGACTCGGACGCCACCACCACTGTGGTCAAGAACTGACCCCACTCATTCAGCACGCTGGTGACGTACTGCATGGTGCCCTGGCCGTCGCCGTAGATCTTCTTGAGAATCTATAAAAACAAAGCAGAACATTCATTGTGTGGTGTTTATCAACAGTCAGCCTGTTCCATATGATCACAAGTACTTTATGCTGTACATACCTTCCTCGTGCCGTCGATACACAAGATTTCCCCAGTCGTACTGAGGATTTGGTCCCTGTACACGGGCATCTTCTCCATCTCCAGGATCAGTTGCGCACGCCTCAGGACCCGAGCAGAAGGAAGGGGAGACGGGGCGATGGGAGGGGTGTAAGTGCCGGCTGCTCTGGCAAACGACAGGATGCCTCGCTGAGACGAAGACGATCCAGCCGCCGACATGTGGGCATCGTACAGGAGAGTCTGGTACAGGTCCCGACGCTCCACGTACCACTTGTCATGGCCCTGCTGCAGCAGCCTCTGCACCTTGTTCATTGAGACAGCGTTGAGTCGGTCGCTCATCAGGGTGACCACACTCCTGTCCACAGCACGCTTGCCGCAGATTATGGCAGGGAACATGCTTCTGACGGCCGGGGCGAGGTTCATCAGAATTTTCGGACTGTACGCCAGCCAGGTGTACTGCTGCTGGGCACGGTGGGCGCCGTCCTCCTCGTCGTCGTAGTCGTCACTGTCGTCCGCGTGTGCCTGGCTCGGCTCCTCCCTCAGCTTGAGACAGTGTTTGCACATCAACCTCTCGGTCAGCAGGGTGTAATGGAAGTTCATGCCGCACACTTGCCTGGCGTAGCTGCCGTACCCTCTCTTCTCCAGGTAGTACTCTGGTGGTGCGGGGCAGTTGGTGTTGGGGCAGCGGATCAATGCCTTCATCACGCCGACCGGGCGCCAGAAGAAGGCAGGGGAGGTGAAGAAGGAGAGCATATTGGGCACAGCTCCCTTGACGGCCATAGGAGGTGGGGGCGGGTGGAAGTCCATCTTCTCCTTAAAGAGCTTCCTCTCGGCCATCTCTCCCCTGACATTCTTGTACTTGGACGCCCTCTCGAACAGCCCGTAGGTCTCGTTGGTCTTCAGCCACTTGATGTTCGCGGGGGCTATACCAAGGGCTTGGGCGGATTCAGGCGGCTGCTCCCAGAACTTCTGCCAGCCCTCCAGCACGACGCACCGGGTTCCGAGGTCTCTCGGAGGGACGAGGGTCCGGGCCTGTCGTCCTGGCACACAGAGCTGGCGAGGTCTCCCCAGGTGGTCAGCTGCGTGCTGACCGATGCCTCAGACCTGTCCAGGACACTCTCTGAAGAGGAGAACACCACAAAAATGTATCAGCTGCACTGCTCGATACATACTGATGAATTTCACGTGGCACAAACACAAGTCCTAGCAGCTCCACAGCATACTACAAAGCCATTTCATGTTCATTTCAGCATAATACTACTATACCTGCAGCAGCCAATAACTCTGCATCGCTGGTGTAGTTGAGGTCCTACTGAGAGAGGTCGGGGACAGTCGGAGGAGCCCGGTCTTTCTTCGATTGCGCTTTCTGCAGAAAATAAAACACAACCATAGAATAATCTCATAAAATAATACTTTTACTAATACTGGTTACTGCTTAACATCAATTACTCAGGTCTAAAAGGTAACTGAGTTTATCTTACCTTCAACCTCCTGTCAAGGTTCCATGTGACAGGAGGGAACTCTCTGGCGTACTCGAGCAGTCGCTCCTTCTGCCACTTCAGCAGCTCGTTCTGCTCTCCCTGCTGGCAGTACTGGAACAGCAACCACACCAGCCAGCCGACATCGTTTTCTAAAAGCCACCTGAAGGTCTGATCGGTGTACTTCCCGAACACGATGACCAGCTGACCTTTCCACAGCTCACCCCCGGACCTCTTGGCAGCCGCCTCTGCTGTCTTGGGATCCAGCCATGTAGGGTCAACAATGGTGCTGGGGGCCTCTGCCACAGACTTTGCTGCCTCTGTACACTGCAGCCTGGCCTCTCCTTGCCGGTACAAAACGATGTTGGGGTACTGGTGTTGCTGTTGATGGCTGACCAGCAATGATTTGGTGGTCAAGCTCTTCCTGCAGACATCACAGTCAAAGGTCTCCCTGGCGATGGCATGGATCTTCAGATGCCTCGTCAGGTTGGACTTTTCAGTGAAAGTCTTGTCGCACACGTCGCATCGATGTCTAGGCTTCTCCATGTTTCATCTGGTACAGTAAAACATGAATAAATGAGTAAAACTAAAAGCAGATGAGGGCTTAAATAATTTTTTAGAGACCCTGCAGCCCTCGTAAAAGTAGTAACCAAAAACAGCCCATTCATTCATCACTTTGTTTTTAGAATGCAAATCGCGGTTGTCATGTTTACACTTCTAAAGCATATTTACACATCGAATTTCAACTCCACACTGTTGTAACACCATCTCTATGGTCTTAAGAAGTGAGCTAGAGTGTCTGATCACGTTTTTGAAGTATTTCCAGGCATCGTCAGGTCATTACAGCGGCGATTGGTAGCTCATTCATTCAGTATTCGTTTCAGTTTATAGACGTGCTCAAGAAAAAAAAGTTCACTGAGACAGAGAGGCAGAACGCACACCCTGTTTATTTTCTTTATTTTACAAAAGCACAATATTTTGATTTGATTGTAAGTGGACACATACAAAAGTAGACATATCACAGATTCTTTTTTTCATATTTCTGTTTTCTTGCGTGACCATAAATGACGGGAGTAATTTAAGTTTATTGTGCTACTATGTGAAGAAAATCCAGCAAAACGCGCCGGCGAGTCCACACAGTAGTAGTACATTCTTCAAGGTCTCAACATGTAAAATCAATAGTCTGGTCGCATTTTAAACGCATTTCAGCTATTTTAATGTAAATAAGCAGTGCTAGCCTAGCCAATTGGTGGCAGAAAATTAGTGTCAGTACGGCGCTAACGAGATATTATCATATATGATAAAAAATATTATCATTGAATATCAGGCAAATTATCCAAAAATATATCGAGTTTCATTCATTACTTAGCACATAATTATACCAAACGTACCTGAGAGTAAAAATACAGTCCAATCGGTCATCAATAACGCCGACCACAATAAATTATATGGCCGCCAGTATTTTTATAAAACAGCTCACACGCTCACAAAGCTAGATGACGTTTTCCGATCTTCGCTCAATGATTGGTCTGTTGAGCGCTGATCGCTGCTCAGCATTGCTCAACCATTGGACGGCTGACGATCGCTTAAGTACTTGGAGGGGAATTTGCTCCTTTTAAATTCAATTGCTTCATAGATATTTGTATTGTTTATTTTTTTGGATTTAGCTTTTTCTCTGGCTTCAGTCTGCTCTTGCTGTGCAAAGCACAGCTCAGCCCCGTCATTCTTTCTTTCTCCTCCAGGGGGCGATCGACAGGCTATTTTCTCTGTCAACAAGCAACACAGAACTCTGAGCGCTTGCTTGTTCTTTTGTAACACGCTCCTTTCCTCAGCTTCAATTAGACCAGAGGTTCCCAAACGTTTTTTGTCAGCCGAACGCTCGACTTAATATTTCAATAATTCCCCACACATTCGCATGTTCATGGTTTTCTGACGTTGGGAACGGTCAGAAGAGGGCATGCAGGTAAACTAACAGATAAAATATTGAATCTTTTTTTTTTTTTTTGGTAAAATTGTTTAATTTTATTTGGTTTTATTTTAAACTATATAGGGCCTATTGATATTATTATTGTAATATTGTTTTAACTCTAATTATAAAAATGAAGATATAAATATGTTGTAGACTATATTACGTTTATGAAAGCTACTTAAATATCCTAATTTAACTAATGCTTAATCCTGGTTAAAGACCTGTCTGTGAAACCAGGATTATGACGGTTAATTATAATGATTTCATATGAACAATTAATTCAATGCATATGGCAGTATTGCACAATTTCAACCGAGTGATTCAGAGACTACCTCCATTCCCCATGTTACATCCTGTTACCGGAGACAAGCCAGCACTATAGGAGGGAAAGATTACCCCGTAGCCAGCTGATCAAACATGACTGGCCAAACTGTTCTCTCTCTCTCTCTCACACACACACACACACACACACACACACACACACACACACACACACACACACACACACACACACACACACACACACACACTGAAGAAGCTGCTTATGTCATCTCACTGATACTAAAAGCAAATTGAAGTATCCTTATACAAGAGTTGCAGCTGTTCTGTTTCTTTTCAGCTGCTTTATACATACAAATACTGTGTCAGCAACAGGTTTAAACCAATTAGTGTCTTTGGTGAAAGCATGAAAACACTATCCAGTGTGATTCATAATTTTAGGTGATTAACAATCATTCAAACAGCTTCTCTGCAGTGGGCGGCTGTCATTTTGAGACGACAAACAAGCATTCAGGCAGACAAGGCATAAGCTTAATTCAGCTTGAACCACTTAACGTAGGTTACAGTGTTTTATTTTTTAAAGATTATAATTTTAAAATCTCCCATAGACTGAAAAATTCACTGTACAATAGACACTGTACAATATTCATTGTGCACAATAGACTGTGCACAATGAATTGACTGCTGCCTTTTATGTCACAGCTCAGGATAGTATAATTTATTGTCTGTATTCAACATGCTTCAAAAAAGCATTTTATTGAAATGTGAACTTAACTGCAGTCATATTTTATTACCAAATAAAAAATAAATAAATAAATACACATTTATAAATATTAGAAACTTTTTGTGGAAACTTGATATTAGCCATTGCTGTCATAAATACCCTTGTGAAAAAGGATAACACTTTAGCATACTTTAAAAAAGAAAGTAGCTAATCACTGCAGAAATAATATAGGCCTACTTTATAGTGTAGGCCTATATAGTGCGAACTGAATGTAATGTTTTCAGACACTTAACTGCATGTTATTTACAATTAAATAAAAATTTATTATAGTTTAAATTTATATTAAATACAATTAGTCAAACTTGAGTGCTTTTTGATCCACTTAAATATTAAGTTCATCTTTATTTGTAATTTTATAATCTTCATGGAAATATAATTTCTTTGAAATACGGTGTACTGCAGAATGTACTGACAAGCATAGGCGCCGATAGCGTGGGTGCTCCGGGGCTCGAGCACCCACGGAAAATACCGAGCACCCACGGAAAATACCGAGCACCCACGTGTGCCAAACTGCCAGTTACATTCATTTAAAATTAAACATTGCAGTTGGTGCTATGTGAAGCGTCTGTCACACTGTGATTGGTTATGTCGCTGTCAGTCGCCTGCTCCATATCCTATCCACCAATCACAGCGTTTCTCGGATGAAAACGCCTCTTTAGTGACCCCGCTCCGTACGCAGAGACACGTACGTTCCTCCCGAAGAATTAACCGCAATGGTGAGTCAACAAATATATTTTTTACTGTGTGGACTTGTGTGACCGAGTCCTGCACGGGTTCAGGTGACCCACAAATTTTGCTCAAACGGGTGCAGGTTGGGTCGGACACGGGGGAAACACGGGTCTAAACACGGGCTTAAATTAACAATCACGTGCAAACGTAAAACATATGCACATTTTTAGCAACACATCTACAAAAATATGCCTGTATTTCAAGTTAATAAAATAATTTAAAATCCACATCAGTTTATTTGTGCCCACGCGACACGCCCTCCCAGGAGTCTCTATACCTACTTTCACTTTTAAAAAGTCATCATAACCGCGCGCGCGATCTGCTTGCAGTCGTCGAGATGGATGCTGAGGAGGTGAAGAAAATAATAGCTAGTGGAGATGGTAAAGTTGTCGACAAAACTGAAGAAAACAATGTTGTGAAAGGCTTGCTGCATGCATTTTCGGATAGCCGCAAATGTGGAACTTCATCGCTGAGGAAGCACGCAGATAACTGTTACTGTGGTAACAAACCAAGCCGTTCTATCGAACAGTATTTGTCAAATTTAACACTGTTCAGTATGTGTGGTGTGCAGGGCGTGATTGAACCCAACATTGTCAGATGTTGGCTAGACGAAATTGCGTGGCAGATATAGTATTGTAGCCGCGTCTGTTCGACTGGTAAAATGTTATAAGGCTACTCAGTTTTGTGTTAATGTTAGCCATGTTCTTCATGTACCGGATGAAGTTGTCATTGTGTTAATGGTTGTGTGATATAACTTCTGTATGATCTGGCAATAAACAATAACATTTTTGTAAGTGTGATAGTACTGATTTTATTTCGGGTCGGGTCGGGTGCTGATTTAAATTAGTGCTGCTGTCGGTAAACGGGTCGGATGCAGTTTTAAGAACTGCGGGTTTACGAAATCGGACCTGTGCAGGACTCTGTTGTGTGACATTGATTCTTAATTTCCCACGAAGCTGATCGCGGTTACGTGTCAGTTAAACTTTTCATCTCCAATCCTGTCTGTATTTGTGAGAAGTGGCGCTGTCCTGAGTTGAAAGATAGCCTACTTTACGGCTTTATTATCAAGTAAATAGGTGTGCTTGTTCGTGTCGGCCGATACTTTTTTTTTTTTTTTTTTTTTTTAAAGGGCGTGCGCCCATGAGCACCCACGGAGGAAAACATAAATCGGCGCCTATGCTGACAAGCATGTTAAAATATACTATATAATGTAATTTCTATTGAACATTGTGTGATGTATTTAATATATATATATATATATATGTGTGTGTGTGTGTGTGTGTGTGTAATTATAATGATGATAATGTCTGAATTTATACATTTAAAATATATTAACTTTAAAATGTGTCAAATAAAATAATAGTTACAATTAATCAAATACTTTATATGTTAGCCAACACATCAAAATAAGTGAACGTTTTTGAAGCATGACAAAAGATTATTAAAACAATGTACTTTATAGTAAAACTTTTAATTTGACTTTCACTTTTTAAAAGTGTACTTAATTGTGAATGAAAGGATTGGCCTACTATCATTAATTGCATTTAAAGGGATAGTTCCCTAATAAATTCTGTCATTAATTAACCCTCATGTCGTTCCACACGTTACAAATGAGGATCTTTTTGGTGAAATCTGAGAGCTTTCTATCCCTTCGTTGACAGCTACGCAACTACCACTTTGTCGCTTCAAAAATTTCATAAAGAGATTGTACAAAATAATCCATATGAATTGAGCGGTTTAGTCTGAAGAGACTCAATCACTTTATACGATGAACAGTTTTAAAAGTTTTTATTCACATAAACATTCATCAACGCACACATCAGTTGTAGTAAATGGAAGCTCAAGCATGTTAACTTTTTTTACCAGAACTAATGAGGTTTATTTTATTCTTGTGTGTTACGCTGCACGTTTGAGCTTCCGCAAGAACCAATGAGGTTTGTTATAGCGCGTCAAGCAGTTCGGTTAAGCTTCTATTGTATTATATTATCTGCAAGTAGGCCTATCATTTAAAAAAACGAAAAAAAACGAATTGAAGTAGGCTACACTTCAAGTGCACATCCATATTTAAGCACCCTTCTTTTATAGAAGTGTAGATCAGATCAGAATGACTCTAAAAGCATCATAATTAGGCTGTTTTAAGGAGATCTTATGTATTATATTTCGACATTAGCAACAACAACCTGTAAAATATGTATTGTGTTTTCATTTTTTTTCTACATCGAGTGTTTTGTTTCTTTCCTCGCTCGATTAGTTTGGCCTGACGCAGTGACATAAGCAGCAAACATTCCTCGCGCAGCTGAGAGTGAGTGAGTGTGGAGGGACATGATATCGACTGTCAGTGCTGCTCTTCCCCGCACACAACATGGGCTCCACCGCCCATACCACCAAAACCAGAGCTCGAGCATCACCGAAATGCCACGGACTCGGTTCTGTGTCGTGGATAGCGTGTATTGTTGAGATTTTTGAGGTGTAAAATGTGGGTGATGGTGCTGTGGACAAGATGGCAGCAGTATGAGACACACACATATACATGCTGTGAGTTCAGTTGAAGTGTGTAAAATGCTCGGAGAAGACCTGGATTATATCTACTGTTACTTCGTGTGAAAGGTGAGTTTTTTTTTATTTTTTATCGGAGTGGGTTTTTTTCTTACTGTTGATCGTAAACTAACTCGGGTTGTTTATGGAACACAATCATCAAACAAAAACGGATGGTCGCATCGTTGTGTGTCAAATCCTAGTGAGTTGCTTACATAGACAGCATTTTTGGCTTCATAGGCGATTTGGGAATTCTCGATTGTGCCTGTGATAATACGAACGTTTTTTAATTCGATTTGAATGATAGGTAACGTTATCATTCGTGTGTCTAGGTAGACAGCTCACTAGGATTTGACACATAGCCTAGTCAACTGAGGTTCGTTCTAACTCTTGTAACCAGTAAAATAGGAATTTAAGCTCATTTATCTCTTGCTTTAATTATTGATGATAAATAGAATGATCTGGTCCACTACGTCATAGAATAAGTAAAACCTCCAATGAAGTAAGTTGGATAAACTTCAAGGAAGAGAAATGGATTTGTGTACATTTTGAGCGATAGAGAGAGATAGATGGTCGATAGATATGTGGATATGAATCAGTTGCTAATGATTTTGTAACTGTTTGAATTGTGCATTTTACAGACTTTAAACAAGTAGGCTATAACTTTAAGTACACATTGCTATATGTAAATAAGTTTCAGTAGAGAGTAGCTGTTCCAGCAGTTTAACCTTTAGTCTTTAACAACACACACACACACACACACACACACACACACACACACACACACACGTTGTTGATCAAATAGATCCAAACAAGTCTGCACCCAGTTTAGAGAAAGTCAAAGTGTTGACAACATGATTTAGGCTACTTAAGATATAAATTGTACATAAAATGGAAATAAATAAATAAAACAAAATAAGGAGAGAAGATAATAGAGTTCCTGAGATAAAGCCTACAACAGATGGCATGATACTTTTTAAAGGTGCTAATTGAGGTTGTTTTGAGGCAGCGTGCATCTGCAGTGGAATAGGTCAAGTGTTAAATAAAAATAGACTAATTTACTATGCATGAGAAAAACTCATGTAGGCTGTTGCTAATATTACCCATAGTGCTTTGCCAGATACTTTTAAGATCTGATTAAAGTTTGTCTTGTCAAAATAAAACGAAACTATGATAATGATTATTTCGACAGAAGAAATCAAACAATAGACCACCCTAAAAGGAAAATCTTATGCAATTCATGTCATACCATAACCAAATGACACTCCTCTAACACAAACGTTGAATATTTGAAGAATATCCTATTTTATTTATTTATTTATTTTTCGTAATGAAAGCGAGTAAGAACTGGGGACATTAAAGGGATACATCACCCCCTGAAATGGAAGTAATTTACTCACCCTCAAGTAGTGTTGTCACGATACCAAAATTATTGTTTCGATACCGATACCAAGTCAAGTATTGCGATTTCGATACTTTTTCGATACTTTTCCTGAAATGGGAGAAACACTCTCAAATATCATTGCTGTGCTTTATTTTAAAAACTGGACAACATTCTAATCATATAACACACTAATAAATGAACATATGAACAGCAGATATATTAAACATTTGAACAAAATATGAAATATCAAAATATAAAAAATAAATTAGAGCAATGACATTCAAGGTAAAAAAATAAAATAAAAATTAGCAGCATTATCTCATTTATCATAAGAAACATAAGAGTTACCAGTAATAACTTTATCTTGATTCTGAACTTTGAATAAAAATATGAACAGCGATTATATTAAACAATGTTTAATATTGGTAACATATGATAAGCCTCATTGGTGATATATTTGACATATGGGGAGAGAGTTGTGGAAGGCCTATACTTCATGTTAAACATAAATATATAGCAGCAAAGACAACGTCGGTGTTGATGGCAAAATAGGCTACAGAATATTTCGTTCTGTATTGAGAGGTGCAATATTTGAAAATCGATAATATTTTTTTAAATTACATTTATATTGTATTTATGTCAAAAGCTAGAGACTTTCTATGTAGAAATACATAGAAACATCTTTCCCTATTCTGTTTTGCCTGGGAACGCTTCCAACACGCTTGCGTGTCGCGTGAAAAACAGGCGTCGGTTCTATTTCTAGCATGCGCGCGTCTCGAGCTGTGACTAAAGACTCGCGTGTCACGCAGGCAGTTAACATGGGAGCCGAAATAAAAACGGACACGCCACGCAGCCAGTGTGTCGCCGGCCTTACAAATCTGGAACGCGGTCATTCTTAGAAGTATCGATACTAATAAATGTAGGAATCGTGATGTTTTTCATTTCCGATTTACTTTTGAAGTATCGGTGCACCGTGCAACAGAGCAAGGTAGGCAACGTACTTCCATATGTCACTCCTCGCGTCATCTTTTTCTACGAGTCGTGGACCACTTGTGCTCTCACATGCAGCCATCATCTCTCTGTAGTGTTTTGTCACATGACACTGACAGCGGCAGCTTCTTAGCTGCGTGCGTCAGGAAAAAAAAAAAAACACAGACGTCCATAGGGAGGTTTTTTTTTTTTTTTTAAGTATCGATACTGATAAATTTAGGTATCGTGACGTTTTTAATTTCCGAGTATCGCGATACTTTTGAAGTATCGGTACACCGTGCAACACTACCCTCAAGTTAAATTAAATTCATTTCTTTCTTCTGCTGAGCACACAAGAAGGTATTTTGAAGAATGTTAATAACCAAACAGTTGATGGGGCCCCATTGACCTCCATTGTTATTTTTTTCCCTACTATGGAAGCCATCAGAAAAGTACAACATCAGATTTATAAGTCTGGGGCCGTATCATAAAACATTTTATCTTACCACTAAGAGTTCTCCTAAATAGCAATCAAAGGTCTTCGTTAAGAGTTTTCTCTTAAAACCTGTTCACAAAGCTGCTGAGACCAACTTTTACTAAGGAATAGAGAGAAGTCTTAAGCTAAGAGAAAGAGCGGGGTTGACCTCGTTGCTATGGATGATGTCAACACGCTTACTAACCATGACCACAGCGATTGGCTGATGGGGAGGAGTCTCTGTCAGTGATTTAATCATAGAAATATTGTAGAATTTGAATAAAGGTTTAAAAAAAAAAAAGTTGTCATATTCATATAAAGGTTTTGAAATGTAGGCTAAGTGTAACTAGTTAAACTAGTAGCCTATATGTTCAGCTCATTTTCAGCCTCTTATATTTCTGCATCTCAAGAGATTGCAGAATTCAAGCGACAAATGAGCACGTTCAGGTACAACTATGCAATGTGAAAATAATGCGTAACCGGTGCCCCCTACGTTCCTAAATGCACTCTAAACTCGATGTGAAGCTGATCACGTGAGTGAAGTGCGCACTTCTCTTTGCGCAGCTCAAACAGACGGTCTTTTGATAAGGACACAAAGCCCTATCGCCCTTTCGGTTTTAGTTTGTTTGACAGCAATGGTGCAAATCATGACATTTAAAGAGCTTTTATGTTATCATGAGAGGTTTAAATATATGTTCGGGCCACTACAGTCTAGTTAAAGAATGGGAAGCACTGAAATCTATTTGTGGGGGTAAATGTTGATGTGGTGGGCCACCACAAATAAATCAATGTATGGGAAACACTGGATTACCATGACAAACTATTTTTTTTGCATATTAACTTGCATGGATTAATTGTTCACCACAAGACTAGTGATTTGCACTAATAAAGTAAATAGGGTCAATTTTGATTTCATGAGGACTTTAACAAACTGACTCAGCAATTCTGATCCAGGTACAAAAGTTGAAGAGACAGTTCACCCAAAAATAAAAAATTATGTCATCGTTTACTCATCCTCACATCGTCACAATACTTTCTTCTGTGTCGCACAAAAGAAAGACAGAGTATTACAGTTTTGGAATGAAATGAGGGTGAGTAAATGATGATGACAGAATTTTCATTTTTGTGTGAACTACTAGGCTATCTGTTTAACAGCCCAATTATCAGTGACTAACTTAATACATGGTGCTTGACAACATCAGTGCTCATGTGCTTGCCCAGGATAATCTTCACAAAGTGTTCCACAGAAGAATGAAAGGAATATCAGTTTAAAACAACATGACTATGAATAAATAATGACATTTTAGGGGTGAACTATGTCTGTGAGTTTTTGTAATCAGCTAGTTTTTGTTTTAAGACAACCCCAGGAGAAAGAGCAAGTGTTGTGTGTTCCTTGTATTGTGGGTAAGGCTGTTTTCATCAGCAGGGCCTTGCTTCTTCTGAAGAATGAGCTCATTTAGTGGCGGGGGAAGTTCAATAGAGGAGTCACACGATAGCCTGACTGCCATTTGAGTTCTGCTGAGTGCAGAGACATGTCCACACCAACGGCCCACTCCGGCCTGTGTTACTCACTGTGGTGAAGCTTGCGACCAAAATAGACCTGACTACAGTACGTGCTATGATTTCATGGAATTTACATTTTAATGGATGTTTCAGAAATCACCTTCTTTGTTGTTTTGTTTGTCTCTAGCCCCAAAACACTGTATTGTTTTCGAAATGAAAGTATGAGGAAAGATGCAAATCTAAACTAGTTTTTAATATAGCCTATCTCTTGTTTTATTGCCTTGCATTCTTATGCGTTCAGTTCAGATCACTGAACGCCTTGGTACGAGATTCAGCTCCTCCCACTATAAAGTAACAAACATGAGTGTCCGAATCCACTTTTGCTAGTTTAACGCCAGGTGCATGGTCTAAAAGGGTTGTCCCTATTCTTGGGTGTGTTTTGGGATTTAAGTGCGTTAAACCAATCGGAGTCTCATCTCCCATTCCCTTTAAATGCCAGTTGAGCTCACGCCATCGCAGATTCGCTATTTACATGACGGAATTTTTCTAGTATTATACTAGTAAAAATGAACTAGTACCTGCAAAAGGTAATTTAAGAAAGAAAAACCTTTAAGAGGAAGTTCACCTGAAAAGGACAATAAACACTGTCTGGGACATTTCTTTTATATATGAACATATAGGCTATAAGTATTCAGTTTAAAGCCTGGCATCCACAATCGTGATGTTCCTCCGTATTCTCTGAACTCTCATACAATATTCTTTAACAGAGTTGATCACGTGTAAAGTTAAATTGTAAACATTTAGTTGATTATTGTTTAGCAAGTGTTTGGAACGGGCCTCTTGAAGTACTGTACAGGTGTTAATTGTAAACTAGTGATTGGTTACACAGTGTCCTAACCAGGCGCACTGTGACACAAGATGAAAGATGTTATTTCCGCGCTAATCAGAGTTTTTGTCCTAAACAACCATGGCAGCGATAAGTGACGTGCGACTGGGGATTCTATTTTTAGAATGATTTCTATTCAAGAGCGTACAAACCATGTGTCCAGTGTCACTGATAATCTCAGGTTCTGATTATTGCTTTGTGTATCATCTTTGACCGTTGCACTCGCATCTCACACAAGAGAGCCGCATGTTTAGAAAGAGTGAAGTGAAGTGAATAGAAGTTCTTCTTTTAAAAAACATGTCTCGAGACTTTGGGTTTTCTTCCATTCCACAGCTTCTCATGTTTTTGAATACAAAAAGTACTGGCGCTTCTGCTCTTTGTATAAAACTATACATAAATACATGATACTGTTTTGTTCATCCTAATAATCTTTTTTTTTTCTTTTGCGCTGTCACTCAGCCCTGCTATGGCCTCCTCACTTATTTTTCCCAAATAATTTGTTTAGTTGGATTGTGGAATTTTGTCCTGCATTTTTGGATTTCCTTGAAAACAGGGGACTTCAATATAACTTCCTCTTCCCTTTTCTGTGGCTTTTTTTCTTTTCTTTTCAAGTAGGAATTCACCCCCCCTTACTAATGTCCTTACTAAAGCACTAAGTACGCACTTCACGGCTGTCGCCACCATAATCAAACCTTTACAGGTGATCACATAGGTCTACTTTATTATCATTGTTATATATTTTTTTAATTCCCAAATACATTTAAGCACAAACAGATTTAAATCAAGCAGTCACCAGTCAAGAAAAGTTGTTGGCTATAGCCCCGCCCCTTTTTCAGCGCTGCGCTCGTTGTCTTTTGACTTCCAGTCTGTATTTTCACAGCGATCTTGCGTATTTATGAATGAACGGCTCGTTTTAAAATCTTCCCAGTCTGCTGACATTTGTTAAGACATCTGCTTTAAACATTACAATCCTCATGATAACTTTCGTTAACTTTACATTAAGTAAATCCACTTCAAAAGCTAATTACTCCGGGACAGCAATGCCATAGAAATATACAGAGCGACCGAAAAAAACTGAAGTTCAAAGACAATATTCTAAAGATGGCGGCGCCCTCGTTTCTCTGGCGCATAAAGTCTATAGGCAATGAGCCCTGAGATTGACATGACCAATGAAATCTTTAGAATCAACTGTGGGCAGGATTTGCACTTAATTTAACACTGACAGCCATTTGCATTGAAAAAATGAATGGTCATAAATTTTTGAGTTGTTGAGATCTGGAAACATGAGACTGTTGGTGGTTAGAAGTTTAATATAGATCAATCCTTATTAAAGTTACCAAAGCTATTCAGTCAAGAGCAGTGAGCGACTTTTTTTCTTTGTGTTTGATTAACATTAAAAACATAGGCAGCAGCAGGATTATTAGACTGTTGTCACTATAAGACCTAATGCACGGATCCATACTGTTTTTTCCATTCTACTGCTCTACTTTTCCATTGTTTAGCAAAGTAAACACGCTATAGACAGACGTCTTTAACTGTTGCGCTCACGTCTCGCGTCTTTTGCAGTCTTGTGCGTGACACAGCATTCTAAAAACGTTGCGCTCAAGTTAAAATAAGTTCAACTTTTAAAAAACGCAAAAACCTTGGGTTTTTATTCCACAGACCTGCATCTCGTGCTTTTAACAGCATAAACTCGTTCTGTGTGAACCGGCCCTAACACATGTGTTTTTTTTTTTTTTTCTGAACTGTTTACGTTTCACTTAAGACATTACCGACTATGTTTACGAGGATACTCGTCAATATGGGCATTTTGACAATTTTGTGTGAATGTGTCCATTAAAAACATGTGAAAGAGCTTAATTCAGTATTTGTGTGCTGTCGGAGACGTGGCTTTCTGGGCACGCACTCGTCCTTCGGATGAGACGTAAAACCAAGGTCCGGACTCTCCGTGGTCATTAAAAATTCCATGGCACTTCTCGTAAAAGAGTAGGGGTGTAACCCCGGTGCCCTGGCCACATTCCACCCATTGGCCCTTGCCAATCATGGCCTCTTAATAATCCCCATCCACTGAATTGGCTCTATCACTCTCTCTCCTATCCACCTGTAGCTGGCGTGTGGTGCGTTGTACTTTGGCTGCCGTCGCATCATCCAAGTGGATGCTGCACACTGGTGGTGGTTGAGGAAAGATCCCCTGATATGATTGTAAAGCGCTTTGGGTGAACAGTAGTACATATGAAAGCACTATATAAATGCCTCATTCATTCACTTCGTTCGGATGTGTGTTGCGCACACAAAACTTCTCAAACAGCGAGTACCGAATTTACTACTCTTTTGTGTCGTCTTATGCTTGAATATTTATATAGGCAAGGCTTAAAAACGGATGAAAATTATAAACTTTCGTGACAATGCAGCACTGGCCAGATTGGGCAAGTGACAGTTCCGTCTACTGTTCTAATTCCGAACGTCGTTTATGCTGGCCCCGGGCCATCGGGCAGTCCTTATTGTCGAGCCCTGAAGGTGATGATACACAGGGCAACTTTTTGAGCAATGTTGCTGGGCAATCTTGCCGAGCGAATGTTGCTTGGGCACTTTCCCATTGAAAGTGGGCAATACATTTCTGTCTGGATAATTTTTATCGGTCGTGGGGCCTGTGTCTCATCTGGTTGCCCGTTGATGGTAACATTGCCCAGCAACATTGCTCAAAAAGTTGCCCTGTGTATCATCACCTTTAGTACATATTTATTTTATCCTGTCCAACTGCATAGACCTGGCAGTTTGATTATTTTAAAATAATGTACATTAAAGGAATGGGTTTCTTTGGTACTTTTTATGGTAAAAACTCCAAAATCCTGTCCTCACATGGTACAAAAAACTAAAAGATGATCGAAAACATGGTATTTCCATGGTACTTTTTAAAGAGATGCAATGCGTCATTCTTACTAAACATTTCCTTAAATATCCTTGTCTGTTTGTTAAATATAAACCAGCATCCTAATCAGTTCATAATTCTGTAATTAAAAGGATAGTTGCATAAAGATAGCCAGCATAAATTTGTGTGAAACTAAGTTAACAACATGATGAACAAATAACAAATAGCCAGAAATTAGTGTAGAATTAGTGTAATTTAGACAACTGAAACTAAAAACATTCAGTGATCATCTGTGATATGATTTGTGTTAACCGCAAGATTCGTTTTGGATAATATTTGTTCTTCTTTTTTTTCCCCTAGGAATGGCCTACTTTTTCTTATGTTGTGATTTCTCACATTATACCCTTTCTAACTTTGTTACGCCTCTGTTAGCTGTTTGCACTCCATAGAAAAGTTGCTCTTGAGATTTTTAAGAGTGTTTCAGCCCTTAACTTGAATCCAGTGTTTCCTATACATTGATTATCTGTGGTGACCCACCACATTATAAACAATGACTGCCACAAATAGATTTCAGTGCTTCCCATTCATTAACTGGACTATTACTGTAATGTAGACTGAGACGAGAAGTTTGAGTCCCCTTTAGTTCAGATACAAGTCAAAGCGCAGACTTTTTCTTTGTTCAATTTGGACACTGAACATGGGTTGGAGCTCTTAATTTTGAACTCTCAAAGTGCACCAGATTGATTAATTTAACTTTAAAAGTACAAAATGGGACCAAGGTCCACCCACCACAGTTTCACAAAATCCTGTGGGAAGCACTGGAATTGGACAAGCCACAAAGTTTGCTCTGGATGTCAGCCAAATGAATGTGAAATTGGCAATGTCTTTTCAAAATTGTGGTCATGTGGTCTGCTGCTGAAAATACACTCTTATCTTGTTCCCTTTCCTTAACATTTTTTTTTTTTGTACAAATCAAAGGTAGGTTTGACCCCAGAGCAGAATTCAGTCTAAATAGAGTTCGAGTAGTACCACAACTTTTGACTCAAAGACAGCAGTTAGCTTTGCTTAATGCATTTTTGCATTGACATTAAGTCAATGTGGATAACTGATTATTGGTGTTTGTTTGCTAAGGAAAGCATCCTATTACTGCTTAGGCCTTTATAGACAGTGCTTCCTAAATTTGACATTTATTGAGAATAGCCAAGACATATCCTGGTGTCTCTCTTTTCCCCCACTCTAAGTAATGCTTATTTAGAAACAGCTGTTGCCTCGAGACCTCGATACATGGAAACCGATATGAAACGGTCATTTGAACCTGTGAACAGTTAGTTGTTTCCCTTTACAGCGTTAATGGAAAGAGCTTTGGTGGGTGTTGGAGGCAGGAGCTCAACCTTCTGCTGCAATAGGCCTATGACATTTTATTGGCTTGTCATTGGCTTCTCAAGGCAGCCTGCTGATTGCTGCTGTAGCATAGGGGCAAAGGTCAAGTATGATGTCAGCCTGATGATGCAAGCCACTGTACTCAATAGGATCAATGACCCTACATAAGTTGTTTACATTAAGTTCATGGTGGTGTCACAACAAATTGAGGAAAATGCCTCTACAGACATTAGTCATTTTATTAATGATTATTGAATAGTGATTATTGAATAATTTTGAAAGATAAAGACTAATTATTTGATTAGTCTTAGGGACAGTTCACACAGAATGCATTTCTGTGCTACTTTTTCAGTTTTTCAATGTAAACACGCTAGACGGACGTATTTAACCATTTTGCTCGCATCTCAAGTCTTTTGCACAAACCAAAAGATTTAAAAGATGAAAAGACCAAAAGATGATTCATTCAGATGCATCACTTGACGTGCTCTGACATCTGACATGGGACCGTTTGTGTGTGTTTTTGACAGTTTTTTACTGGGGTTCTGTACTGGGGTTGAAGGCCATAAATGCGGTGTTATACGTTTTGATGTGTTTTAGGTGGTTTGTATTGTTGTTGCTAATGATTTGATAAGATATTGTCTCTGTAAATAGTTGTTTCCACTAAAAAAAGAATAAATTTTTACAATACAAATATTAAAAGACTGTTTTCTCAAAATGTTTTTTTTCTCATACTCTGAGCTGGAAATCTCCACTTCAGCAGCACTTACATTCACCAAACTTTCCAGTTGTATTCCTATCTATATTCTTAAGGTTTTTTATAGAGGGGTTTGTTGATATATCATTCAGATTTCTGACATTTTATACCTAAAAACAGGGTGAATTTTTTAATTTTTTTATTTTTTATGGCTGTTGACAGTTTTTTCTGATTAATGGAGTGATAAAAAGAGATATCCGAAATCCCCTCTGTAAAAACCTTTGACTCTAATAGGTCAACAAAATCAAACAAGAATTTTGAATCTGGCTTTATCCAATGTTCAGATTTCTCTTCTGGAAACATATGCAAATGAGTGCATATTTAATGAGATAATACCTCATTTGCATATTTAAACATAAATATTCGAAAAACTTGTAATACAAAAGATATTTGTCTTAATGTCAGTAATCAACTGGGGAAGTTTCATGCTGATATCTATTAATTATTTTTGTTTTCCTATTCACCTGGGGTGTCTCCCCTTAACATACAAAGTACATCAAGCATTTCCATGACAACCTTCAGTCGGCCAAGGCACATAAGCCTCCATTCATTCTTCAGCACCATAGGATTTATTATTATTAATAACCATTATTAATTATAATGTAGGAGGGAGGTTTAGACTAGTCGGCTGCAAAGTTTCCGTTTAAACGTTAATGAAATTAGCCGTCACACACATCCCTACACACAACACGGCATTCTCAAAACACGGCGCTCATGTACTATGTGAACCCAGTCCTAAATGTTTTTGTTTTTTTTTTAAATGAAAATGAAAATGTTACTTTGAAAATGTTACAATTACTGTTTTTTTGTTTTTTTTTACGGAACTGTTGCATGATCTGTATCTGGTTTTCTTGTGTTCGCAGGTATGGCCTCACAAGTCTTGGTCTACCCACCACATGTTTTTCAAACTCAGACAAGTGCCTTTTGTAGTGTGAAGAAACTCAAAGTCGAGCCCAGGAACTGTGTTTACCATGAGAGGGCCTACCCACAGACTTACTTGAATGGTAGAACCCTTGGCATTGCTTACCCGACTAAACTCACCGCTTCGTTGAAGACACAAGATTCTTTGTTTGGCAGACACCACGGGCAGGATTTTCTATTGCAGACGGCTACTGTACACGGCGTGCGACGTCAGCATACAACCACAGCGACCCAGCAGCAAAAAGGGGGCATCTCCTCTCAGGAAAAGGGGCCAGAGCACAAGGACAAAGGAAGGGGTTGCAGCAGTGGAGCTACAGGGGCAGTTGGAAGGGGTAGGGGAGAGGGAAGCGGCAGTCAAGAAGGAGGTGGAGGACAGGGTGGAGGTAACAGTGAAGGTGGTGGAGGAGAGGACAAAGGTGAACGGAAAGACTGTGGAGGTTTGAACTTGCAAGACAGCTCCCACAGATGCGGGCTGAAACGTAAGAGCGGGGAGCTTGAGAACTTGGGGAGCGCCATGCAGATTGTAGAAGACCTGTCAATGTTACCTGCAATGTTGCAATCAAACGTGGGAAACCCACCGGTTGCAGTGCCAGCGGCGGTCCGTGGAGGGCCTTCAAAGCAAGGTGGAAATTCCAGAAATGGGGATGGAGACTACCAGTTGGTGCAGCATGAGTTGCTTTGCTCGTTGAAGAACACCTATGAGGTATTAGACTTCCTCGGCCGTGGTACTTTCGGCCAGGTTGTGAAATGCTGGAAACGAGGCACCAGTGATATTGTGGCAGTGAAGATCCTGAAGAATCATCCATCATATGCACGACAGGGCCAGATTGAGGTCGGCATCCTGGCCCGCCTCAGCAGTGAGAATGCAGACGAGCATAATCTTGTGCGAGCTTTCGAGTGTTTCCAGCACCGCAGCCACACCTGCCTTGTGTTTGAGATGCTGGAGCAGAACCTGTACGACTTCCTCAAGCAAAACAAATTCAGCCCGCTACCTCTGAAGGTAATCCGTCCCATTCTTCAGCAGGTGGCCATGGCACTCAAAAAATTGAAGGCCATGGGACTGATTCACGCGGACCTAAAGCCTGAGAACATAATGCTGGTGGACCCTGTACGGCAGCCCTACCGAGTTAAAGTCATAGACTTTGGCTCAGCCAGTCACGTCTCCAAAGCAGTCTGCTCAACGTACCTCCAGTCACGGTACTACAGGTATGTACAAACAAAAGACTGAAATAGTCATCAGCTGAAATGTATGATGGTTATCGCACAATGGCCAATTAATTGCACTTATTGCATTAATATTTTGGTCACTATATTGAACGTTAAATTTCTTGAGTTTGGCAGAGTTGTTCTGTTTGGGCATTGATCTGTATTTTCTATAAAAAATATTCTGAAGCACATCCTTCTTTCTCACCAATAGATCATTGAAAACATTCTAAAATCTCTAGCTGTCTGTGAATGTTATACAACTAAAGTCCTTGTGGAATTACCAGTCAGGAAACGCCACTGATGTAAAACAATTTCCCTTGTGTTCTAAAGCTACGCTGACTTTGTAGAACTATTTGACCCCACAATGCAACAGGCAGGGGCTAAACCATTCTTCTCACATCACCATGGGAAAGGAAGTGATGTTTTGAAAGTACTTTGTAGAATAGGGTCAAAACAACTGGTAATAGATGATTTTTTTTCTTTTCTTTTTTTTTCTTAGAGCCCTGTTGCATATGTAATCAAATAATAACTTTTGAATGCAGGGAACTTTTGTAAATATTGTCAACCTTAGTTTGAATGTTGAAATGGTGGCTACATTTGTTTATTTTTATTGTAAGATCATCATGCTCCATCTTGTTTCCTGAATGCATCAAAGGAAATGCCTTGAATGTCACATTGATGTACTGGAAAATTAAAAACAGACAAATAATTAACTTCGTCTAACTAAAGCTAAAAATATTTTTACATTTATTTTTGTGCAGTGGTAAAACTTGTGGTGGGTAACAAATCTGCTGTAATATTATGGGTTAACCTCCTGTCACAAACTTCCATCAATTTAGATTTTTGTCCTCCATTAGATCTGTTTGTTTCTTCACCTCATTTATTCGACTATCCTGCGCTTTATACAAAGAACAAATTCTGGAACGTTCATATAGAGTTTTAAAGTATTGCTGCTACTAGGAGTACATTCTGCAAGTAGTGTGAATTTATCATCTCGAAATTTAAACTTGATAGTTTTGATGTTTTAATTTAGTTTTGTGTAACTCTTGTGAAAGCATTCAGCACTACTGTTATGGCAGGTAAAACTTTTCATGTGACTGAAGAGCCATTCTCATTTTAATCAGTACATTGAAGCTAAAGCCCAATTTATACTCACGCCGTAGGTCCGACGCAGAAGTATAAATCAGCCTTAATGCTTGAGAAAATGCGCATTTGATTAGCTGTCGGTTCAGACTGTGTCCTGCTTGATGACTGGTGTAATCGCATAGGTGTGGGTAACTAATCCACTCAAGCCTCTGCTGTTGCCTGCCGGATTACATCTTAAGTCACAATCTGTTAGGCAGTTTACTTCACCCCCACTTTTACAGCTGACTATGACCAAGTTGTGAATTTTACACTTCCGCCTCCTTTTTAGTAACTTATGCTCTTATAACTGTTAACATTGAGTTAATAGTAGCATGCCTAATGGAAATTGACTTAAACTGCTATAGCATCTGCAGGTAGCCTGACTACGTCAGACTTCGTACTTCCGCTCAATTTCAGTTCGCTTCTGTACTCAGTCTGAGATAGCGACCGTTTTCCTCCGGCCTCAAAACAGCCGGGCCAATCAACGAACAGAGGGCGGGCTGAGAGCCGTAACGTAGACGCTGATTGTACCGTGGATGCGTAGATTTACTTCACATAATCTGCAAAAGTCGTTCACAGCCATGTTCACTCCGGTATTTCGCTCGATGGTTTTGTTTTCGCATCATACATGTGTTTACAGTGGAAGTCAGATGCGGCTGAGCATGCGCATAACACAAGCCATAACCAAACGTTATGTGATTGGCTTACGGATAACCAATTATTTTAAACTTCAGACAAGCGCCCCCCCCCGCGAGAAAGAAAACATTTTTCAATTACGCCCTTCCAGACTCTGTCTACGAAGCAAAGTGAAGTAGAAGAGTTTGGTATTACCAGGCTAATCTGCAGGTGCTAGTATAAAGCAAAACCTTGTGATTGCATCACATTCTGTTATCTTGGTGTAGGTTGCCATCTTTGGAATCTTATTTTCAGCCATGTCTCGAAGTAAGAGTACACATGCCCATGCTTCTGGAAATCATGTCCATCTCAGATGTTTGATTAAACTCTCACACATCTGTGTGATATTTCATGTGTATGTTTGTTCTTCATGCAGTTCTTTGCTCCAAATTTCCTTAACGTTCTAACTTTTCCATGGAAATGTCACAGAGATTCAAGTGTGAGAACCCTAAATCTTAAACCACTGAAAGCTAGGCTAACACAGAATGTTTATACTTATTGACTGAGATTTTTGGTTTGTGGGGGGAAATCTGTGAAATTAATTCAAACATTGTAAAATGTGTTCAATAATGCTGAAAGTAAGTGTGTGCGATATCATGATATTAGATTCTGAACGATTAAAATGTCTTCACGATCTGCCTTTGAAGAGAGATTGTATAGTATCGTTGTACAGTGCACATTCTATCAGTTGCAGCTCTGGCGCTGCCATCCCAACGTACTGTACAACGCGACGTACATTCACAGCATGTTTAGCAACACTGCGGTATTGGTTATGCTCACGTGACATTTCAGTTCTTCACCATGACGAAATGTTATTATCCACATGCGTTTTAAAGCCTTGCCAGTTAAACTTTCTCACACACAAAAAGCCTGTCACACAGCGCAAGTCTTATTGCACTTAAACTATAAAATACACAAATGGTTTACATAAACAGTCATTTATATCTTAAGTGAATGTAAACCGTCAGATTTGTGTCAGTAGTATATTAGATACGGTATGTGCATTAGGTCTTAAAGTGACAGCAGCCTAAAATTCCTGCTGCTGTCTGTGTCATTAATGTTGATCAAGCAACAAAATACATAGAGAAAATCACTCACTGCTCTTGACTAGGGATGCACGATAATGCATTTTGGCCGATATTCGATATGCCGATATTTTCAAACTAATTTTGTCCGATGCCGATACCGATACCGATATATACACATTTTCCCCCTGATATATTTACACTTTAATTTTACTGAAGAGAAATCCAAGTCTCTCTCCTGTACTACCTTTACTGTATTACACTCATGTGTTGTAGATAAGGCAATTTACAAGACAAACAAAACAACATTTGATTCTACCATAAATGTATAATTTTACAAATGTAGACAGACATTCACCCCTGAAAAATAGGTAAATTATTTATGCCATTGCCACAGTTTATTTTTAAGTTCAGACATTAAACTTCAGTCCTTAGAAGTAAAATAAATAGAAGAAAAAAATTCAAATACATTTTTTTACATCTTCTCCTACTTGAACAGGTCTACCAAATGCTCCCCTGTTTTCGGTGCTGATGCGGTGGTGACCCGTTCATGTACTGTAACATGTAAGGGTGGCGCTGCCAATAAAGCAGTGTTGGGAAAGTTCACTTTCTACATGAACTAGTTCAAAGTTCAGTTCACAAATTTTAAAATGAACTAGTTCAGTTCATAGTTCATATAGGCCTACTCAAAATTTTGAACTAAGTTCACAGTTCCAAAAATGAACTAGTTCATAGTTCTTTTTTTCCATGTTGTTGCGAGATATTATTTTTCAAAATGATTACCACAGCCCCCACAGACAATTATTTTATCAGTTTTAACACTGAAGATATGCGTCAGATTTTTTCCCATCTTCACCGACCTTATCATAAAACTCGTTTAAATGATCATACGACGCCTCCTTGCTGCTTTTTGTTTTGATTTGTAACGTAAGTGATGAGTCGTTCATGAAAGACTCGAGGTGAAGTAATTATTTATGTTCCCTGTAAACGATTTTTGACTGCATTATAATGATTTCTTAATTCAGAATATGATCAAGATTGCGTAGGTGGATGTGTTCGGGGAATTTGCCAGTTAATAGTAACATTTAAAGCCCCTTAAATGAACGAAATGACTCGAAAAAAGATTTGTTCATTTTGATGAACGAGATCGAACAAGAGGTCGAACACGGGTGGCTGGTGTTGCCAGATTGGGTGTTTTTTCCGCTACATATTAAGGGCGGTTTACGGTGTGTTTTAGGTGGGTTTTCGCCTGGAAGGCTTTATAGAAATCTGGCATCCTACTGAACGAAGTTAAACTGAGAGAGCGTGGCGTTCACAGACACCAGAATGAACGAGTTCACAGTAACGTTCATCAGGCAGTAATGCGGTACGTTCAGTTCACGTTCGCCCAAAATATGAACGAGTTCATGAACTATCGTTCAATGAACGCGTTCAGGCACAACACTGCAATAAAGCAACTAAAAGTTGTCACAGAGAAGCGCAAAAGTAATGATTATGAATATGTCAAATATAGCAAGGAGACATTTTAATTGTTTATTAATAAACAAGTGTTTTCTGTGTCGGCTGCAAAGATGAAGTTGACTGACTCGCGATCTTCGGAGTAGGCTCGCGAGTCAGTCAACTTCATCTTTGCAGCCGACACAGTGAACGCGCCAGGGAGAAATGCACATTTCGGATTACATAGTTTTCTTTCGTTTTGAATTGTTATGTTTAAAAAATATGATTTCAAACGTTCTGTAGATAATAGATATATTTATCAGGTCTGTGAGGCAAGTAAGCTATATGCTGAGTTTCGTTTCATTTATGAGACGAACTCCAGTTCACGCGCGCGCCTCTGTGTCGTGATATCTATTATCTGGTTTACTTATTATTTATTAGGCTAAATCCAGGCAATTGGTTGATTAAACATTTTTTAAAATTAAGATACAATTAATACAAAACGAAATTCACTTAGAAAGGCTTTGTGCTTTCTGTTTGAGGTCTCTGTGGAAGTTTTAAAGCAGTCTCTATCAGTGCCGCTTTCAGAGCGTTCACGTCTGTAACCGAGAACTGTCACTGTTTTTCCTCATAAATGCGAACACGAAAAATAAAATAAAATGAATATTTTATGCTCTGTGGAGAGCATAGTAGCTTGGAGAGTTTACATAAGTAAGCTACAGGACATCGTCTTTCGAAACATGACCTGCACGAAAGAAAAAAAAAAATACTGCGGCATTCTACCCAGCACTTCTGAAAATGCACTTGCGAATGCGTCTCTGTCCCCAGCACATCTCAAACCAAACTGATGCTCATGCTAGAAATGCCTCCACATGTTGGAAGTTTAAGTTGCTGGCACTCATGCTATGTTCACGGTCGTCACGTGCACATAGGAAACACGCCACCCTATCGGCAAGGCTCATCGGCAGAAATATTCATATCGGCCGATGCCGATGATGGTCATTTAAAGCTTTTATCGGCCGATACCGATGTTGTGCCGATATCATCGTGCATCCCTACTCTTGACTGAATCATTTCTGTAGCTTTAAGAATCAATGTATATTTAATTCCTTTAGTAAAATCTATAGCCTATAGTTTTTTTATTACATTGTTTATTCAGTTTTTTACTTGAATGATACTGTTACAGTAAATACACCTTCTGTAAAAATAGTAAAGCATTATTTATTTTATTTGTATCTTAGGCTACGTTCACACTGCAGGGCTTAATGCTCAATTCCGATTTTTTGAAAAAAATCGATTTTTTTGCAAGGCCGTTCACATTTCCAATTAAATGCGACCTTTTGTGATCTCCTGTGTGAACGTGAAATGACCCAGAAGTGACCCGCATGCGCAGAAGAGTACTCAACGGTCAACGACGTCACTTGTTGTTTGCGGAAGTAGCTAAACCTAACTGTGATTCTCTCACTCTCACACACACACACACACAAGCGCACGCAGCGACCGTTACACAAGAGTCAGACAGCAGCCGCTGACCTATCTAATATCAGATTCAGCACAAATAAAGTTAACATAACGTATATTGGCCGTGGGCTTTTTTTTTTTTTTTTTTTTTTTTAATTAACGGGCTCGTCGAGGTCGACCCGTTCGGCAGATTTACCTCAGCTCGACGAATATGCAGTCCGTTTTCAAACCGACGACTACTTCAATGCAGAATTATGCCGTTTTTCGCGTATCAATGACGTGCGGGTCGGATACATGCGACCTGGCCGTTCAGACTGAAGTCGCATTTCAAAAGATCGGATATGTATCGGATTTGGGACCACATACCCAAGTGGCCTGGGTCGCATTTGAAAAGATCGGATCTGTGTCGTTCAGACTGTCATGAAAAGATCAGATACAGGTCGCATAGGGGCAAAAAAATCGGAATTGGGTCGTTTCAGCCTGCAGTGTGAACGTAGCCTTATTGTATTTGTATAATTATTTGTAATTTGCATCTTTGTTCTTATTTTTAATAACAAAGATAAAATAATGAAATAAAATAAAGTGAAATACGATTTTATACCTAAATGGCCTAAATGGTCTGTCATTCTTTTTTCTTTTGTTAGCTTTAAGGTAAAATATGTAACATAGGGAACTTGTTAGGGAAGTTTGGCTCTACTGCTCAGTGACTTGCAAAATAATCTTTTAAAACCAACATGAAAAAGAATCGTCATAAGATTGTGGATCGTGATTATTATATATATATATATATATATATATATATATAAAAAATTTCAAGTTTAAAGGCTGATTTTTGCTCCAAAGTGAAAGTTGTTGAAACCAGACCGTTAATTGTGGGTTTAAACTACTCTTTATTGTCAAAACATGACAAACACTTCGTGTTTTAATTCTTTACACTTTTTCAGTCATTTTTCCTTAACACAATAAATATATTTTTTTTATTAATTAAATGTTATCAATTTTAGCAATTGCTAACGGGTGATGTGGTTTCAAGTCATGAAACAGGATTGTGTTGCCTAACTTTGATGGCACGTATCTTTGGCACAGTTTGCAGCAGGCTGCAATATTAATATTATATGTTTTGTGTTTCAGTAGCTTGAGTTGACAGTAGTAGTAGCTTGAGTTAGGATGCAGATGTAAATTTAAACAGTAACATCTGTAAAAATTGTAACAACCTCATTTTTATATGGTAAAATTTAAATATTCTGACTTTGAGTTTTATTAAACCATTGGTCTTCCATAGCATACAATGATTTAGATCATGACAACCACAGTAAAAACCACGCATATAGGACCTCACTACAATGGTAAAATGTAACTAAATGGTTTCTATGGTATTTGTATGAAAAACAGTATCCTAAATATATTTATTATAGAATGCGTAGCCTATCCATTGACCGAAACATACATTAGCCGAACTGTCTATTTTACACATTATTTTCAACAAACCATAGTATAGATGTCGTCAGATTTAAGATGAACCGCAGTGCAAGTGTGGGTGGGGATTTTTTTTTTTTTTTTTGCATATGCTTGAAACCATTAAGAATGAGAACTCTCTGGATATGATTATAAATATAATATAAACATGGAATTGCCAAAACACTTGTTCAATACATTTTCTCCACCCTCTAAACCCAAACCTATGTCACGTGAAAGTGATCCAATCTCACCCCCGTTTCGGCTGCTCTAGGGAGAGTTCTCTCAAACTCACTGCGGGGGCTGTACTCTGGAAACTACTACCTAAAATTAGCTGATGGGAGGATGGCCAACTCAGTTTGACTTCTATAGATGGTGAAGTGTGCTGGCAGTCAAAGTGAAATAAGGCAGAGCAAAATACTAGTGATCCCCTTTGCGCTCAGTCAAGGTCACTGTCTTCCAGCGTCAGCTGTTTTGTTGCTTTTAGAAGCGGGAATATAGATAGACAGGAATTTAAAAAGCGGGTGTGTTCCAGCAATCTCAGAAATTTAGCCCCAAACCTTTCATTAAAAATGCAATCAGAATTTTATGAAAATGGCAAACAATTAAATTAAATTGTCAGCAATTTTTATATTTGCTGAATGTCGAAATTATGTAAATAAGCTCCAAAAAGCCATAAAAATGTAGTCCATGTGACTTATAATTTGGATATGACATCAATCCTGTCGCAGTAGCCTAAGTGATGAAAATGAACTTCTGGAGCCAGTTTATGAGAGACAGGTTCTTCTCATGTTGGGTTTTTTTCCATGATAATTTGGCATGAATAACCATTGACTTGGTATCTCTTTGACCATGTTCTGTTTGAGTTGGAAACTTTAGCCTACCTCATCAATCATTTATCTGCTAACGTTGGCAACATGGCAAACAAGGGCAATCAAATTGTGTCCCGTAAGATGAACAAAGTAAATTGTCTTATAAATGTAATAATAGTGGGGGAAAAAAAGAATCTATTTCATCTAGAGGATCCCCTATATTCTGACATCATCTGCTCTCCTCTGTGAGCTTTAAGGTGAAGTAGCACTATTAAGTTATTGGGTTTTTATAAACATCTGAATGACTGTTCAAGTACGACCAATCCTATCTATGTGCTGTAACCAAAGTCAAAGTTTACAATTCAATATATATATATATATATATATATATATATATATATATATATATATATTTTTTTTTTTTTTCAACCAAGCCCATTGTAGTATATCAAGGATTCTTAGTGTTGTCAAGGCCTGTTTGAGATGGACAGTGGAGGAAAAAGTAGCGTTGTTACTTTAAAAGTGGTCATATGATGCTATTTTAAATGTTCATTATTTTGATTATTGGGTGTAATATAATAGCTTAACATGCTTTAATGTAAAAAACAAACACATTATTTTTCACATTCTGTACATTGCTCCTTTATTCCCAGTCTGCACTGATGTATACAAAGCCCCTCCTTCCGGAAAGCTCAGAGTGCTCTGATTGGCCAGCTGACCCAGTGCGTTGTGATTGGCCACCTCAAATGTGTTGGAAATGAACGGCCCATAATCACATGCTACAGCTTCCCAAGGCTTCTAAAGCATTTGTAAACACAAAGTTAATAATGTAATAATAATGTTGTCGGTTTTACCGAATTAGTTTGAGGCCGAGTCGAATTCTGAAAATGCTAACTTTGCAAGCACGACTTGAGCAGAACGTTTCAGAGTGGCAAGTAATCTTTGTATAGTCTGTGTTGTACTTTTCCAGGTTCAGGAAGCTGTCGTTTGTAAAATGCACAAGCAATTTTTGGGGTTGAGAACAGCTTTATAAATAAATCTTAAACTCTGAAAGCAAAAGCGGTTTTGCCTTCACATCCAAACACACAGCGTCTCCGCTATATATCAACAACACTTTAATTCACTGAAACCTTACCTTCTTTCTTTGTGTATGCCTTTTGGCGGGCATTATGCTAATATTTCACATTATGATGTGGACGTTTGAGGAAATAATCTCTGGACTTTGATCGAGGCTCTTTAGGTAGATCTAGATCAGTGTTCTCTGTTAGATAGAATACATTGCTTTGTGGGGGACTGGGCTTTGTAACTACATATCGTATACATGCACAAACAGAGCCTACATTACACACTAAAGGAAAACATTAAAACGCATCATGTGACCCCTTTAACCCCTATGTACAATTGCGTTCTGTTACTATGAGCTGTTTTCAACACTTCAGTAATATAAGATTTGTTAAATGAAAATGCTATGACCAAAATAATCCAATGAGTGATTTTATTTCACAATAACAATATATCACAATACAGCTATTTTTGCTTTTAAATAAGGTTTTAATGATATAGTAATTTGATACAGTTGTTTCAATATCACAAACTAATACTAAGTAAAAAAATAAAATAAAAACTCTCAAGCTTACTGAAGTAAACAGTCAGTGAGACAATAAGTCTGGTAGAACCCAATGTTTATTTTAGCTTGGAATGGTCTTAATGTTTTATATTTGAAGCATATAATTTTTCTTCTTTCTAGGACTACTTGTCTCTTCACTCAGCTAATCTTGTTTGACCTCTACCAACTCAACAGGGAACAGTTTGCAACATGTTGTTGTTAGACTTACTGTTTAGAACTTGGAGTGTCCTTTAATTCAGCATACTGGAAGTAAACCACAGATGTTAGGATTTTATGGGAATCCCTCTCACAAGGTCACAGAGTTAAGAATTCACCCCCTCCTTCTGGGATCAGATTCTGTATTAGTCTTTGTTTAGTTGCACTTCCCAGAAGTGATCTCAAAAGAGAACTAGTATGTGAATCAGAAAAATTCCGCTTATCTTCCTCCATCATTGTAGCTGTAAGCTAGAATAAGGAAATAAAGTGGGTGAATTAATGAATTTAGGTTTTTGTAAAATTTCAGGCCTTTTTTTAAATTTGAGGGTTTTTGGTGACAGTAAAATATTACTGCAAAATGTTAGTTAGGCCTAGGCTAAATCTTAATGATGCACTTCAGATTACAGTCCTGTGATGAAAGGGGATTCTGCCTGTTTGCTTGATCTGGGCAGGTTGCCTCTGTTTGCTAATAGTAGAGGTCAACCGATAGTGGATTATACCGATATTTAGGTTTAACCGTACGTGCCGATAACGGATTAATCGACCGATATTTTTAAAATGGATACTGGATAAAACAGTGCTGAACTGAAATGTGTTAATGAAATAAATATATAAATATGAATATAAATATGATATTTATGAATATGAATATAAATATATGAAGAGTTCAGATGCAAAAACCTCTAAGGGCCATCTGATATTTTCTTCTAGAATGATCATTTTTTTTATCAAGCTTGTGTAAGTTCAGTAATTTCACTTAAATTACAATTAATAGGTAATTTTCATTGCCATTTAAGTGAAATTACTGAACTTAAATATACGAGCTTGATCATTCTAGAAGAAAATTTCAGATGGCACTTAGAGGTTTTTGCATCTGAACTCTTCATATATACATAAATATGAATATATTAAAATGAGAAGATCTACAGAACGAATTCTACAGAAAATAATTTAAACATTAAACAGTTTAATGTTTAATAGTTACATAAAAATTATTATTATTTTTTATTTTTTATTTTTTTTGCTATAACCTAGAAACATAGGTACATTTCATAGGTAACGCTTTGCAAGTCCCATTTGTTAACAAGGATGTATTAGCTAGCTTTCATGGACTATATGCATCATGCTATATATATAGGCCTATATTTTCCTTTTTTTTCTTTTTTACAGCATGTAGGCTATAAATATTTGAGCAAGACGATTGTACCTTGATCATTCATGTTAGTCCATAGTACATTAACTAAGGTTAACAGATAAAAAAATAAAAAAATAACTCAATTTAAAATGCATTAGTAAATTTTGACATTAACAAACTTAACAATGGACAAAATGTTCTACAACATTTATTAACCTTGCTAAAAATGTAATTAAAATTGCATAAATGTATAGTCTCACTTTATTTGATTCTATATTAGAACACTTGATGATTATCTAATCAAAATAACTATGTATTGCAGTGATAAAAAATAATTGAATCGAATGCGTTACTGATTTGTTTGTTTCTGTCTGCTGCATGAACATATCAATGTTGAGAAAGCAATCACGTCACTAGCTTTAAATATGCAACTTTGCCGACTAATGAATGCATACAAGTGACCAGCTGGATATAAACTAATGCAAATAGATGGTAACAATTGCAACATTAAACATTTGAGTCAGGTTTGCGTGTATTTTTGTCACATTGTTTTAACCGCTCGAGGTACTAATGTTAGAGTCATCACCACCTTGACAACAAACATGCTTCTGTTCCTTCCCTGCTAATGCAGCATCTAGTCAACAATTTAATTACTTTATAATGATATGGCAGTATGCACTCAGGGTTTTTCCTGGCTCAAAACGAGGTAGAGGTGGTAAAATCCTGATAATGTATTTTAATAATTAGATAATTAAATTTGTATTTTCTGTAGACCATCATATAGCCTACTGTGTTTCCCACAGTATTTTTGTGGGTGTAGCTCGGTACCTCTAGGGGGGTCCGGGGGCATGCCTCCCGGAAGAAAATTTTGTACATTTATAAAGATAAATTCATTAATCTGGTGCACTGAGTCACCTGAATCCGCTGTTAAAAATAATCCACCCGCCAACTGCCCAAACTATGATATTCTTTGATTTAGATATCTGCATCTGATCATCACATTACAATTATTCAAATTCTCAGTGTTAAGCAGGAGAATATGGTAACATATCACACTGAAGTAGGCTGATTTAAAATTAACATTTATTTAAAACAAAGGTTTAAATTACATTTCCTTAATAGCCTAAACAGAGGCTTTACTCCCTTCAAATTTAAATTGTAAATGTTTCATTACAACACTGTTGGAAAACACTCTTATCAGATTTTTTTTTTTTTTTTTAACCTTTATAAAGGTATTTTTTCCCTAATTTTATTTAATGTATGCTCCATCTTTAATTTCAAATTCTTAAAGGGGTCATATAATGGTACATGCACTTTTATAAGTTGATTGTACTGAAATGTGTGTTGGCAGTGCCTGTACACAACCATCATAAAATGATAAAAATCCATCCAGGGTTTTTTTTTTTTTTTTTTTTTTTTTTTATCTTCTTATGTTTTCCCCCATCTCAAATCAAGCCATTCGATTTTGTGACGTCACAAAATCGACGCCCCTCCCACCATTGTTGATTGACAGCAGCGTTTCAACACAGACCCGCCCTCGCTCGTGAGCGAGCTGTCAATCATAGTCCGCGCGGACCGGCGCGGTCATTGTTGATATGCTGGAGCACTGTCTATGAGCAGAATGGTGTCTAAGCGACTGTGGTGTTCTGTTCTTGGGTGTAATAAGGAACACAGCAGTCATTTTGATGTTCCTAAATCCGAACCGCTGAAGACACAGTGGCTGAGTTTGTTTTCGAAGGGAATATTCCCCACGATCAACGTCAATGCTTTCATGTTTGCGCGAATCATTTCACACACCAGACTGCTCGAGGGTCAGTAAAAAGCTGGTTTTGCTAAGAAGCTTCTCCTGAAAAAAGGATCGGTACCAACTATTCGTGTTCCTGCTGCACCTCCAGAAGAAGAAGTGAGTGTAACGTTTTATTAACCTTTATATTAATATTTATATTAATCTTTGCAAATCGCTTGCTGCACGCTTCACGATGAATGCGGCTGTTTACACTCAGGGTACATTACGGCATGTTTTCTATGTACGGCGTTCTCAATATAATTCATAATCCCACGTTTATAATGAACAACGCGTTATGGTTATTGTGTTACGGTGTACGCACAGAACAGAGGGGCGTTTCTATCAGTTTTATGTGATTTACAGGAAAAATAAGTCTGTTAACTAGATTTAAGAAGGCAACTCGGAAATTATAGAACAAAAAATGAGATCATTATTTAGTGTTTCTAAACACTTTAGGCTAATTACCAAGAACTTGTACAATAATGTTTAAGCATGTTAAGGAAATTAATACATTTTAAGATAAATCATGGTCGCACCACATGACATTTTTTAAGGCTACGGACAATTCATCTAGATGAAAAAACACTAAAATCACTTAAATTTAATTTTTAAAATGAATTTAGGTGTACACAACATCCTTAATGTTTTAACAATTGCAACAGGTTTTTTTTTTTTTTTTTTTTTAAATTGGCCTGTTGAAAATCCTTATACGTCATTGACCCCCCTTCAAAAAACACACGTGTCCCGGACAAGCGTTTATGTCGAGCCCTGTTATGTTTTCCTCGATTGGTTTTCCCTGAAGAGAATTACGTTGTTGAAAACTAAAGTAAAAGAGTGATGCACGTTCATTGCGTTTTACCGTGATGAGGGTCTTTAATAAACTCAACACATTATAATTATTTATCTGTCATCCACCCTTGATTAAATGGAATGTTATGTTTTTATTACTTGGCCCGCCCGACCCGCAGATTATGATCCGTGCAGCACTATCAGCAAACTATACGGTTTGAGAATGGACACAGGCCGAGAACCCGCAACAGAACCGTCACGGTGGAAAAAGTGTATCTGAGCATGTGACTGTCTGTCTGAGTTTTGTCAAGAGTAGGAGGCGGCACGAAATTTGACTGAGTGAGGCTCGTAATTCTCTATGCAGGAAAAACCCTGGTACTTTAGTGTTCTGTATTCATACCGTTTCGCTGTCAGTGTTTTAAATGCGCATCTGAAGTGTCAGCGCTCTCCGTGAAGTGTGTTCTCTCCGTGCTGCGCTGCCTCGCGTGTTAATGTAAACAACTCAGCCAGTGACAGTTTTATTCCACCTCTAGAGGCCGCTCTCGCTCTTTGTAATGACAGCGCACTCTTCTTAACGCTCTCGCTCTGTGTAATGACAGCACACTCTTCTCAGCCGCTCCAGCAACGGATGCAACCCGGAAAAACTATCGGTATGGATTTTTGCCGATAAGGATAGTTCCACCAATCAACTATTGGTACCGATAAATCGGCAAAACCGATGAATCGTTTGACCTCTTTCTAATGAAATAGTGTCCATGTTGAGCCATGCTGGAGACATGAAGGGTATGTTTGTCTTGGATCTTATCAAAATGCAGTAGATCTGGCTTTGGTTTGAGTTTGAAGAATATGCTCCAGGTGTTTTTTTCTCTTTTTTTCTTTTTTTTTTTCTTAATCTTCAAATAGATCAACCTGCTTTCTGGAAACTTTACCGAATTCATCTGGAGGGAGTCTTGTTTGGTGTCCTATACACTTCCACTGAAAGACTTTTTCATGACAAAGTACCCGGGAATTTCCTTTGGTCTCTGCGGAATACTTTCCCGGCAGGGCTGCCATCTAGTTCCAACCTGTCTGTGAGACTCACTGTATTATCAACCAATAAGTTTCATATTGCATTTTTTTTATGTAATTATATCAAAACATTTTCAGCCTCCTAAGAATTTGTGATGTCTGTCTCACTGCGATAATGGTTATAAGGTTGATCTTTATAGGGCTTTGAACATGACAATCAGTGTGTTTGGTTTCAAAAGTTCTTTATTATTCTCAGGTACCACACCTCCATGTGAGATTTTAGCTTGCCATTTCTTTTTCTTCTAAATATATTATCATAAGCTTATTGCTTTAAAAAGTGTGAGCTTTGTGGAAAAGTAGTCTACTCTTATGATGTTTTCATTTTAAAGAGCTTCTGTGGTTGCTGGTTACTGTCAGCCTTAGTGACATTGATAGATTTATTTTTGTTTGCATTCAGCTAAAAGCTCTTTACCAAGAGAAAACTTAACATTAGAATGAGCATGGACATTTCCTTACTTTATACACCCACACAAGGTTCATGCCGCTTAGCTACTTATCAGGGATCATGTTGAAGTAACGCATGGGCGTTTGGTTTCACAGATTGCACGTTAAGACCTCAAAATACTGGGTTTCACATTCATGCGAGAGGGCCGAAACAAGTGAGACCAATGATTGTGTAAAGAAAAGGTTGTCAAGGTTCATCTTACTGTTCACTTTTGAAGTGTAAGTTCAGACAAAAATGCAGATTGTATCATTTCTTAACCCTCATGTTGTTTGAAAGATGTATAATTTTCTTCTGTGGAACTAAAAAGAATAATTCAGTGAATCTATGGCTATTCCACTTTTTCCACAATTAGACCACCAGCATCAAGTGTTGATGTTTAGTAAACACACGTCAAGTCATCTTCATTTATATAGTGCTTTTAACAATGTAGATTGTTCCAAATCGGCTTTACATTGATAATAGGAAATTAAAGTAAAGTGTTTTGGCTTTATAGCAGCTCTAGAATAAAGTTATTGTCCAGCTAAAGTTAGTTTGATTGATTCACTTCCGTCGCAATGATCATTAGTTATTAACTTAGGGGCTGCTAACACGACACCGTTTGAACAGAAAACTCTTAAGTTCTTTCTGCGCAAACTTCAAAAACGCGAACCAGTGAGAACGCCGATGGCGTGCACATGTGTATTACGAGTTCAGTCTATAGGTATGTGCGTTTGAATATATGTGCGCAGGCGTGTAGTCCTTCCCTACAAATCAACCCTCAACATACTACTTTTCTGGCCTTAAAATGAATACAGAATTTTTATCGGAGCCACTCGAACCGGAATTATCCCGACAATGCTTTATCTGTAGAGAGGTAAAGGGAGGGGTATGGGGAGTAAAGGGAACATGCCACCATCTAAAAATAATTTTGAGTCTCTTTATGGTGGAGTTTTATCAGAATAAGAAAATTTATAAAATTTGTAATATATAAAAGTAATATATTAAATATATAGGCCTATAGTGTATTTAAAAGCAGTTTTTGTTTACATTTTATTGCATTACATGTATTGCAATTACATTTAAAAAATAAAAGCAGTTTATCCACTACCGGTAATTTATTGGTTTCCATATTTTTGCTAAATAGACTCCATGGACTTTGAGTCTTATTACTCATTTATTACTTTGACTTTGGTTTTCATTACCAGACTTCAGTAAATATTCTGGGAACAGGCCCACAGGTGCTGTATAGCCACTGTATGATAGGGCAGAAGCACGTTTCCTTGCCTGTCCCACTGCTGGGTTAATGAAAAGTAAGCCTGTGAGGCAAGAGGATATTTTGAATGCCAATACAAAAATAGTTGTGCACTGATGGCATCATATAGGCCATACTATGCATGGAGCTGAATTTAGATCAGCATTCAGTTTGAGCTTCCTCTCTTATGACATGAATGTTCTTAATTTTATCCGATGTTATTTCTGGTTTAAACATGTAGCTGTTGCCAAAATATTGATCATAGTTAAAAATGGCACATTTTTTGGATTATTGCACTTTTTTCCCCCTTTTCTGCTTATGTTAATTTAATATTTTTTTCAACACATTTTCAAATTTTAAAACATTCTATGATTATTTTTTTTTTATATTTACTGGTACTTTGGAGTCTGATTGGTTGGTTGAGACAGCAGTTAGACATTGTATATGGACACAGTGTGTATGTTCATTTAAACTGCAGTGTGTGGCCAATAATGAATAATGATTTTCTTTAAGTAAATTATAATTATTAGGCTATATTTCATTTTTAACCACTTCCTCACCCTTGAAAAACAGACTGCCACTGCTTGAAAGTGCTGGGAAAGTGCTTGAATTACACTCTTAAAAATCTGTATGAACCCTGTGTTTAGCTTTTCCTAGGATTCTTTACTACTGTTCTTGTTCATTTGAACCTGAAACTTTCAAGACTTGTTTTTATATTTATCAGACTGTTGTTTACACCAGTGGTTCACAAACTGGGGTCTGGGGGTGTCTGCACGGGAGTTAAAAACCTGTATCCCAGTGCTCTTTGGATGTAGCGAAAATGCGACTCTTAAAAAACGTATCAAGCCAAGGCACTCGACAAAATGGATGCAAAATATCTTTCATTTCTAAAGTAAAATAAAACTGTTACAAGGTGTGTAATTCAAACCACTTCACTTTATTAAATGACTCCCAACACATAAACATATACAATAGATGCTCTTCAGTCTGCAAAAAAAACCCCAAAGTTTACTTCGGCCGTCCGTGTCCCACCATGGTCCGTGCACTTGTCTGTGTGACGCCAAAAGAGTTTAGTTTGAAAGGCTTGCACTTGAGTTGAGTGCAGTGCGCGAGACGAAGCGGTGCACGGAAAATGAAGTATACCCGGGCCTTAATTGTGCAGCTCTCCTTCGACTATCTTCAGAACTCTTTCCTCACAAAAACGTATTCTTTTCATTAAATCTTTAAGTAAAGGGTTGCGAGATATATCACAAAAATCAACCACAACCATGTAGCTTATTGTGCCCTCCAAAAATACCTGTTTTCATTACTGTATGCAATCACTCTGGGCAGATATTTTCACTACCGTGATTATTTAGTGCCGCCCCTCAGAGACAGATCAGATATATGGATGGAGATGCCGTTAATAGATTGGCTCTCACCTGTTTATGAGGGAGAGACGATATATGAGAACTGCAGTGGATCATCACCCTGCGGCTGGTGCAGTTTGAACTGCTTTATGCATGGAGACGTCGGGAAGCTCTCTGAATTCCTTCGTTTGATGTAAGGATCTTGTAGTAGGTGGCTTAATGCAGGTTATTTTTTTTATTTTTTTTACTGAGTGTTATGCATGTCTAACATTGATGCACATTAGTTCCCCACATACAGTAAAAGTATAGGTTCTTCCTTTTTTATTCAAACTTTAGTTGGATGCCATGCTACATAGGCCGCCACATTCCTAGGCAGCATCCAAACCGAAACTGAACCTCATGTATGACCGTGTTGAAACTGTTCTCAGTCGGGGTTTTTTTTTTGGGTGTTTTTTTTTGTTTGTTTTTTTACTACGCAAGGGTATGCAATGTGTTTATTTTATATATATATATATATATATATATATATATATATATATATATATATATATGTGTGTATGTATATGTAACACGCCTCTCTGGAACAACGTAACACTAACCCATCATTTCACCAACAAATGGAAGTTTTATCAGAAAACTAATCAGAAAGAAATCACTGGAAACAGCGTGATCGCAAATCAAACATGATAAAAGTGACTGTTTGCTGGCATTTTCATTGTTTGCTTGAATATTTAAAACCCAAGAATCGATGTTTTACCACATTTACAATAAAAAGTGATACATTGACCATAATTTATTCATTTGTGTCAAAATTGCACATTAGTCACACAGAAATAAAGTGCTTTACCGTTAGGTCTATTTCACAAAAGAAAGAGGACACACTTACTTATTCAGTCGAGGCTGTTTCTGTTTATTTGGTAGTTACAGGACATATTTACATCACATTTAGAAAGAATGATTATTTCTACAAATATGCCACCAAAAATATGACCTGATGAGCTTTAGCATTCTCTCCCAGTAGGCTACAGTTAGCCTATATTTTCATTCAGAGAAACAGAGGAAGCTCCCGAAAAGAAAGTTGCTTTATTTTATGATAGTTCAAGTCAAGTCAAGTCAAGTATATTTGTATAGCGCTTTTCACAATACAGATTGTATCAAAGCAGCTTCACAGTATTAAATTAAAATAATACAACAAGGTTTGTTTCTAGTGGAACTTATTGATTGATAAAATCAAATTAAATATCCCCAAAATATCCCCAACTGAGCAAGCCAAAGGCAACAGTGGCAAGGAACCGAAAAACTCCATCAAGTGACCTAATGGTGTCCTAAAACTCCATCAGGTGACCTAATGGAGAAAAAAAAACCTTGGGAGAACCCAGGCTCAGTCGGGGGCCAGTTCTCCTCTGGCGTTTATGAACTAGAGGCCGGATTGTAGTTTGAACTGTAAGATATTATAAATATTATATGAATGCCTGGCTGAAGAGATGCGACTTTAATCTAGTTTTAAACTGGGAGAGTGAGTCTGAGCAACGAACAGTGTCAGGAAGACTATTCCAGAGTTTTGGGGCTAAATGTGAAAATGCTCTCCCTCCTTTGGTGGATCTGGATATCCTAGGTATGACCAAAAGCCTCGAATTTAGTGATCTTAAAGAGCGCGATGGATTATAGGGCGATAGAAGATCCGTTAAATAGACTGGAGCTAGGCCGTTTAGGGCTTTATAAGTCAGTAGCAATACCTTGTAATTAATACGGAACTTTATAGGTAACCAATGCAGTGATGATAAAATCGGTGTTATATGATCATATTTTCTTGATCTAGTAAGAACTCTAGCGGCTGCATTTTGGACTAACTGAAGCTTGTTTATTGAGGATGCAGGACAACCAGCTAATAAAGCATTACAGTAATCTAGTCTCGAGGTCATGAATGCATGAACTAACTTTTCTGCATCAGAAACTGATAGCATATTACGTAGCTTAGCAATGTTTCTAAGGTGGAAAAAGGAAAAAAAAAGTCCAGTAGAAAGAGACGAGACGTAGGCTACTGACAGATAAAATAAAACAGGATTGTGATAGCCTTTATGATTTGTCTGATTTTGTGTATACTATGGTAATGGTTAGCTTGCATAGTCTTTTGCATCGCGTATAAACATTTCTACTTTTTACGGTGATCAGAATCCACATCGGATCCCAAACAGAAGGCATTCAAACATGAAAGTGAGTTTTGAGGTAAATTATTTTAAAAGTCTTTAATGCTTTCAGAATCATCCGGCGCTGCCGTCTCCAGACTGGCCCTAGCACACACTAGCACGCCCTGCTCTGGCCTGACAGTGGAAACACGGCTAATGATCATTTTAAGAGGTCTTAATTTATTTATTTTTTGCAAACAAAGCACTCGCGTTGCTTCATAAAATTGAGGTTAAACCACTGGAGTCACATGGATTACTTAAATGATGTCATTCCTATCATTCTGGGCCTTGAATGTGTAAGTTGTGTTGGATCTCTAAGGAGGGACAGAAAGCTCTCGGATTTCATTAAAAATTATCTTTATTTGTGTTCCGAAGATCTTACGGATGTGGAACAACACGAGGGTCAGTAATGAATGGCATAAATTTCAATTTTGGGAGAACTAAGCCTTTTAGTTCACCCAAAAATGAACATTTTCAAGATACTTTAAAGAATGTTGGTAACCGGACAGTTAACGGCACCCATTGACTTCCATAGTAGGAAAAAATACTATGGAAGACAATGGGTGCTGTCAATTGTCTGGTTACTGACATTCTTCAAAATAAACTCAATAAACTCATAGGCCTACAGGTTTGGAACAACATGAGGGTGTGTAAATGATCAAAAAATGTTGGGGTGCACTATCCCTTTAAATTTAGGGCTGGGAAATGCAACCTAATGTGATTATTAAACTACAAGAAACTATGTTTTTATTAAATGATTGCTGGACAGTAGAAAAAATGTATAGCCCTCAGGTGTACGCATGAACTTAGCATTCATGCCAAAACTGATATTTCAGGCGTAATGTCGGCATGAAATCAAAATGTACCCCGTTTACTTTGTTAGTGCACATAACTATACACATAACGTAACTGTCTTGTGGTGAACAATTCATCTGTGCAAGTTGATTCACAATTTTTTTTTAAATAAAACTGTCTTTTGTAATCTTTAATAAAAATTCGAAAATGTACTTCCCCTGTAGTTTCTGGTGTTTCTGATGATGTCAGTTTGACGGCTTGGGTAGAACTTTAAACAAGCTTTATTGGTGTTAGCATGTTGCTAAGCTAATGTCTTGGTTTTCCTGTAAAGATGCATGCACATTTGATGCCTAAAATTGTTACCTATGTTGTCAGGTCACTGTTTTTAGACAGACTACATAAGGACAAACACTTCTATTATTGAAATATAAGCTCTGAGTAACAGTTATCTTCAGACAGACTTACTGAGGTGAGTGCTGACTGGAGCAGCGCCTCGATCTCACATGGAGAGACCTTAATGCCATTCAATGAGATCACGTGGTGATCCGTTGCTAAGGAGTCTGGGCTTCCTGTGTCACCATGTCTACATTGTCTGACCTGGTAACCCCACGTGAGACCTATCCTACCCTAAACTAACATACCTTACCTTACATACTAACATACATTGCCTTAGCCTTTACAAAAGCAAAATGTTTTTAGATATATAGTTGTGTGTTGTAATTTAATTTAAATAAAAACATTTTAAACAGGCTCTTTGGTGTGCTGGTGACTGAAATGTTGTAGGTTTAAGGTTAATTAATTGAAAACTAATTTCTTATTTGTTGTATGTTTTGTTTACTCATATTTTTCCTTTATACTGTGCACACCTTTTTTGGCTGGGTAAAAATTATATTTATCCAAGATTGATCTTGTAAATTATGCCTTTTTTACAGTTAATGCGCTAATATCCGCTAACATATTATTATTTGTAGTGTGAGCTCCTGTCCTGCTGAAGTCAGAGTCTGTGCTGAATAGGTTCATGAACCTCTGTCACTCATCGCATCAGTTTTATGGTCTTGCGCTGTACAAATGGGAAAGAGTGTTCTAAATTTCATGATTGTGTGCCCCTCACATTAAAAATTAAAAATTAAATTGTCCATGTGAGTAACCTTTTCCTGGCAGTTCTGTGTACTTTTTGTTTCTCTGCCCAGTGCTGTAGAGTACGTTTGTAAAATTAACCAAGTCAGTTAATATAAAATGTAATATACTTTGCAAATGCATGTTAGATCTTATTGTGTTTTATTTTTATTTTTTTTACATCATCGTTTTTAATGAAATTGTCATAACTGAATGTTCAATCACTTTTTAAAGGGGTCATGAACTTTTTTTATGTTTTCTGATGTGCGCTTATGATTTTTACATAAAGAATGGTAATAATTTAGGAATAAAAGGCCATTTTCTACCCTGATTTGAGCAACTGATTTAGGCTACCAAAGAATCCTCAGTGAAATGTACCGAACAAACAAATAATGCTCAACTGAGACATTCACATAGTTGAAAATAAAGAACCACTTCCCTAGCAGTGGGATCCTTTGGAAGGTAATGTTAGTCTACTCTAGTGATCAATGAAAGCTGTTTTTGGACTAACGAGGAAGTTTTGAGTTCTGAAACTTAGAGGAATTTTTTTATAGTACAATGACCTCTTAGAAGGAAAGAAGGACACTTTGATTTCTCAATTAATGACCGTTTTAAACCCTCCATTACTGCCTCCATTTGTTTAGTGCAGTGCCCACATTTCAAAATAATATCCCTAAATTACTGCAACTATCTATTTATTTATTTATTTATTTATGATTGAAAGTGTCTCTTCACCTTTTTCTGGCCAAAATATTCACATTTGGAAATTGGATTGTCTTGCATAATGCACTGTTGCAATCAAGCAATAATTTATTAATTGAAGTAATAATTAAGATGGGCTTATGGACATTGTAATTGAGATGTTCCAAAACTCATCCAATTGAGAGTTTGTGCAATGGAATTAAATTGAATCAGGAATTCCATACTGATACGGAGGCCTAGATCTCACTATTTGTAGTCTGAGGGTGAAATGAAGGTAGAATTGCTTTTGTGTGTGTGTTTTATGTTGCTCATATTGGTGTTTGTCATCTTCAGGGCTCCTGAGATCATTCTTGGCCTGCCTTTTTGTGAAGCCATAGACATGTGGTCGCTGGGATGTGTGATTGCTGAGCTCTTCTTGGGTTGGCCCCTCTACCCAGGAGCCCTTGAGTTTGACCAGGTAATTTCTCTAAAATGCCTCTTTCTTCCTACATCCACCTTTCTTTCAGCATGTTTCTTCTCCTGTTTAAACAAATCACTCACTCACTCTCTCTCACACACACACACACACACACACACACACACACACACACACACACAGAATGTCTCTTCTTGATCAGGAGTTCTCCATATTTCTCCTCTTGACGTAATCTGTTTAGCACAGAGCCGTGGTATGTGCTGTCAGGCCCAAACAATCTCCAGAAGAATTTTCACGGCCGCTTCTCAGCGTCTGTGTTGGCGTACAAGTGTCAGCATGTGGGTGTTTTTTTTTGTGTGCACTCCTGCTGCTTCTGTCTGAGCGTGTATGGTTTATGATCTGAGAGTTTTCTAGTTTTCGGGCCGCACTCCTCCTGCTGCTGGGCCCCTGAATGCCCCGGGGTGAAACTGAGAGGAGGGGACATTACCAAGTCTCTGTGTGTCTGCATATGTGATTGATACACTGAAGTAAGCCTAGATTAGAACAGTGTTTCTGGGTAGGGTTTGGAAAGGAGACTCCCAGCAGCTCCTGATTCGGTTTATAGCAGTAGCTGGGGGTTTGATGGGTTTTCCTCCTTCTCTTGGCCGGGCTGTTACCGCAGCTGGGTTATGGATCTCAAGATGCCAACGGTGCCATGAGCTCCAGTCAGTCTTAAAGCTACATACCCCTTACTGCCCGTATATAACCCTGCATTATGCCTGGGTGTCTTTTTTTGGTCTGCTGGGCATAATTCATCTCCATCATCACAACACTCTAGCTTTAACTATGTGAGGAGTATTTTTTTTCCAGAAATGGCAGATCAGATTGTACACACTACTGATGTCAGATTCCTCTGCTCAATGTTTCTAGAACCATTTGGATGCACCCCTTTAATTTCCCCTTAATTTTAATTTCCTGATCTCCCAACTGTAGGATGGTGCCCTTGTTTATCAGGGTTTTTTTTTTTTTTTTTTTTTTGTGGAACAAGATACTGACCAGCTGTCAAGCTCCAAAAGCACCATAAAAGCACCATTCTTGAACTATTTTTATATTCATCAGTATTTTGATATAATACAGTAGCTTTGTGTGAGGAACAGACTGAAATTTAATTAAGGGGTACACAACTAACAATTATTTTGATAATTTCTTAATATTTAGGAAGAATCGATTAATTTAACTTATTTCTACGATTAATCTATCAGGTTTTTTTTTTTTTTTTTGTTAACTTCTGCCATAAACCTTTCAACATTTTATTCAAACATTTTCTCATAAAAATGCTTCTTCTTTTTTTTTGGCCGTCTGTTTACACGTTTTTTCAATTGTGACTCATATCCGATTCACGTGTTTACACTTGACATACTATCTGAAACATTGCGCATGCTAAAGGCGGTTCTTGCACAGATTTTGCCATGTAGCCTATATGCCAAAACCCCTTGAGTAGGATTAGGGTTGTGGAGTGCGTGTGTATTACACGGCATAATGTGCGTATCATATGTACGCAAAAACTTTTTTGGCCGTAAATGGCACGATAAATAAAATTTGTGCGATAGATACGCACCTTCATGAGATCGTGGCGGGCTTTAACTAGGATTACCATACGTCCTCTTTTTCCCGGACATGTCCTCTGTTTGGACCAAAAAAAAGATTTCTAGATCGCCCCAAAATGTCCGGGATTACATTCACACCTTTTGTTTCAATCGGACTGAATTCATTTAGATTGATGACAAGTGATCGGGTTGATGTGTGTTATTGCATTGCTTTAGGTCCCGCGGAGACGTAGCCTAATGCCTCAGAAAATCCGATCTGCTTGTTTACATGACAGTTGCATTGACACACAACTGATTTATATCTGATTTATTTCCACATATGGCCTGAACCCAATCTCGAAATATACGAATGCATGCGTTTTTTCCCTGTTTACACGGTCATAGAACACATCCGATCTGTGCCACATATGAGCAAAAAATCTGAATTGGGTCACATTTCACTGACAGTGTAAACGAGGCCTAAGACTCTCTTCTCTGATCCTCAAATACATAAAACATTAGCCTTTACATTGTGTTTTCTGAACAAAGAAAGCACTGTACGTATTCAAACAACCAGTTCTATATTTACATTTGCACTGCAAAGAAGCAGAGACCATCTCAGAAATGTGTGCGGTACTTCATTCTAAAAGGACACGGGTGAAGCTACTGTTTGAGGTTTTGCCGACAGTTTCAGGATCCATCCACTAGATCAGTGCTTCCCAACCTGGGGTCGGCAACCCATATACTTTGAGGAAAAATATGGATATGAAAAAGTTTTTTATAGGTAGGCCTATAGTTTCTAGGAATGCTAGGAATGCTCCAAATGACCGGCCGCTGATCTGAACCAGTTGATAATTATTTCCTTTGATTCCATACATGGTCTCTCAGCTTGCCGATCACATAAACCGATCATATTTTTATGACGAGAAAGTAAATAATTTACAGAACTTTTGCTTATATGTGAACATTCTGCCCATACAGGCTATTTTGAACAAATGTGCATAAATAGGCTAGGCCTATATACTGATGCTTAGAGGTCTCCATAAATTAAAAGAACATATAGCCAAATGAGCCTATATTGTCATATAATATTATCTCAGGGCAGGGTTATTTTAGCGGATTCACTCTGTATTTAAATGCGGTTGTCTCTCCTGAAACTCGTGGACGTTGGTCCTCTTAGCAGCATGAAAAATACAAATTGAGAATAGATACAGAAAGCAAACAAAGAGTGCTCCTTTTTTTAACAATAATCAATCCAGATTGAGAACATGAAAACACATCAATACACATCCCCACCCACCCACCCAACTTAACCCCACGGCCTCTTTACAATGGGGTACATATTGATTGAAAAATTAACTGAAAAACAAAAAGCCACAGCCCACCGGAATCATAAAACCTTAATTTCAGCAATAAAAAAAAAAGTTTAAAAAAAAGTATCTTTAATGACTGAACCTGCCAATCACTTCAGTTGCAACGTGCAGATGCTGCTGTGCTCAACTCTTCAAATTGTGCTGTAATTAGAAACATTTGACTGTCTTCAGACTACAGAACGTGAACACAAATAAGCAAGGGACAGTTTGAAAGCAGCTGCCTATCAGTGGGTACCCAATTGAGTCGAAATAGTCTCTTGGCTATTCTACCCACAGTCCACCCGTACCTACTGATTCCTGACCCTCTCCCGCACCACAAATGACAACATATAAATATATTATTCCACCAAATATTAGCAGTTTATCCGGTGTGTACCCGCCTGCATGCAGGACTGAATGAATGAAATCAGACAACAACAAAAAAAGGTTAGCTAGATACTTGACATTTGTCACTGACACTATCACCCCCTTGAGTACTGAGGTTTGTTACTGCCAAAGGATAGCAATGCAAGAGCACATTAAGTATGTTTAACAGGACGTCGCTACATCGCCTCTGAACAATTATATGTCTGGGGTGTCACCTAACTGCCTAAGGTGTGATTCCAGTCTAGGGACTAAAATGGCTTGTGGGGTCACACTCCTAATACACGCACCTCCTTCACTGGGGTGTTCAATTTAATCTCGCACAGCAAATGATATTTATAGCATAAATGAACGCCCACTTACGGCACCAATCGTAGGGCCTCATCTCGCAGGCATGTGGAGCCTTTCGTTTGACGCTGCCACTGTGTTATAACAAGTGGCTATCAGACCTCTTGAAAGTAGAAGAAATGCAGGTTAGCAGACTGTGGCCCTGGGTGCAGGTTTGGACATGTAGGCATATTCTTCTAGTACTAAAGTGATACATCCCTGTTTGAAAATAAAGTTGTTACTCTTGGAGGCTGAAACACCCAGAACACACACAGGGTGCGGAATTACTGTAGCACTCACCAAGTGCCAAATGTGTGTAAAAATAAAACTGACTTACTAGCCAGTTGGCTGATGAAATCCTTTTTTTAAAGTGAATTAAAATGTTATGCATGATTTAAATGCCAATGAAAGAATAACAATAATAATCTAACTCGAGGGTTGGGTATTTCTTCTTATAATAACTTGTACCGTAATTGAAAGGTAACCATTAGAAATGTAGCCAGGAAGCCAAAGGTTACAGCTTTTATTGCTTTTACTCCTGTGTTAGAGTTTTGCCACACATAGACAGACAGACAGACAGACACACAGCATTGACAAAACCTGATGATCATGCTATCCAGCATTTGTTTATTTGAGAATGTTCCAAAGAGCACCCTGTGCTTCAATGGAAGGTTTGGCAATGGAAACAAAATCTGACCTTTTGTCAACGTTCATTCGTCAACAAGGTTCAATGTCACAAATCAGACTGACCTAAAAAATACTGCTGAATCTTAAATTATTATTTTTTCATTTTACATTATAATATATTTCTGATAGTTATTTATAATAGATATGCCATGTAAAAAGTGTCACCTGTTTCTGTTTTTTAAAGAACTTTTGTAGGAAGATTGCACTTTTTTAAATAATTTTTGTTTTTTTATTTTATTTTGGAACCTTTAAGCACATATGATTTTTAAATGATGTGTGTGTGTGTGTTCATTGAGTAAAAAGCAGTCAAGTAGTCACTATTTCTTGATTAGTATTATCATTATTTTTTTTACTAATGCGGATTTTGCTGTGAGCGATTTGTATGTACTTAGTAACTAACAATAGCCGTTCTATCCAGATTGTGCCTTGTTCATGGGCACAAAAAAAGATCACATTTAAAAAAAAATGTTTTGAGCAAATGCAAAAAATATTGATGTATCAAGTATCACCAACATTTGGAGAGATATAATTTTACATCCCTATATATTTTTACTTGTATCACCCACCCCTACAATAGCATAAAAAGGAGCCAGTTGAAATAGCCCAACCATCTGGTCAGGGTGCCGCTCAAGCTCCTTCCGGTTGTTCTGTCTAATTGGGAAGTGACCCAGGACACACTGTAAGGACCTTAATCTCCCAGCTGGTCTGGGAATGCCTTGGGAACCCCCAGGAGGAGTTGGAGGAAGTTGTTGGGGAAAAGGACATGTGGGCACATCTACTTAGCCTGCTGCCACAGCGACCCGGTCCCAGATAAGCGGCTGGAGAATGGCTGGATGGATGGATTACTGGAAGTCAGCTGTGCTGAAGCTGGAAACCACTTATAACCCAAACCACTGAAAGATATTACCACGACAGGAATTTCTTTATTCATCATTATGACTGCTATGCTATGTGGTGTGTAATTAGATGTGTATGATGAGGGGGGAGGGGGGAGTTACAGAATTTAGTCAGAGGGAGTTAGTAAATAGTTACAAAATTTTCATTATTGGCTAAACTACACTTTTAAGTGTGAAGTTTCAGTCTAAAGGGCATGACCAAATCATCTTCAAAGTAGTGATGTCACCTTGTGACACCTGTGTCTGGGCCAAATTTTTTTTCGCATGAATAAACACAACAACAACGTATATTCTGCGCCTGTGTGAGGGAAAAGTGGTAGTAGTAGTTTATATTCTTCACTCCAAAAAGTAAAACCAAAACTACGACTACGGAAATACAAATTAACAAAGCAGCGCTTGCTTACCATTTTGAATGTGAATCATGTTGGACTTCACTTTCTTCATTCCATACATGACGAAAATATTCGCGTATTGGAATGCTCAGGTAATATGAAGATGTTAAATTTGTTTGTCTGTGTGTGCCCTTTTGACTTAATCCTTTTCTTGTCCACTGGTTTGCTTAGCTGAACTGTTCAATTGGACAAAAAGCCTACACCGTGGTCTGACAAGTCCCAATGGTACAGAACACACCACAAAAACTGAGCTGACAGACACTCGACATTGACCGACGGCTGACCATCGTCTTGGTGTGTCACTGCCTTAAAACTGATTTGGTGCAAATGTTCTCAACTTTTATTGTGTTGAATTACTTTGGATCAGTTCATCCTTCTCTGAAGTTTTCCAGCATGATGGGCTGTTTAGAAATTTTTATTTGTATTTTTTTTTGCCAAATTATCACAAACATGTTGGCCAAGTCTGGGTTGAGAGGTTAAAAGGTCATGTAATCTGATTTTAAGATGTACCACTGAAGCACTTGCTGCTCTGAAAGTCCCCATGTGACACTGAGCATCTAATAGGCCTTTCTCTCGCACCACAGTGCCGTTGACGTAAGAACACACACAAAACTGCAACACACACCCTCCTATAGGTTTCACACAAGCATGACTCCATAAATCCACCCATTTCTGTGTGTTTCTCAAAACACGTGCTGCTTCAGATGCCTAGAAACAGCATGTGATCTCAATAACACGTTCAGTACGGTCTTTTGTTGACGTATCCATTTACATTGGACAGTGTTAAAACATAAACAATGAATGAGTTCAGCTAGCTCGGTTTCACTCTTTCCCATCTGTCTCCCCTCAGATTCGCTACATTTCTCAGACGCAGGGTCTGCCAGGAGAGCATCTGTTAAATGTGGGGACGAAGACGTCTCGCTTCTTTTGCCGGGAGTCGGACTCACCGTATGCTGGCTGGAGACTTAAAGTGAGACCAAGAACAATCACACACACACACACACACACACACACACACACACACACACGAACACCTGTATCATGTTCAAGATGTAAGCATGTTGAAGAGATATCATTAATTGCAATTCACACTTCCAATATGTGATTTAATATTCAGTGGGGCTAGAATTTATTTTATCTATCAGGATTTTATTGGATTGTGAAAACTTGTCTGTTACATTGATGGTTAATATTATTTTTACCCACCCATGTTTCAGAGACAATGACCAGAGACAATGACTAGAAAGTATTTTGGCTTAAATGTATCTAGCTATAATAAAACTTGAGATTAAAAATTTTGGCATTCCATTTTTTACAAGATTTTATGCATATTAAAAATTATTTTCATGTCATTACTGTAATGTGAAAAAATAATGATATATTTAAATTGTATATTACAAATTTAAGTATATGTCATGGAAGTATTTTTTTGGACTGAATTTAAGTTAGGATCATAAAAATCACCATGCAATAATAAATCTTAATAGTCATAACAATAGTATATATATATATATATATATATATATAAATATATTGTATTCTTTTTTTAAATATGAATCTTTTGATTTTATTGTGGGGTTATGTGCTGGACATTTCTTCTTGAAATTATTCATTTATTCATATCCATTATTGCATTTTAATGAAAGACTGTGTTAACACATATTTGTGTGCACAATAATGAATAATGCATTATAAGACCAGGGACATGTGTCACAGTAAAGAGGGTCTATTTGATTTTGTGTCGTCTTTAATATACATTTGTTTCAGTCCACAGAAGAGCACGAGACCGAGACGGGGCTGAAATCAAAAGAAGCCAGGAAGTACATCTTCAGCTGTTTGGATGATATAGCGCATGTACGTATCTTTGGATCAGGATCAAAACACAGAAAATCCCGCTTTTACCTCATCAGTCTTCAGAATCAATCACAATTTATTCTCTCCCAGTGGAAAATCCCTTGCGGTTACTTTACAAATGTGAATAGAAATGTCATTTTGTGCTGCGCAAGTTAAAAGTGTAACATGAACAAATCACGCCTGTTTCCCAGCAGGCACCTTTCAATTCACTAATGACAGCAAATGTGTGTCAATCCTCTATTATATCTAGTATTTGATTTAAGTTATGATGATCACTGGAACACTGTTGGCAAGATTTGTTTGGGGTCAACAAGATTTTCTTTTCTCTTATGCTCACCAAGGAAAGAATTTGTGTAATATTGTGAAATATTACAAAAACAAAAAAAAACTTAATTTATTCCTGTGATAGCAAAGCTGGAATTTTAACAGCCATTACTCCAGTGTCACATGATCCTTCAGAAATCATTCTAAAATGCTGATTTAGTGCTCAAGAAACATTTCTTATTATTATCAAATGTGATACATTTCTTGAATAGAAAGTTCAAAAGAACAGCATTTATTTTGCAGTAGAAATTATTGTAACATACATGTCTTTACTGACACTTGTGTTCAATTTAATGTGCACTATTATGCAGGCCTCAATATGAGTAACCTAAGTGAGTAACTCTTTGTTGTTTTGTGTATATTTTTTAGCGCAATTTTCCACCGGACAAAATTGCGATTGTTAACTCATGATTTCTGTTCTGTCTGTGCGCACCAATCTTGCACTTCTATCTACTCCTCAACCAGACCACCTAGAGACTTCGGGTTTTCGGCATTATGTTAAGGAAGGTCTAATCTCGGGAACGCACAAAAAAAATCCAGGAAAAGATTTAGGATTTCCTGGAAATTCCAGAAAAAATTCAGTTTTTTGCAAATTTCTCGGCAACCATAATAGCTATCGAGTTGAAACAAATTGCAATCGATAGCTTCTAAAATTTACAATAATATTAGAAAAAAGAATTGATCAAAAATCTTTCCTTTATGCTTCAAAAATTAATTAAAACTTTATATGAAGGGAAATAAGAAAAATATTGCCTTTTCACCTATAAAACTATTGTTCCACAGAAATACGTAAGGAAGGTATTCACAAGAGTCATGAGCACAATTAATTCCACTGAAATACGGCAAGAAATCAATGAAGGTATCGATCAAGATTTGGAGAAGGAGCAAGAATATATGAGAAAACGACAAGAGGTTGTGGCTTTCAGAGGATGTTTTGGCAAATATCTCGAAAGCAGAAGAAGAGTTTACAAAGTCACAAGCCAATAGTCAAGCAGAAAAGAAGGAAGAATCTGAAGAGGACAAAGCAGAAAAGGAAGCTGATACAGAGAAAATCGAGGATATTGAGTGAACACAAGATGTAAAAAATAATGAGCTAATAAAAAAAATGATGTTCAACTAGTCAAGTGATTGTGCCTTTTTTATTATCCATTGCTGATTTGATTTCAGAAAGTTCATTTGAATTTCAAGAGAAAGTTATATTCTCGAGCAACTTATTTTCTCTTTCATTTACTATCTCTTAGTGTTGTGATCCCATGACGTGAGAAAATTGCGCTAAAACACTCACTGAGTTTTTATTACTTGTTTTTTTCCAGGTGAATCTAGTGATGAATCTGGAAGGCTGTGATTTGTTGGCAGAGAAGGTTGATCGTGCAGAGTTTGTGGGTTTGCTGAAGAAGATGTTGTTGATAGATGCTGAGGAAAGAATTGCCCCGAGTGACGCCCTTAGCCATCCCTTTGTTACCATGCAGCACATACTAGACTTCCCCCACAGCAACCAGTGAGCGGCTTTTCATTTCTCAATCTTGTTTGTGATTCATTCCTTCTGACTTTTTCAGAAAAAGCACTTTGACACAACTGAGGTTTTGTGTTCCGAATTATCTCTTTACAGTGTCAAATCCTGTTTTCACATCATGGACGTGTGCTGCTCACGACCAGGCAGTTATGAGTCCCTCAGCCGGACAAAGGCTCAGTTTGTCAGGACTGTCCCGAGCACTGGTGCAGCCCCCAACCTTACCCTGCCCTTCTGCAAGGTGACTGGCATTCACACTCAGGTACTGAAAGCATCGCCGTTACAATGCTGCTAGGAAGTTTGTGAACCCCTAAGAATGTGAGCTCATATCAGCTCATATTTCTGTTCAGAAATCTCTTTTGAAAATTGCATGGCATTTGCTTTTAATGTTTACTTTGTCCAATTCCCGCTTTGTTCCCTAGCAACCTTGTAAAATAGTTTTTTGTGATGCTATCTTTAACACTTTTCATGTGGAGGTCAAAGCTTTGCATGACGCATGTGCTGAAGGCCATGTGAAGGCCGCAAAGTTTTGCATTCCTCTGGCTAAATCAGTAGAGCATGGAGTCCATGAACTGTTGAATTGAATATCTTTAGTGTAGAGCTATCATGATGTCATGTTTTCACTACACGATTATTGTGGCCAAAAGAATTCATGATAATGATATTATCATATCTATATCTAAAAATTGCTGTAGACAAAGAACAAAAAATATCAGTCAAATGTATCTTAAACTTTTGGCCAAAAAGAGAAAACACAAAATAGACAATGAATCAGAGCAGAGAGAGAGAGAGAGTTTGTTACCATAACTGTACAAAAGCGTATAAAAAGAACATACTGTTGATCGACTAACACCCCAGTCTAAAAGCCCAAATTTTTTTCAGCAGCGTGTAGTGTCTTGCTTTCGTCCATCATCTTTGACATAACTTTGTGAGTCAGTAGTAGCTACACACAAGGTTTTGACTATCGGCATTAATCCAAACGGTTTAGTTTAAATGTGCATTGCATGTATTCCCAAAAAAACATTCAATGCATGTGCAGTAATCGTGTTCAGAACTGGAGAAAGTCAGCGCAATAAAAGCACCACTTTTTGCACTTTGTTATTGACAAAGTAAATGTGTAAAAAAAAAAAAAACTGCGCCATTTGCTATATTCAGACTGTTTCCATCCAATTGGCCTTTTACCAATAAAATCGTGCATACTGACGTCATCCCTAAAAAAAATCAGTCGCATAAGTTTTGTTGTATCGCTAAAAAAATTGCCCTCGAGTAGTTTCCCTACATAATTTAGCGTATATTGCAAATTATATTGTATCTGTCACATCCCGAATATTTGTAAAATGCAGAGAGTAATGAGCCGATTGAAATTCAACAGTTTACTGCTTACTGTTTTCATGAATAATAGGCCTATTACTAAATTAGGAAATATTAGGAGATCAGAAGATCACTGCGAAGTGGGACAGCTACGAAGCACGAAGCCCATGGGTTTGGACACAGGGCAGCTCATCAAATTTTAGGATCCATAAAAAAGATTGGTACAGTGAAATGTTCAGTTAAATAGCAACAATCTTTAACATATGCAATCTTGAACACGCAGTCACGCCAGAAGCCAGTTGTGTCTTGACGTGGCAGAGACGTACTAGATCATTCAAACCAAAAAAAAACATCAAAACAGTAACGTTTAGTAACATCAAAACCATCAAATCGCTGTTGTTGTTGTTTTCTCAGAGAGAGATGCAGCTGTAACCTAAACATTTTATTTGTGTAGGCCTATATTTAACTTTTTCAAATGGTCTATAGCTGCTGTCATAATTCTAAAATTAGTTTTGAGCTTTTTGGACTCTACCCACTTTATTTTCCTAATTTGTTTGAGATAAAATGATATCACATTAATACATTGTATTTATAAAATAATTTTATTAACAAGTGACATGTTTGTGATTTTCATTTGTCAAGTAGCCAGCTTCTGCCCATGAAATCGTGATTTTTTTTTAAATTTTTTTTTTATGACATTTATTCAGATACAGAAGTAACGTGTATTTTACCTTTCTTTTTGTTAGCATTGGAAACTCCAACAGCCTTCCTTCATTTGACAGATGCCCAATTTATTTATTTTTTTTGACGAGCTGCAGAGATTTTCAAGGCGCTATATTTTCCTCGTCCATTTTCAAAACAAAAATTAATTAGGTTATAAATTATTAAATTGTGTATATATAAAATTATTTTTATTAGCAAGTTTCATGTTTCTTTTGTTATTGTACTTTGTTATAAAAACTATTTAGATCAATACTTGATCATCATATTCAGAAACGGGTGCAGTTGTATTATTTTTCTGATAAACTTATATTAGATTGTAGACCGAAAAGAATGCTTGGTAATATCATTTTTAAAATGGGAGCCACAACTGCCTATTCCGAATTTATACACTCTAAATATATATATATATATATAAATATAATATAATATAATATAATATAATATAATATAATATAATATAATATAATATAATATAATATAATATAATATAGGGTCAGAATAACTTTAACTTAAGATAATTGAAATATCCAAGTTGTCGCATAATACAACTTCACTTTTTAAGTAAAATGTTATGGCAGCATGAACACTTTAAGTTGAAACAACATTTTTTGGTTACACTTTATTTTATTTAAGGTGACAAGCCATATTCGGACGATAATTGACCTTATCTCATGGGGACATAAGGTGTTATCAACATTTACAGGGCTAGTCTGTGATTTTATTGCTGTCTGTATCCAGAATGTCAGTGTTTTTCTCTTACCACCTGCGTAAAAATCCCCATAAAAATACCTGCTGTTTTTTTTTACGAAAACCAAGTTCATGTGGTAATTTAATTGCCGTCCGAATCTACATCTGAGTTTACAAGAGGAATCAATTCAAAAATTCACATTTTAAATCCTTTTTGACCACTGCCGAGCACCGTATGATAACTGTTGCGCTCCACTGTAATTTGCATGCATTTTAAAGATGTACACTTTTATCACTAAAATGCTAAACATAAAACCATTTAATATGAAAGCTGTATCAGTAAACATTTTGATGCTCTAAACATCACGTTTTTCGTGACTTTTGCATTGATTACATATCTAAAAAGTATGCTTGCCTGCAAATATTTATTAAATTTGCAGTCATACATACATCAATTCGATTATACATTATTTAGGTGAACGTAAAAGTAGCTACTGTTGTCGTCTTTTTTTCATTTTATGCCATGCGGCAACCAGAGTTAAGGTGCGATTCCACCACCTTTTATGTAGGAGTGTCAACCAGATAGTTATCATATATGTAGTATTTAAATTATATCAATATATATATATTTATTTATTTATTTATTTATTTTAAATGGTATACCTTATTAAATGCCTAATTATACTCTTCCTTAGTAACTTATTGCTACATTTGATAGAAAGTAATGCATTAGTTACTTTTTCTCACAGTTAGTTGGCTTTTTCTAATAGATGTTTGATCTCACAGAAAAAAACAACCGAAGACAGTATATCTCATAGTCCAAACACAAAAGTATGGTTTTTTTTATTTAATAAAATATAGAATAAATATAGTTAATGTGTAATACGTGTATGTGAATCTAGTGTTTCACAGGAGCAAACCTTGCTTAAAAAAAAAAAAAAAATGCCCTGAGATTATTTTAATTTTAATTTTATTTTTATCTGTGATTGCTAGTATGGTTTGCACACAGTTTCATTTTCATGTGCCTGATCATTTGCCCGACAGATACAATATTACATCATCTATCCTTTAGTTTCATCCTTTTGCTCTATCTTGCACTCCTGTCACTTTGTTCCTTCATTGTGACTTCTGTTTCTTGCCTTTTATGTTTTTTTAACATGTAGAGAGTCACGTTGACTCATTCCGGATGACATGCTCCATTCAGCGCAGGTGATGACAGGCTGTCAAAACAGGACTGTCACAGCACACGCTGCCTCACTACAGTCATAGCAAGCCTCAATGGCCACGTACACACTGTAAATTTCAGGAGTGACAACCGCATTTAAATGCAGTAGTGGGTCCCCTAAATTATCGTTCCATATGTGTACAGAACACGACTCGCTCCCAAAACTGCGATGATTGACACCGTTCTGGTGTCTCACGTATTTGGTATCCACTATTTTGACCAAAGAAATATTACAGTGACAAAAGACTCATTTTGTTCAGCAATTTTAACTAAAGCAGGCATCGTGTTTTGTTTATGCTTAAAGGCGCAGTATGTAATTTTCACTGTTAGGTCGCATATTCAAAAAAGTAACAAAGGCATAGCTTGACTGTGTGAAGGAGAATGGAATGATGGGAGTTGTCATATTTACTGATGGAAAGCAATCCAACAGGACTCAAATTATGTTCATGGATGAAGTAATGAAATAGTTTTATAACCGTTACGTTTGATCACATGATTTTATTTCATTCTAATTAATTAGCCGCAAGTAACTTAAAGTTTAATGCTAAATTACTTTTTAATTAAATTAATTCATTAAATTATTGTGTAGCAGCATCCACTAGGAGTGGGCAATATGACCAAAAACTTATTTCAAGATATGATAACGATATATATCATATGGTTATTTTATATTAGTTATAAAAAAAGAAGCAAATTACAAAGAATAGGACAAATACGATAGATACAAATCAAATAAACAGTTTTTCAGGTACAGTAGGTTTATTTAACATGTATACATTTATTTAACATCTTTTGTTGTTTTATTAACATCAAGTGACAGCGGCCTAATATACCTGTCAAGACCGAATGCTTGGATATAATATACTGACACATATATCCAGTAGAGATGCACCGATAACAATTTTCTAGGCCGATTCAGATTTCCGATTTTTCATTGAGTTTGACCTGCCGATACCGATTTTAGTCGATTCCGATTTATTTATTTTCTAACCACTTTACAGCACACACAAATATTTATTGTCGATCTTTTCTTTAACCCTTTCACTCGTAAGTTTAAAATATTCTAACTGACACCCCCACCCCCCACTTCCAGAGTGAGTTTTTTTAAGGCGAACGTTCCCTTTAATGTTTCCATGGCGACGCGTCACGCAATACACCGCAGCCACAATAATACTGTATGACAGATGTGTCGCTTTTATGTCTCTTTTCCTTTTTTATTCAAAATATTCACAAACTTGCTTACCATGTCATCAACTAGCCTATCTGATATTCCGATTCTCAAATACGTGTAAGTGAGAGTGTTTGGTCGTTTAAAAACCTTAGATCGGCGCTACAATGTTGTCCTGTCAGTCGGATTTACAGCACGTGAATTCATCAGTTTCTCCCGAAATAAATGCAAGAAAGTGGCCGGTGAACTGAGAAGAATAGAGTAAACTTCATAGTTACTTCCACTATGTTTGTCTGATATGAATAAAACATGTCGGCAAATTATATTTGAATAGATTGTTATTGCTGCTTCCACAGACATCAGTGTGTATTTTACTAACTCCAAATGTATTGTTTTACTCGTGCTTATGTGTATTTAAATATCTGAAACCTAAAATAAACATTATGAGGTTGAAAACACTGCTTAGTTGTGATCTATGACAGCGCTGAACGCGTCCGACTCTGGCTCAGCGCCAGCCAACGCGCGAAAGCACAGTTTGAATCTGGCAGTTATGCGACGTCACTGAACATTCTAAATGTGGCACCGTACTCTCAGGGGCACAGAAATAAAAATCCCATATATGAGACCGTACCGCTCAAAAGGTTAATCATGGTCAAGGTTAATCATTTAGCTGCAGTGTGCACATGGCCAATAAAACGTCCAAGTGCATTTGACCGGCATAAAATTGGCATATGTCAGACTGACCGGCCGGTCGCCGGTCATGGCCGATCACGTGAAAATCGGCCAATTCCGGTCACCAGCCGATCAGTCGGTGCATCTCTAATATCCAGTTTTCACCAAGCTGTTTGCTTTCATTTAAGCCATAACCGATTGTTTAACGATGCATCGAGTTTTTTTTTTTTTTTTTTTTTTACAACTTACTGTGCATAATAACTTGATGAACTCTTTGAAGATCCTCCTTAAATGTACACACATGTATCTTTGACATCTTAGCGTCTTACCTGATATCCTCCACACTCTCTAATATCCCGCCTTCACTAACTGAAAGTTAATCGATAACGAATTGTGATTGGATGGTAATTTTGTTCTCCAATATATGACAAGATTGGTTACCTTTGATTAGGCTATTCTCGCTTGTCAGAAGACTACTACTCGCTTTTATGATCACCTAGCAAAGACAATTTAGAAAAATGGGACTTTTTTTTCATAAGTCTGGACACTAAAAATAGAGCTGAAATATGTGACTGTCCCGGCTTGTTTTTGATGGCCTTGTTCTTGTTCGCTGATAGGCTTGCAAGATCTGGCAGCACGAATGAGTCAGGCTCGTACCGCTTTCCCTGTGATTTCTTTCACCACACATACAGATCATAAATACATAGACGATAATACATATATTTTAACATGCATCAGAGATGTATCTTTCATCATCATCTTTCATATCTCTAGTCGTATGTCATTACCAACTAGTTGTTCAGTTCGGTTCCGTACACACTACATATAATTTTTGTAAATGCTGTTGTGATACCTGCATTTTCCGGGAGTAAATTCGGAACAGAATTAAGTACTAAAAGGTGAACTGACAACCGAATTTAGCTGCAGTGTGCACATGGCCAATATAAGCTTTCCTCCTAAAAACAGGCTTTCAGAAACAAGATTTTGTGCAAGCAGTAAAGTAGTATGTGTTGTTGTAGTCTGTAATGCTGTCCATATAAATGACTCTTGTCAGTTCTGAATTCTGGTCTTTCTTATATCTCACAAATTTGAACCCTTATTGCCGTTGTCACGGCAACATCGCTGACATCATGGCAACATGGAAAGGACATTTGGTTTCCAAGGAGAGACACGGCAGAAAAACTTTCTACCCACACCAAACTGACCTAAGATGAGACACACTGATCATTGCAGTGCCTTTTTGATGACCTTTTAAGCATGGTAGTTGGGTTTTTTACGACATAATGTGGCTTGACTTTTGTAACTTTCCGTTTTGAAAACTGGTAAATTGAATTAAAAGATGTAAATACAGTCAGCCGTTCACAGTTAGCTGGAAAAGAAGAACATTGATTGTGTTGCTACTGAAAGGAGTTGACCTGGTTACGTTCACACTCTCACGTTCACACTGCTAACACACTTTTTTAGTTATTCTGTACCCTGGAGTTATGGCTATGTTGCTCAGGAGTGTGTGAACTTTTATCCAAAGGCCTGTGAATGGGTTTGTAATATAATATAATATAATATAATATAATATAATATAATATAATATAATATAATATAATATAATATAATATAATATAATATAATATAATATATGGTGTTTAAATAGGCAATGGAGGCATTATCTAATTAAAATGTACTAATTTGCATACAATTCCAGAACAGAAATCTGGACATTGATAAAGTCAGGTTCAAAATTATTGTTTCATTTTGTTGACATATTAGATTTAACAGGGGATTTATGATATCTCTTTTTTATCACTAAAATTCTATGAACCACTAGGAAAAAAATCACCATAATTTTAGGGATAAATGATATATTAACAAACCCCTTTTGTAAAAAAAAAAAAAAAAAAACCTGATGGGAATAAAACTGAAATGTTTGGTGTAAGCAAGTGCCAAAGTGGAGATTTCTGACTCGGTGCAGAGAAAACATTGTATTGTAATTGAAATCTATAGATAAATATATAATGTATTATAAAATAAACACTTAAATGTGTATTTTAGATGTTTTCTTTCCACTGGTCTGAATGAAGACAAGTTATGGCTGCAAAATAGACCAAAATCTCAGAATTATCCAGTGCTTGAAAAAAACAGGGGTTTTGCCTGTAGTGTTATGCTTTAAGTACAGTTGTAATCTATTTTGCTGTTATGACCTGCTGCAAATGAGATATCTTGACACCAGCTTCCGACAGCATTTCTGAGGAATCTTAGTCCATTCCTCATGAGCAATGGCCTCCAGTTCAGTAATATCCTTGGGTTTGTGTGCTGAAACCGCCTTCTGCAAATCCCACCAGAGATTACTCCAATGATGAAGGTCCAATGATGCCCAAGCTTCAGCTTCCTCACTGACCGCATGATGTTTTCTCCTAGGATTTCTTGATACTTCAATGAATCCATCTTGCCTTCCACACGCTGCAGGTTTCCAGTGCCAGATGATGCAAAGCAGCCCCAGAGCATCACCAAGCGCCACCATGCTTAACTGTAGATAGAGTGTTCTTTTCAGCATAATTATGCTTCATTCTTCTTCCTTCAGATATACTGTTGATCCATAGGGCTGAAAAGTTCCAGTTTTGTTTCATCACTCCACAATGAATCTCAAATCTTCTGTGGCTTATTTATGATTTTGAACAAATTGGAGCCAACTTTTCTTGTGCTTTTGGGTCAGTGGTGGTGTACGTCTTGGAGTTCTGGCATGGAAACCGCATGCGTTTAGTACACGCCTTACTGTGCAAGCTGAAACCTCAGTGCCTGTTGCCACCAAGTTTTGCTGCAGGTCTTCACTTCTGCAGAAGGCCATCACTCGAGGGTTTTTCTGAACCTGCCTTCTCAGAAAACTGGTTGCAGCTGTTGATGGCTTTCTTTTTCTGCCCCATCTAGGTATTGTAGCCACTGTTCCTTTATCTTTGAACTTGCGAACTATGGTTCCAACGGTGTCTCTAGGAACATTTAGTGCCTTCGCTATCCTTTTGTATCCTGTTCCTTGTTTGTGAAGGGCGATGATATCTTCTCTTAACTTTTTGGACCATACTTTTGACTTAGCCATATTTCTAACATGCAGTCAAACGTGACACTCAACAAACCTAGCCAATTTAGATATTTCAGGTGTTCTAGCTCAAGCAAACCTGGTGCAGCTAATTAAGCCCTTGATTAGTTGCATGAGACATCAACTGTTTTGCCGATTTGTGCTGCTGTGAGGGATTCTATTTAGGGGGTTGAACCATTTTGAGACTTCTTAAGTCATTAAAAGTTGCATTTTCAGTTGAGTTTGGGTAAACCACTTAAAACATTAATTATGTTGAGCCATTTCAATTCCTTTTGTTTGATTTGTTCATTGCAAACAGCTGAAAGTCTGTACATTTAGCCAGTAAACCTGAAAACAATTTGCAATGGGGTTTGAATAATTTAGATCACAACTGTATATAGCAAAATAAAGACATCATTAAAAAATTAAACAAAGTTAAACAAACATTAAACAAATTATCCTGTTCAAAAGTTGTTTCTCCCTTTTACATTAGTGACTGCTTGCAACCATTTGTAATTGTATAATTCTCTGATAATATTAAGAACCAAGCATGTCAACTTTTGACCGGGAAGCTTTTTGTATATTTAAATATTTTTAGGTCTTGTTGTAGTATATACAAAAATTATGTAATGTCAAATAGTTTCATCAGGGCAATCCTGATGTTCTGTCTATTAATACCGTGTCGCCCTCTATTAGACATTACTGGACATTAATTCACTTTAATGTGTGTCCACAGAAACATTTGCTGAAACTTTGAGAAAAAAAATTAAAACTATGGAATGAAGTTGCAATTTATTTTACAGTATGTGCACTTTCAGTGTACGCAAGAATGTACTGAGTAATATAAAGTCACTTCATTGGTTAAGGTTAGGTTTAGGATTAGTACATAAGTTTTTACCCAGTGATTACATAGTGATTACATAGTATGTACATGCATAAGAGGACTCTAAAGATAAGTGCAACTGCATATGTCCCATTTAATCTTTGTCATTCAGACTGTATGTTGTATTTTTTTTCTTTCTCTTCTCTTTCTGTAGGCTTTAGCCTCATCTGCCCCATCAGTGATGCATCCTGGAATCCCTCTCCAGACAGGAAGTGCTCAGTTTGGTGACTCTTTCCAGCAGGCGCTTATTCTCTGTCCCCCAACCATTCAAGGTACTTTACCTTCAGTCATCAGATTCAAGCTAATGTTAGATCAACCACAATGTTTAACAGTATAATGATACTATAATTTACCATTTATTTGTTTCTGTTTTGTCATTTGTCTTCATGTCAGTATTATTTTAGTAACATTGATGTACTAATTTAGTTTTTGTTAATATTTGTACTTTTTTTTTTTTTGTCTTTGTAACCCGTGCTGGAAAAATGGGTTGAAAGGCGCATAGGCTTATTACGAGTTACCGGCAAAACAAGTAAAATGTCAATTTTTGTTGCATTTGAAGGTTTCAGAAAAATACATTTATTAAGCCCTCGTCTAGCAATCCCAATGATCCAAATAGCAATTAAACATCTAAAATGATCTTTGTGTATGTTTTCTGAGAGGTGTACCTTCCTAAATCTTTCCTTTATTTTAATAATCCATGAAAAAAAATGCTGTTTTTCTCGACGACTGGTGCTTCCCCTTAGCACAAGTTTGGTATCCAAGCATGTCGGAAAAGTGCAGCATTCCAACTTATATTCATAGCGAATTCTCTTAACCAATGAAATGTGATTTTTAAACCCATGCTGATGTAAACAAAACCAGCCACAATAACGCCTTCAGCGATTAATCAAAACACCCCGCGTGGTGGCGCATTGTGGTATCATGGAAGCGTCTATCCTCTGAAAACACGAAAAGTAAACTATTTCGTAGATCTATGCCTGTTTTGTAATGGAAATGGATGATAGTGAGACTGCTCAGTCGGTGGCTAATGCTTAAATGCAATGCGTTCGGCGAATCTTGTTGGAGTAATTAAAATGGAACATTTTGCTCATTTATAAATGACAACTTCAGTGATAATGTGCCACCACCTAAACAAGATGATTGTAGATATTAATGTTGCAAACTTGAACAATTGTTGGGCATGGACTAGGGATGTAAATTTACACAAATTCCCATGATCGATCGTCTTATAAATGAACTATCAATTAATAGATGAATCGTTAGTTAGCCTTAATACTGCAATATTCGTGGCATATAGCCAACAGCATGACAAGGTCTGCAAATGCTGCTCAAAATGCTATGTTCCTATGTTTTTAGTCTAAAATAAAGGGCTTGTAGGATTGTAAAATGAGTCTGTGTGATTAATCATTAAATTAAATTACTTGTTTAATAATCAAATATAACAACTAATACAAAGTGTCACTGTGTAACTTCTGTTGTGGACGCGCTCTTCCTGGAACAACACGGCAACTAAACCCAATGAATTCACAACGATTTATTACAATAGTGTTTTCATTATAATTTTATATAATATGACAGTCCCAATCATAGTTATTATTAGTTGTGCATTGCTGTTTGAGCTGCATGCGCTGAAGTTGACCACCAGTGCGTTTTACTACTGCGTTAATTCTTAACCAAATGCATCCTGCATGATATAAATAAGATATAGCCCTACACAAAATAAACACAAAATTCCAACTTACATTTGCACAAAACAACAAGGCTGCAAATGCACGTGCAAACATGTAGTCATGAAGGTGTAACTTTAGCCTTTTAACCCCCTGGGGTCGGCGATCACGCCGGCGTGATCAGCTCGCTTTTTTTCTTATCAGTGCAAAAGAAACTCAAAATACTCTTTTATTACTAATACTAATACTAATATTTTTTGTGTGTATACTCACAATAAAAACAAAGTGTTGTGCTTTTTGCCAAATAAAGAAAAATAAACATGAGAGTTTTGCCTTCTCTGTCAGTGAAGTCCATTCTGAAACGCGTCTGAAAATGAACTGTAACTCAGCGAATACTCAGTCACACAGGCATACAGGCACACAGGCAAAAAGCTTGAATTCTCTTTTTTTAGATTAAGTAATTTATATAAAAAACTAATATTCTCAGTTTATGTAATCTGTATGAAAAGAGAGAGATGTCAGTCGTTCTCATTTCAGCTAATTATCTGCTCTATTCAAACGCAAATGATCTGAGACAATCCATGCAAACGTGTCAATGCCTAGCCTGGCAAGCCAGACCTACATCAAGATGTTAGGTCTGGCAACTCACCATAGACATGGCTCAATCCGAGGGGCGGGATAAACAGCTGTCTTTCAAATTCCCTCTGCACGCAATAGGACAGCACTTCAACCAACCAGAGCGTTTTCCCAACAGCGGAGCTAACGTTAGTTGATAGATTCAACTTTTGAATCTGACCGGCAAAACTACGAACACATCTTCCTTTTTTAAGAATGACTTAAGTGCCGTTCTTTGCTCTTTTCAAAAAGAAAAACTTAACTCCAAGTCCTCCAGAGTCGCGGCCAAAGCCGATTCGAAAGACTGTTTGCCAGCAGCAGCAGCCATTCTTTGTTTTAAGTAGCAGGGAACCGTCGCAACTCTGTCGTCATTATGTTAAGCCGGCCCCGCCTACTCTATACACGATGTGATTGGCCTGACCTAATTTGTTTTTTCCAGCTCGAAAGTCAACGGAGAGTTGCTAGACTACCCTGGCTGCAAAATAAATTTTGCTGCCGCTAGGGTGCGTCTAGATTTTTAGGCTAGTCAATGCCCACATCAGATAGATAAAACACATCAAGTTTAATCAGACTCGTGTACTTTAGGTCGTCTTGCGACGCTGTGAGGAATACTATCGTAATAATAATCCTGGGAAATTTACCTCAGAAGTGCTGGCTAGTTTTACTTCAAGGAGCAACGGATCCAGCCGAGGATTGTGAATAGTAAGTTCTTAATTCTTAAGTGCTTTGTTCTAATCGCGATATGCAATTGTGTCTGTAAAATATGAATCGCGTGTCTGTGTGTGAATGAATGAACTGCACAGATGCGCGCTGTTGTTTACTACAGAACAGCTTGCATCTGTGTATAAGCAACGTATTAAACTGCAAATTAACATTTATATGCTAATATATCATAAAAACGATATGTTACAGACGAAATATGAATGTTTAGACAAGATTTCGTTGATTAGTTTTGGATAGATTATAAAGTTTTTACTGTAAAATAGACTACTGTCACATCAAATAAGCTTTTGTTCGCCAATTTCTGCTCATATGTTAAATATATAGTATGTGATGTTTTATCAAAAATAAAGTAGGTATATTGAATTATCAACTAAGATGTTATTATAGTGTTTGTTCCAATATTCAAACTAATGAATCCTTAACTTTGAAGTACGTATGATAAAATGTATACTTTTTACAAAGATGACACTTGAAATATTGTTCATTTTAATTGTTGTTTATTTACATGTGAAAACTTTTTAATAAAATAGCAAAAAATATATTTGCAAGCTAGTAGATGTAAGCAACATCTTAATAGGTCAACATAAGCCTTCTCATTAAATTTATTATTATTATTTTTTATTAGTGACACATTTGAGGAGAGGATATATTCTAAAACTTTGTGAAAATACAGTATGAGAATTAACTGCATAGTTTCTAGAAATGTTTACCATGGATATTATACAATTTGCATGCATACAAAATAAGTCCTCACATTCTTTCTTGTGGTTCAGTGACACACCTGAATGAAAGGCTCATTATGCAACTCATTATACGGGTCATTGTCTTCTCGGGTGTGAATCACAGCATTATTCATGATCGTTCACGTCCCCACGCATATTGCCTTTCCAAACAAAACGTGTCTTACAAAGTTTAAATCAATGTATTGTTTTGTTTTATGTGAATGATTAGGCAGGATGATTTTCAGATCATTTTGAAGCAAAAACTCTAGGCCACAACATCCATTAGTCAAAAGTCTTGTGGACACATATTCATTGTGTTTTGTGGCCTTATTTCAGAAACTTCATTTTTAGTTTTTTCAATAACCATGCATCAACATTATTCTCTCAAAAATACAAACATGTATGTTGCTCGCATATTGTGGTAGCCCTGTTTGTGCTAAATAGTGTAATTACACCTTTGCCATTAACATGTTTATAAGCAACTGAAAAAAGCACAAATGTCAGGGCATGTCAAAACATCTCAAGGACCCCAAAAACACCTTAGACCCCAGAGTGTTAACGTAAAATGGTCCCAAACATAACTCCGGCACGCTCGCATAATTTTTTACTTGTGTCTGCTTTACGTGTTTCGCGGTTGAGCAGCACGCATGCACATGACCTTGCTTAATCGACGTTCGATTAGTCGATTAATCGTTAGCATCCCTAGAATGGACACAATATGAAACTGTCATGACTGTGTATTAAGATGAACTTTGCTAGCTGTGTTTATCACTATTAATCTGGCCACATTTCCATGCAAGAAAAATCATAAATTCTTTCACAGAATTTAGGTTTTTTTTTTTTTTTTACTTGTTAACATGGTCAATTTATTGTTAATTCGTTACATTTATATAGCGCTTTTTCTGAGACCTCAAAGCGCTTATTGCTATTGATATTTTGTTGCATGCTTGTAAGCATGCTTATGTAGTAAAATATTACTACATGGGTAGCCCTTAACCAGTGGTACGCTTCTCAAACTGACTGCTACGCAGAAAAATCAGTTAGTAACAATGTTAAATATTCTCTATATAAATATTTTCAATAAAGTTTAACATATATTTTCCCAATAGATATGGGTTTTAACTTGGTGTGTGCCAAATGTGCAATTTTTTTTTTTTTGGAACCTTCAGAAAACTTTAACTAGATTTTTCTCAATTGACTTTGCTGACTCTATCGACTTCAATAGCTTCAATAGCTTTTTTTTTTGTCTGATTCAAACAAATCATACATCAAGAATATGAAAATAACAAGAACACCCTTGTGTATTTTTTTATTTTTTTATTTTTTTTGCTCATTTCGACTAATTTAGCCTGCACGGGTCACATATGTTGTCTGTAGTTTATTTGAGTACTTCAGCTTAAACTAAATGAAAATAATTAACTTTTTTTTTTATTGTTTTAGTTAACAATAATAACCCTGCCTCATGTCACAGGTCTCCCACCTAACCCAAATAAGCCAGTGGGATTCTCTGTGCGCATGGAGAGCACAGTACCACTGGTGACACAAGCCTCTGCCATCCAGCCTCTACAGATCAGACCAGGGGTCATTACACAGGTAAACACAAATGCAGATTGATCGATAAATAGTTACAAACAAACTTTTATCAATATTTACACTCTTCCACTTAATCAGTTGTTTAAAGGTGCTCTAAGCGATGTTGGGTGACGTCACTTCTTGTTGACGTTCGAAGTATTGTCAAACAAAAGGCTAGCTCGACCCTCCCTCCTCCTCATCCTATGGGACTTTGCGCGTTCCTTCTCCTTTTTCCCTCTTCTTTGCTATTTGTTCATCGGAACGTTGACTCTTTGGTCGTTTGATGGCCATATCAAAAGTCAAGAGAATATAATTCTAACATTAGTCGTTGTCATTGTCTAGGACATCTCTCCTCTAGCTAACTTCCCTCTTCATGTTTCTCTCTCCTCCACTCCCCACACCCCCCTTCATGTGCATGCGCACTAACCCCCCCCAACCCCCACCCCCAAATAATTCTTGTCGATTATTGTCTGGAACACTGTTTGTTATGTTTAGTGGTGCAGGTTGGCCCAGATTGTTTTGTTTGTGGAGCCTGGGCTGTCTACAGAGGCTGCGTTTTTTTTTTTTTTACAGTGTGTTCAGGGGACAGGCTGCTAACGGATAGTGAGGAGATGTTTGCTGTATGTAACAATGTTTCAGCCTAAAGAACGCGTGACATCGCTTAGAGCACCTTTAATATCGGGCTTAAAGGAAAAGTAAATTATTTAATTTATTGTTTGCATACATTTTATTGACATGGTTACTGGACACACAAAAAGTGTATTAAAGTGTATTATCAGTGTATTTAAAGGTAGGGTAGGTAGGATTTTTCTAAAAAAAACAACAACAAATTTGTTTAAACTGTCTTTATATACCAATACATAATTAAAATGTAAGTGCTCTGAAAAAGAGAGTATAAAAATCGAGTGACTGTAGACCTTTTAATCTGCAATAAACACAGCTCATTATTTCCATCCGGGACGAAACAATTGATTGGTTTGGGCGACTGTCACTCTCTCTCGCAACCATGGCTACCACCCCTGTTGCTACAAGATCTGCCCATATGCGCGCACTCCTCTGCTTCGCCCTCGACCCCGGACCTGTCCTCGAACCGACGATGCGGTACTTGTCTCCGGAGTGTAGTCATCATCAGAGTCATCAATGTTTTCATCATGGAAACTCTTACATGCAAAACACCGTATGAATCTTACACGAAATTCACCTTCATCACAGTGTAACTGATGGTAATGGAAAAACGTGTATCAATGCAACCTGTTTTTAGCTTTGCCTTATAAATATAGCTTGTTACCTATAAATATAGCTTGTTACCGAATCAAACAAAATATATTTTAAACTTTACCAGTATCGATATGCTAGCTAGCTTGATAGTGAGTACTAAAAGCCAGCTTATTTGTTTATATTCATAGTGATAAAGTTAGGTATTTTATTACATGTGATTCTGACATGATGTCACTGCATGCACTGCGCTCCTTCCTCTCCACTCGTCTCAGGTAAATAAATGCGTCTTCCAGCTGAGCCTGAGCGTTTGGCGTCGCGCGTTCATGTGTTTTGGGGGCGTGGCTTTGGAAGGAGCTCAGAAGGGAGGGGGTGGAGTGAATGGAAATAATTAGCTGTGTTTACAACAGTCGTGAGAGGTCTACAGACACTCGATTTTTATACTCTCTTTTTCAGAGTACTTACATTTTGATTATGTATTGGTATATAAAGACAGTTTAAACAAATTTGGAATGTTTTTTTTTTCTACCTACCCTGCCTTTTAAGGGTTAGTTTACACAAAAAAAATAATTCTGTCATTAATTACTCATCCTCTTGTAGTTCCAAACCTGTAAGACATTCGTTCATCTTCAAAACACAAATGAAGATATTTTTTATGAAATCTGAGAGCTTTCTGTCCCTCCATTAGCCGTGTTTCGACTGTCTTGTTTCAACCGTGGAAAGACGTTAGTAAACAATGTCGTAACATCACATTGATTTACCTCAGAAAAAAACATATCCAGTGACCATAAACTCGTTAGTCAGCTAGAAAAATTAACTATAGAGAGGAGCATTTTGTTAAATATATGCACCATATTAGATATTCATTATAATTTTTAATGTTCTTCAATATTTAATGCATGTTTGAATAAATCTGGAAAGTTTATGACAGCCACCATTTAAATTTTTATATAATTTCATATAACTTTATTATTATAAAAATAAATAAGTGTATTTTAAGTGTTTGTATACAAATCAGTAAATTTTTACCTTAAATATTATAGTAGGCTAATGAAGCCTAAAGGCTACAACTGACTTCCATAGTTTACAATAATAGTTATATTTGTTTTCCTTGAGAAAATTTGCAATGTATTGTACCTGATAGCCAAAATAATCAATATTGAATCGAATCGAATTGCAAGCTTGTGAATCGAAATCGAATCAAATTTGTGTCAATACCCAGCCCTAAGAGTAAACATGGTAAATATGACCGCTTGAAGAAATCAGACAAATCATAAAGGCTATCACAATCATGTTTTTATTTGATCTGTCAGTACCTCTTGTCTCGTCTCTTTATACTGGATGATATCCATATTTAGCTCTGCATATGTCATAAAATAAAGCAACTCCGATTTTTCGAGAGTTTCCTATGTTTTTCGGATTGAAAATATAACCGTATTGGGAGAGAGTGTCATAAAGCTCCTTAGGTCGTATTTTTGGTGGCATATTCGTAGAAATGATCATTGGATCCAGAAACCCAGGACCCAGAAAACACCTCAGACCCCAGAGGGTTAAAGTAATTTTTTTAATCACTTTTGTGACGCAAAAAACATAATTTACTACTTTATTATATAAATATTAAGCTCCGACGCACCTTAATGCAACAACGTCTGCTCTCGCATCAACACAACACGCATGCGTTGTGGTGCTCTCGTGAATGAGCGTTGCAGATTCATATTTTGTAAATAAAGTGGTAAGTTGTGTTTTTTTTTGTGCAAACAAAGCACTCGTGACACTTGATAAAATTGAGGTTAAACCACTGGAGTAAAATGGATTACTTTAATGATGCATTTACTATCTTTCTGTGGCCTGAAAGTGGTAGTTGCATCAAGGGAGGGACAGAAAGTTCTTAATTTTTGTTCCGAAGATTAATTTGTGGTACGGGTTTGGAACGCCATGAGGGTGAGTAATTAATGACAGAATGTAAATTTTTTGGTGAACCATCCCTTTAGTTTGTAAATGCTACTTTGAGGAGACAAGGACACATTTTGAGTTATTTTATTCATGTCAGGAAGTTAGCATGGCTTTTTTTTTTTTTTTTTTTTTTTCAGCAGGCGTGGTCAAATCGTCCTCAGCAGATCCTGGTGCCCACTTGGCCTCAGGTGGCCCCTTCAGCAGCGACACTGGCCTCAGACACAGTGGCAGGTCCACAGAGACTAGCAGAATGGGGGTGGGTGAAACAAGCCTCTCTGTCATTGTACTTGCACTGCTTTATTTATTTGTTCCAAATATTAAAACACGTTTCAAGCTCTTGTGTGAGTCATCTTTCTTTGCATACTTTCCTCCACACTGAAATGCTTTGTTTCTCTCCCATCTTTTGCAGGAAAGTTCATTCCCATGGCAACCATTACAGCTCCATGATGCCCCACCAGCCACTGTTAACAAACCCAATGGCCATGTCAGCTCACCAGCCTATCAGCATAGGAATAGCTCATGTGGTGTGGCCACAGCCAGCTGCTAACAAGAGAAATAAACCATCTTCAAACAGGTTAATCCACATACCATATCTGGACATGCTGTCAGTGTATGGAGGGCTAGGAGTGCCACTTAAAAACAAAAAAGGAACCGATTATAAATCAATTCATAAATTGTTTTAAAAATCCAGTTAATTGATTTGTTTTTTTAATTTATTTTTTATGTGCAAATATGCAGTTAAATATAAAAAATAATGCAATCATTATTGTATTCGTTTTTTTTAGGCCCATGACAAAACATCAACATTAATAAATGGTTTGGTAAAAAAATATATATATATTATTATTTATTCCCTTTTCAAGTAAAAAGAAATAAATGATTATCAAATTTATTATACTATAAAAACAAAATGGTCTGTAAATGGAAATTGATGTTAAATCTAGTGTAAAAAAAAAAAATCCATTATTAAATTTTCATTTTGCCCCAATATATGTTGCAAATATGGTATTGGAAATATATTAAAGTTCAGGATTATATTGCTATTTTACATATTACATTTCAAACTGAACAGTGTTATGCTTCTATATAAAATTGTTGTTAAGTGTTATGATAAAACTAACTTTTAACTGACAATTTTTAACTTTTAAATTGCAAAAGTAAACGTTGTTCAAAACACAATCATGAATTTTACTGATTTAAAAAATCTGAAAATAATAATCACTACAAATTGACCAATAAATGGATACATTTTTCTAAATGTTTTAAAAATTATAATTGCATTGTTAAATAAATACCATTTAATTTTTTGGACACCATTTTGATGAACAGTACACTTGTATTCATTAATCAGCATTTTTCAGACATGTTTTTTTATTGGTCGATTTCTTAAAGCAAGTTAATACAGTGAAATGTTTGTTTATTTTCAAATATAAAGAAAGTAAACAAAAATACATCAATAAATAATAGTTTAAATAAAGAAATAAATCAATATTTGTTTAAATAATCATTTTACATGCAACTTTTAAAATAACTTTTTAAAGAGAATTTACTTTTGGTAAATGTTAGTGAAGATTCCAGACCCAAAAGTCAGATTATTGGTAAGTTATTTGTTTACTTTTTTATTTTCAAATTAATTTAATAAATTGAAGTGACACACTTTGCATTCCATTCTGTTGGATATATATTTATACATGTCTTGATTGGGTTGATCAAACATTTGCCACTGTGTTTTGTTTGCTGCACGTGGTTATCAGCAAGCTCAAAAGTAGTTGACATCGGTTATTACATTCTTGACATGCCTACCTATCTAATTCATCATTATCATCCCACGTAGAAGTAACAACTTCATGCACAGAACCAATTCCCAAAACTCATCATGCCAGTCCCCAAAGATGGTAGAAGGTGCCAAAAACACAGAGGAAGAGGCAGCAGAATGTGTAGTAGAGACGGAGTCAGAGCCGGTGCCAGAGGAGGAGCCTGCATACTGTAAGGCAAAACAAGAGTACGAGGAATCGACTGTCTCTCAGAAGCAGAGGCAGACCATTGTGATCGCTGACTCTCCGAGTCCTGCTGGCAGCGTCATCAGTATCAGCAGTGGTACAGATGAGGAGGGACCGGACTCTCAGAAACATTCACTAAAGTGAGTTACCCGTCTAATACATGTATATGTATGAGCACAAGGTGGAAGTAAGTTTTTTACACACTGAATTACTGGAAACTTGTCCACATACTTCTGGCCATGCATCATCTCTCTTTCAGTGTACCATGGAAGGAAGGAGACAGGGTGATAGGGTGAAAAAGAGAACATTTCAGCATGGCTTAGATATGGAGCTATGTTATATTTGGGAAACCTCAGCTGAATTTGAGAAATTGAGGCTTACATTTTCAGTACAAATCATTAGAGGGATGGTTGCAATGTAGCTGAGCTGTATATGTGATAAATGGCTTGTAAAGGCAGTGTTAGAGTGTGTGCACCCTCTGTGTTTCAGGTGTAAAGGTAGTCCGGAGTGTGAGGCATGTAAGAGCACCCTCAATATGGAGCGGGTGTGTTCCCTGAGCAGTCCCGATTCAACCCTTAGTACCAGTTCATCAGCTTCAGAGCAGTCCAGCTCCTCCCCCTGCAAGAGACGCAACAGGTCCGTATTTCATGCACACACTTTACTACGGTCAGAATGAGGATTTGAGCCCAAAGTAAACCCTCATACGCAAGTTTAAAATATTCTAGCTGAGCCCCCAGCGTGAGTTTAAGGCGACATTTATTTTAGATAGTATCACCTTATTATTTCCATGGCCACACCTCAATCTTGTCACGTGACACACCGCAGCCACAATAGTGCTGTATGACAGATGTTTTGCTTTTATTTAGTTTTTCCCTTTTTATTCAAAATATTCACAAACTATAACTAACTATATCATGAACTATCTGATATTTTGATTCTCAAATGCGTGTAAGCAAATGTTTTTTTCATTTAAAAATCTTTATAATGATAATGTTAGCTGATCTATAACGTGCGATGGGCGCCACCATTTTAGTTTGCACCGCAATTCAGAGAATCGGATCTGTGACTGTCAGATTTACATCGCGTAAATTCACCAACTTCTCCCAAAATACATGAAAGAAAGTGACTGGTGAACTGGGAGAAGAATAGAGTAAACGTTATTGTTACCTATACAATTTAAAACACGTCGTCAAATTATAATAGAAAGGATAATTATAGCCAATTCCATAGACATTGTGTATTTTACAACCTATGAATGTATTGTTTTGCTAGTACTTGTGTGTATTTAAATGTCTGAAACCTAAAATAAACATTATGTGGTTGATAACACTGAATAGTGATATGACTAGCGTCGAGCGCGTCTGTCTCTAATCACACCTGTGTGATCGTACGCTTCAGGGACCAGCCTAGACTGATCACACTGGTGTACGCATCAAAGGGTTAAGAACGATACATGAGTGTTGTGTTGACATGAGAGCAGATGTTGCGTGAACGTGCGTTTATTAACTAGGCCTTGGGCAAAAATGATAATGAAAGAGACCAAACTGCCTCAAATATTTAAAATATTAGGAGGAAAAATGCATATATATATATATATATATATATATATATATATATATATATATATATATATATATAATTTTTTTTTTTTTTTTTATCTAGCAGATTGATTCTTATTTTTTATTTTATTTTTATTAATAGTGATTAAATATTTTTTAAATACGAAATCACTAATTGCGAACTACATGACATGATATCCTTATTTTTGTGATAAGTAGATTTAGTTACTCACTAAATTAAACATGTGAAGAGGCCATGTGACAATGTCGAATTTTATAGAATGCTTGTCGCGTACTGCATAGTTCCACATACTTGTGGTGTTGTTGTTTAATCAGTGCAAAGTGTTCCATTCTGAGCACTGTTTATCAGTGAGTATGTTCTTTGCTCTTTGTGTCTGAGAGTGATTGATTTGGTCTGTGTTCAGTATGTCAGATGATGAGCGCGAAAGTGGATGTGATACGGTGGATGGCTCGCCTGCGTCGGTGTCCTCCAGTCGAGCTGACAGCCCCTTCCTGGAGGCCACCTATATTAATGACAACAACCAGAATTGCAAAGCCAATGGAACTACAGAGACCGAGTCTGCCAAGCTGCCCATCCGCACCATGGTGGTGCCGCCCATGCGGGTTCAGAATAATGAGCTGATGGGCCGCAAAGGTAACCAATCCCACCAAACCTTTCAAAGTAAATCACTGACAAACCCAGTTCAAATTCATATTGTATGAAAAAAATTATATACTTTGTAAAAAAAAAAAAAATTGTTTGTGAGTGTCAAGCATAAGACAGACAGGTGAAAAATGTTTGACTGAATTTCAAATTACCTTCAACTCCTAAGAGAGACAAGCAGCTCTAGTTTGAAGCAGCAGCCTGGTTTGAATAATATACTCACAACAGAAGTTATAATCATACACAGATAATCATCATGGACAACAGTCTCCATTTGCAATAAAACATTTGGACCTGAGCACATTTGTTGGGTCACAATGCTTGTCAGTTTTTTGTGTACTGGAGATGAGGGGCTCACTGAAGCCACGAGGCCACCCTACCAACTGCTAATGATTATGTATATTAGAGATTCCTATTTTGGTCAGCCAAATCTTGCAAATCTTGAAATAAAAAGTTAATATTTCAGTAATTTAACAACACATTTGCATGTTCACGATTCTCTCAGCTAATGGTCACATGACATATAGTTAAACAAATAAAGTCTTTTTTTAGCAAGTGATTTTTTTATTTATGTATTCACTTTAATTGTACATTATGATTTAATTCATTGTTAGCTTTTTTTGCCATTTGTTGTTAGGGCTGGGTATCGATTCAGATGTTACAATTCGATTCGATTTCGATTCACAAGCTCTCAATTCGATTCGATTTCGATTCTCGATTCGATTTTCGATTTCGATTCTCGATTCGATTTTTCGATTTCAATTCTCGATTCGATTTTTCGATTTCGATTGTAAATTAGATTTCGATTCGACTCAATGAATATTTAATACAAATCCTATATTTATTAAAAAAAGAAAAAGAAAAGAAAAGTGAACATAAGTTTTCAAGTGTTTAATTAATAAAAATAAATTAAGAGCTACAAACCTGTATATTAAACTCTTTTTATTTTAGGTACAATTGGGTACAGTTAAAACAGAACCCAACTCTATATTTCAAATGCATACAATGAATAGACAGGATTTGAAAAATTGATGCTGAAAATTGGACAAGTCAGAACAGTCACATGTCTTTATCAAACAGGTTAACAATCCCCATATAAAAACATTGCATATAATTTTTATCTGTGCCCTTTCTGTCTAACAGCTAGGCCATATACAGAAATTGAATAAAGTTATATAACAGTCTGCGGTGCATTAATTATAAATTATATATAGACTAATCAAAGTTACAAAAGTTCTTTAGTCAAGAGCAGTGAGTGTTTTTGTCTGTTCCCTTTGTTCTTTGATTAACTTTAACGGCAGAGATAATTAGTGGCTACTGTGTACTGTCCCTTTAAGACCAGCCGCTGTTCTCAGAGACGCGGCTCTCACACACGCCTCGTTCTCTCAAGAGTCATAACTCTTCACGTTCATCATAAGACTGCTCTTATGTTATGAAAATACTCAACAAAAAGACATTTTGGCATAATTGTGTGTGTTATTGTTCGTTCAAGAGCGAAAGATAACTCTATTCTGGGCTGTCTTGTGCGCACGCACGATATCATCGCAAGTTGTTCTGTGTCGCAGTCAGGACATTCACAGGCAGCGAGCTCTTTTTTGTCTTGTCGCGCATGAAAAGCGTTTGCATGAATAAGATCTAGTGTTACATGAATACATGTAACACTAGCCAAAGGATGACCAAAAATGAACAGATGCTGCATTAATTGTGTTAAAAGCCCAAATTTGTTTATTTCATATAAAATCGCAGCATTTTGCGTCATATAGCCTAATTGCTTATAGGCTTGATATCGCGATTGCGATATGATTAAACGTTCAGCACTAGTTGAGGTTATTTTATGATTTAGATAAAACTAACATAAAATCTCACAGCATTAGCTATAAAATGGAGTTTGCAAGCCTATGAACAGTGGAGGAAACCTACTTGGGTAATATATTAAATAAAGATGGAAAAAAATCGATTCTTGGCGTTTGAGAATCGATTTTGAATCGACCACATTTTAAAAAACGATTAATCGAAAAATCGATTTTTTTGCCCAGCCCTATTTGTTGTTCTGAATCCCTTTTGCAAGAAGTGTAAACCTATCTAGCACTATTTTATGAGGTTTTCAAGTGATTGCTACTAGTGTTGTCACGATACCAAAATTATTGTTTCGATACCGATACCAAGTCAAGTATGGCGATTTCGATACTTTTTCGATACTTTTCCTGAAAAGGGAGAAACACTCTCAAATATCATTGCTGTGCTTTATTTTAAAACCGGGACAACATTCTAATCATATAACACACTAATAAATGAACATATGAACAGCAGATATATTAAACATTTGAACAAAATATGAAATATCAAAATATAAAAAATAAATTAGAGCAATGACATTCAAGGTAATTTTTTTTTGAATAAAAATATGAACAGCGATTATATTAAACAATGTTTAATATTGGTAACATATGATAAGCCTCATTGGTGATATATTTGACATGTGGGGAGAGAGTTGTGGAAGGCCTATACTTCATGTTAAACATAAATATATAGCAGCAAAGACAACGTCGGCAGTGTTGACGGCAAAATAGGCTACAGAATAATTCGTTCTGTATTGAGAGGTGCAATATTTGAAAACCGATAATATTTTTTTAAATTACATTTATATTGTATTTATGTCAAAACTTTCAAACATCAAAATGTCATTTATTAATATGTATTCGTGTCAAAATGACATAGAAACATCTTTTCCTATTCTATTTTGCCTGGGAACGCTTCCAACACGCTTGCGTGTCGTGTGAAAAATAGGCGTCGGTTCTATTTCTAGCATGCACACGTTTTCCGCGCGTCTCGAGCTGCGCCCAGACGCGTGTGTCACGCAGGCAGTTAACATGGGAGCCGAAATAAAAACGGACACGACACGCAGCCAGTGTGTCGCCGGCCTTACAAATCTGGAACGCGGTCATTCTTAGAAGTATCGATACTAATAAATTAAGGAATCGTGACGTTTTTAATTTCCGATTTACTTTTGAAGTATCGGTGCACCGTGCAACAGAGCAAGGTAGGCAACGTACTTCCATATGTCACTCCTCGCGTCATCTTTTTCTACGAGTCGTGGACCACTTGTGCTCGCACATGCAGCCATCTCGCTGTAGTGTTTTGTCACATGACACTGACAGCGGCAGGTTCTTTGCTGCGTGCGTCAGGAAAAAAACACAGACGTCCATAGGGAGGCGTTTTTTTGTTTTGTTTTTTTTTTAAAGTATTGATACTGATAAATTTAGGTATCGTGATGTTTTTAATTTCCGAGTATCGCGATACTTTTCAAGTATCGGTACACCGTGCAACACTAATTGCTACTTTTTCCTGCTCTTTCTTCCATTGTAGTTATAGAGCCATCATGCCCACCTAAAGGCCGCAGTGGTTCCAACAGACAGCCGCCTTACTCAACATTACTGGTGAATCACCAACGGAAGACCACACAGGCTTTCCCACCCCTGCAGCACTCTCAACAGCAGCTCTCATTTGGACAGGTCAGTTCCTCCTCACCTGTTTTTCAAACCTGTTGCACTTCTTATTTTATTGGTTGTTGTAAAGTCAGATATTATATTTAGATGCCACTACTATGTACTAACGCAATAATATATAAAAAATAAATAAATAAAAAGCTGAGATGTCTGAATCGAATTGTTTTTATATATATATATATATGTGTATATGTGTATGTATGTAAATTCATTTTATAAATTATTTTATTTTTATTTTTACATTTATTTGGAAAAATTCGAATTTTAATATTTATTAAATGGGTCATGACATGTATTTTATTATTATTATTTTATTATGTTCCTTGAGGGTCACTTATAATAATAATAATAATAATAATAATAATGATAATTAAAGCTGCAAGCGGCATTTATCGGGGTTCAAGCAGTTAAGGCCTTTAAGGCCTTTAAGCACAAAAGCATCAAAGCCATTAAGTTTTATTTAGCAAGCATGTAACCACTGACATAACAGATGGAAAATACCATTTACAGCCAATACAGGCAATGTACCATAGGAAATATGTGACCCGTCACGGAAACCAGGGACACAAGTCGGCAGCACAACTTTCGAGCAAAATGAGAAAGAAGCGTTTTTTTTTTTTCAAAATTGGTGATTTTCGTTTTTTTGCAGAATCTGTTAGTTGAGATCACGAAGAAGCCTCTCCATGTTTGAGATAGCAGTATTGGTATATTTAAAAGCGTACATTTTGATGTTGAAATCGGCTTGTTTTTCGGAGATTCTAGCACGCAGTAGGGGCGTGTCATTGTCGGTGTGTATTTCCATACTGAATAAGCCGGCGTGGCTACTTATTATGCAGCGCTCTGGCCGGCTCTATCTGATTTCAAAATTCAATGAAGATGGACGCCAATAACATTACGATGTCCAGCAATCGATTTAAATAGTAGGTTACATGGGGTTTAATTTGTCGTTTAATGAGATGTAGCCTAATACATGTTGTCAGTGCCAATACATAGATCCGCCTATGTAATTGACGTGTATATGAATGGTACAGTGGTAGAGCTTTCGCCAGCCGTGTCAGAAGTTGAGAGTTCGAATCCGTCCTTGTATAGGTTTTTTTTTTTTTTTCTCGTATAGTTTTTTTTCTCTCATCAAAACGATTATGTTCATCAGTGGTTGTATATCAAGCAGGGACACGCAAACGTTTGAATTATTTTGTTATTTCAACAGAACGAATAGAGAGTATTCGCAACGCAACGGATTGAAGCGCGCGTCGAGTGAAGACAATGCAGTGTGTGCGCGAGCCACACGAGTAAACACTGTATCTGCGCCGCGGCAACGAGCACTTTGATCACTTGATAAAAAAAGGGGGAGGGGGGGAGCTTTACAGGGGGTATGACTTATCTAAATGAGATGTAAATGAGCTCTATTGTCATTCCCAGAAGAGTGAGAACTTGCCAATCTTTAGAAGCAGATTTCTACCATTTCAGTTTTTTTGAGTGCCTACCTTCAAATGGCCACAACTTCTCCAAATATTATCAGATTTCCATGTGTTACACATCGTTGGAAAGCTTGAATACTACACTTTCAGAATATGTGAATAACTCAAAATGCCCCAGAACCGACTTGTGTCCCTACTTTCCGTGACTGGTCACATATATGGTTTTAAAGCTTTTTAACAGTTATTTAATTACTGTTTCTCCTACCTTCTTCACCATGTTATGACACACATGCTCATCAATTTTTTTGAAGTTCTGAGTTTTCCTTTAGGATTTATAGGCTTTTGAGTGTATTTTGTCACGCCCCTTTTCTAAATGACCCTGTTACAGCCACCCAAATGCAAAAGTTCTACTTTTTTTCGATAACTATTGATCTAGAGAGTCCAGAGAATTGTCCTAGACTGGTCTGGTTCCGATTGGGCGAAAAAAAAACAGGGAAAAATGCGACAGAGCAGAACATTTTTGGAGATACCTAGAATTTTTGGAGATAACCGTTTTGTCCACCTCAAGCCAGGGATCACAAGTGTCTAGGTAGGGCTGTCGCGGTGAAGGATTTTCCCTTGCGGTAATTTTGAGTGGCTCAATAGCGCGATATGCGGTTTTACCGCATTTATAAATTTATTTTGATTTATTTATATTTATTTGTTGCTATATAAATAAGCATGCACAAAAACGAGTACATTTTCAGTAACCAATAAACCGAAACTAAACAGCGTCTCTCCGCATTGAAAGCCTGTCACTCAGCGTGCAGTTGCAGTTGGACTGTCTTTGAGTGAGTCATTAAACCATTCATTCAACAACACGTTAAAAAACGCTGATTGATTCATTAAAAGATAGTAATGAAACAAAGTTAATTATTTTTAACTTTGAGCTCCACTTTTTAAGGCTCAGCTGACCAGCAATGCGTTGCATGGGTAACGTTGAAGCTTCACTTAAAGGTGAACTAAGTAACTTTTTTACCTTAACTGAACAGCTTCGGAGTCATTGGAATGGTTATATTACTTATTTCGGGTTGAATGGTGGTCGTTTCGCACCCCCCTGGTGCCCGTGAGCGGAAAATCCGCACTTGCAACTTTGAGCCGGCGAGCTGCCGGCCGCCGCGTCAGGAAGTATCGCGTGATATCAGGTCTCGCGATGTAAACAATTGCTTTACGGCCAAAAGAAATCTGCTAAAATGCTGTCATTATTGCGCTCCCTCACGCTGTTCGAACCTGAATGAAGAAGACGTTTTAAAGAATGTCCCATCTGCTTTGATGTCGTTGATCTACTAGCCTCTGGTGTCTGAGAATCGCCAACGAGTTTTTACAACAGTGTTGTCAAATATCTATTCCGAAGCTGTGGGGGGAGCTCTAGAGAGAAACCTGCGAGCAAAAAGTGAGAATACAGCGAAGAAATCCCGAAACTACTGAGCCCCGCTTTAATAGAGACAAATGGCATTGATTCAATGCGTGACTCACTGAGTTTTGTTTCCCGCGACCGCGAGTTCCTCGCGCTGTGGATGCTGACTAGCGCTGTCGCTGATGCCATTCATGGTAAATACCCTTTATTTTAAACGTTAAAAGGATGACAGGACAAATATTTAACTTTCCTTGGACACGGCAACCTTTTCACGAATATGACTTGACCTCAAAGACAGACGCAGGTAATCGCACGCGCTCAGTCGATCTCTCTCATTCACTGTCAGTGCAAATCCACGAAGCCTCTGTACAAATCACCATGATAAAACCATGATCGCCGCGTCTTATTATCATTATTAACTTATTTAACATTCAATACACATGCATGAAGTTCAAAACAAGAAGGGTATAGCCTTATGAAAAAAGAAAACACGCGAATATCGCGGTTGCTGCGGTAACTTGAATTTCTCTGCGGTTGGCTTGTCAGTAGCGCGGTACTGCAATATTGCGGTTATCGCGACCGCCCTATGTCTAGGACAAACAGTCTAAGAGTTATGAGCGATTTTGTACTTTTGGTTGCTGTAGCGCCACCTATGGGCCAATCGGGGTCATACTCTGATAGGTTGTCCCCAAATTGAGGCCTACCATCTTACGGTTTGGCCTGCACGATGCGTTTTACAAATCCTTACAATTACAATAGGGTTTCAGCATTTCATGTTTGAACCCCTAATAATAATAATAATAGGTTTTTGCACACAAAGTTAAAAATAAACCATCCACTTGTTCCTGACGCTGGTGTTCTTTTGACGGCTGTACAGACACTAACACGCTGTTTAAACCGGATGTATCAAAGCAAATTTTCTTTTACTCCTCTATTTGTCCTGCTGTCTGGAGTAGCCCAAGCATGTGGAGTAAACCACAAATTGAATGGGCATCTGTATACGGTATCCACTGTAGACATCGTCACTGATTTTTGTACTGGCATTTTAAAGCTGTGACACTTGCAGGATGTTTTAATGGTACACAGACCTCTCAAACGATTAAGGACAATTTAATGTCTCATGTCATGACCCCTTTAAAACAAAATATGGCTGTTCTCGGCTGTAACAAAAATAATTATTGGCTGATTGGCTTCCATATTGGTGCGTCCATACTTACAACAACCCAGTCTTAGTTATGACTTGATTGCCATTTGTTCTTTCTTGGAATAAACTGATTGGTGCATGCTTTAGGTCCAGCATTATGGCTCATCCCACCAGGAGTGGAATGGCAACTACAGTCACCGCCGCCCTCAAGCCTTCATCCCGCCCACCGTACATGGCCACACCTTCACTCTGCCTCATGCTAGTCCCACCCACACAGCCCACCCTCCTCAATCACACCTGGGCATCCACCCTCACACCCAGCCAACTTTACTGTCCTACCCCCCTTCAGGCCCCCTGGTGACAAATGCCTCCATGGCCCACCTCTTGGCTTCTCCTGGGTCCACACGGAATCACGTCTTTCAAACAGCATATGGCCTCTCCCATCCGGCAGGCCACCTCGTGCACCAGGTCACTGTGGGGCTTAACCGCCTCTTGCCCTCACCCACCCTCCACCCTCAAGGCCAATTCAAGCCCCTGTTCCCACCACACTCCTTCATCGCATCACCCGCATACGCAGGCTTCCCCCTCAGTCCCACCAAACTAAACCAATACCCATACATCTAGAGACTCGCTCTGCAACCCTATGGCAGGAGTGATGCCAGGCTCTCTGTAGAAATCACCCGAAGCCATGGCACAAAAAAGAAAGGAAGCAGTTTCTCTAAATCACACAGACTTGAGTGCAATTAAAATTAGCTTTAAAAAGGAAACGTTTGGAAAGTCTTTAGCATGTAGATAAAGAAAGTGCACGGTTGAGAAGCAAGAGATTGGATAAATAAGAAAAAAAACTGTTTTGCACATTTGATCACCTTATCGGATTTTCAGATCTTCAGATTTGAGTGCTCCTCTAATGAATATCAACAATGGATGGTGTCCAAAATCATGTGATCGTCAACTTATTTTTATACATTGCCTTTACCTTGTATACAACACATCTTTGTTTGTAAAGACAGCCCAGTGTGGTGTTCACAACTGATAAAATGTGTCCACTTGCCGTGTTTCTTGCGTTCCAAGTATTTGTACTTTTCTCAGTGTCTTTGGTGTCTTTTGGAATGGAGTCTCCTAAAAGAGTCGTTCATCACATTCTGCATGTGTTGCATGATGTTGATCAGAGAGAAGCCTATAGGGGCTCTTTATGTGTCGAGAGGCTCGCTGCATTGTTGTCCCCAGCCATAGTGCCTTATATATATCGGCAGTTGTTTGTTCTACTACACTCTCTCTGTGTGTATACAATGTGTTTGTGTTTGTATGTGTACGTGTCCTGGACTGCAGCACTTGCAATTCAAATCAGTCCTTGCATTCTTTTTGTGTGAGTGTGTGTGTTTGTGTGTAATGTATATACACACTGGTGTATTATTTCATGCGTAGATAGGCATCAATGTACTGCATTGCACAAACTGCAGTGCTTATTTTTGGATCCAATGTATATTTGAGATGTAGTGAGTTACTTTTCGTTACTTCATAGGAGAACGGCCAGCTTTTGCTGCTGCGAATGCTTGCTGTTGATTTTGTTGCTTTAATCAAATTTTTGTTGTTGTTATCTTGAATTCATTAGTTGTGTAGAGAATTCTTTGAATTTCTATTCAGAAAAATCTACAAATCTAACAGTATTTGTACTGTTTAGTAAAACTGCAATACAATCTATATAGTTAAAGGTTTGATTTTCTTTTTGTCTGTGTATTTAGTTCTTCGGTTTTGTGTGTGTTTGTGTTTTGTGTGGTGGGCATGGCTTCGACTAGATGAAGACACAAATGCAACTATCGGTCTTTGATTCAGGGTCATGGATTCATCTTAGCCTGAGCAGACCATGCAGTATTTGATGTATAGACACACACACACACACACACACACACACACACACACACACACACACACACACAGCTAGTATTTTTAGTGCTGAAGCTTGACACGGTTTAAGGTGTGAAATTATCATTTATGCATGTGTGAATTGATTTTTTTTCTTAATTATACCATTATATCATATGTTGAAAGCTTGTTGGTGTCAACTGCATTTTATACATTCCGTCAGGGAGAATATATATATATATATATATATATATATATATATATATATATATATATATATATATAGCGTTTTTGTATTGAGTTTGTTCTGCTTGGTTTTTGTTTTTGCCTGTCAAATGAAGTTTGCTTGTGCACCACCAAAGACTGTAATTTGAAGGCTCTGTTCCAGAACCTAGCGATATTTCAAGGCATCGTAGTTAAACTCCTGATGCAAAGGCTGTCAGAGATTCTCTTAAACAAAGAATCATCCTCCGTGGCTCTACCATAGCAAAAATCCTAACGGTCAACTGTGCATCATAAACCAATCATATTATAGCCTTGACATCATTGAATCACTGTCAGAGTTGTGCGACGGCAGGGTTGCCAAGTTGGTGTGGGTTGATCATATTATACCATTATATTGCATTCATAATTTATTTTATTCTATTAATGATAAAACTGTTCTAGATGTTAAGTGTTGTGAAGGAGGACCCCTGGGAGGGAGTTTGATGTTTGGGGTATGGTAATTGGGCTATTTTTGATTGGCTATTGGGCTAGTTTTGTTACGCAGACCTGGCAACTCTGTACGACGGTCAATCATTTTTGCGGAAACAGCACGAAAAGTCCCATAAACTGAATCATGTCTATCATAAAATTGGCGGTGATTTCTACGGTAATTTATGAACTCAAAAAAATCAATCAATCCAAAATGCATTTTTTGTGGCGAACATGCCATTTTTTTCTGCTTACAAGATAAAGAGCTGTTAGCTTAGCAACATGCTAAAATCAAACTATTTTGTAATCAATTGTGGGTTGAGCCTCTTCACGAGAAGTTACTGCTTATGTAGAACTATTAGCTGTGTATGAAGTCAGCAGAACGCAAGGCAGCTCGCTAGGTTTTGGAACAGAGCAAGGTAGCTATTCTCTGCATAGACCTCACGTATACTGTAGTAATTATAGTCATGGGGTAAATTTCAAAAATTGTATTTAAAAAAAAATAAATGGCTGAGGTTATGTTTAGCTTTTTGAACAAGTAATAAGTCGTATCATCTATCTTGAATGTATCATAGACAAGCTGCTATATATTGATTGCCACTTCAGATAGCTGTGAAATTAGATTAGACTAGTTCATAACTGCATTTGTTTATTTGTATGAGTCTCTCTGATTGCCTAAACTAGAAGTGGATTTTGATTTTGAGTAATTTTGCTTCAATGTTTGGAGTGTCATCGTAACTACTGTAATGCTGATAATGGACATGTAGATGTTTTTTTTCTTCTTCTTCAAATCAGTATTGTATCTTCATAACCGTTCTGGCTCATCACTGCATATTACTGGATTAATTTGTTTAACTTAATTTGTGTATGTTTACCTGTTCATCTGTGTTTTTGACTTGTAATAGCTTGCAGGACTGATTTAACTTTATCCAATTTAAAAGTTATTCTGCTGTGTTTCAGAAATACAAACATTAGTATTTTTGTCAATGAATTTTTGGTTAATGAGATAAGCAGCCCCATAACCTCATGCCACTGAGCACTTATTAAAAGGCTAGTGTGCAGTAACCACATGGCCATGCTTTGCAATGAGAGTACAGTGTTGTGATTAAATGAATTGTCCAATTGAATTGTGATTTTATTAATGTTTGTCATTTGATTATTGAGGACATGTTTTTAAACAAATGATCACTGATGTCAGCTGATGTTATATTCATGTTTGGTCATGTCTTTTTTTTTCTTTTCGTTTCCTTGATCAGTGTAAGCAACACAGTGTGTGCCTTGATTGAGATATTGGTAATGACACATTCACTTTGCAAAAACAAGTATTCAGCTCACCCACTGACCAGACCAAATACGAGAAAGAACAAACAGTAAAATTACCATTCCAGGGATCGAAATGGTTATATATAAAAAACATTTTTTATTATTTTTTTTTATAGATATTATTAATTACTTTAGACTTATCAATCACTAATATATTTCTAGTTAATCTTAGCCAGCTAATTTTAAAGATTAAAAGCCTTGATATTAATTTTGATTCATTAAGAATGTTAATATGTTGCACCCTGTGCATGTTTCGATCCCTGTGAAATGGCGTTCACCAGCATTTAGCCTGAATACATCCCGTGTCAATATCGAAAAAAACTGTACTCAACACTTTCAATATGTATTGTGTGTTCACATTTAAACAAATTAATGGATATGGATGATTTCTGCTGAACTTTTCTAATAACAGTATTCAGTAAACATTAACACCACCATTTTTATTTAGGAAATTATGTTAGCAAAATTACATTTTTCTTTTTACAAAATTGTTTTGTCTAAATTATTTACCATTCAACCTGAAATTCACTTCCTAGTATTTTGCTTTTCAATCTGTGTACAAGCAGATCCAAGGTTTATATCATATTTTTATCATCTGTCAAAGAAGTTACTTCACACTGCAAGTTATGTATTTCATGTTTCAGTTACTTGGTTAATTAAGAGTTGATCAAATTAAATTGTTATTCTCTGTTTTGATATTTGTATACTTTTGTTTTAGCGTTTCGTTTCATTTGCTTATCTGGTTTGATGCTACACTAGTTTGTCACGTAGCACTTGCACTGTGCAATATTTAACAGTATGAGGACTGGGGAAATGTAACCCTTTGGATATAATGTCTTTGCAGAGTGTAATTGATGTTTCCTCTCTAGTTCTCAGTGAATAAAGATGTGACCAAGCCTTCTCTACTTAGTCACATTAAACTGAATTTCCAGGTGACTTTTGGTGAGTGAATAAAAAATCATGGTGTTTTATTGTCAAGATTCACTTTGAATACAAAAGAAAAATAAAGTAAAAGAAAAAAAAATCTATTGTTGCAACCCTTTTTAATTGTATTACTTGGAACCAAAATATGTCCGGTATAGTGTAACTCATTACACTATAGAAGTTGGAAATTCTGAGTTGAAGGGTAATGGTGCACAACTTGTACCCCCGTCTATTAAATTATTATTAGCATTATTATGAAAACAATTACACCACATTAGCCATTATTGGTGGGTATTTTTCTGTGACTCTTTCTGTTGGTTATATTATTACTGTAGGTGACAAGTATTTTTGAGAGGGTCATTGAATAATTCATTCTGATTCATTCAGGAAATGTCAATGATTTTTTTTTTTTTTACATTGATTTTGCATCATTTTAAAATGTTTGTTGGCAAATAAATAACAATCTGACAGTCTTAAAAGATAAGTTTCATATACTCAATATTAACCGCTTTAAAAAAAGTATTTAAAAAAAAAATATATATATATACAGTGAGGAAAATAAGTATTTGAACACCCTGCTATTTTGCAAGTTCTCCCACTTGGAAATCATGGAGGGGTCTGAAATTGTCATCGTAGGTGCATGTCCACTGTGAGAGACATAATCAAAAAAAAAAAAAAAAATCCAGAAATCACAATGTATGATTTTTTTAACTATTTATTTGTATGATACAGCTGCAAATAAGTATTTGAACACCTGAGAAAATCAATGTTAATATTTGGTACAGTAGCCTTTGTTTGCAATTACAGAGGTCAAACGTTTCCTGTAGTTTTTCACCAGGTTTGCACACACTGCAGGAGGGATTTTGGCCCACTCCTCCACACAGATCTTCTCTAGATCAGTCAGGTTTCTGGGCTGTCGCTAAGAAACACGGAGTTTGAGCTCCCTCCAAAGATTCTCTATTGGGTTTAGGTCTGGAGACTGGCTAGGCCACGCCAGAACCTTGATATGCTTCTTACAGAGCCACTCCTTGGTTATCCTGGCTGTGTGCTTCGGGTCATTGTCATGTTGGAAGACCCAGCCTCGACCCATCTTCAATGCTCTAACTGAGGGAAGGAGGTTGTTCCCCCAAATCTCGCAATACATGTCCCCGGTCATCCTCTCCTTAATACAGTGCAGTCGCCCTGTCCCATGTGCAGAAAAACACCCCCAAAGCATGATGCTACCACCCCCATGCTTCACAGTAGGGATGGTGTTCTTGGGATGGTACTCATCATTCTTCTTCCTCCAAACACGTTTAGTGGAATTATGACTAAAAAGTTCTATTTTGGTCTCATCTGACCACATGACTTTATCCCATGACTCCTCTGGATCATCCAAATGGTCACTGGCAAACTTAAGACGTGCCTTGACATGTGCTGGTTTAAGCAGGGGAACCTTCCGTGCCATGCATGATTTCAAACCATGACGTCTTAGTGTATTACCAACAGTAACCTTGGAAACGGTGGTCCCAGCTCTTTTCAGGTCATTGACCAGCTCCTCCCGTGTAGTTCTGGGCTGATTTCTCACCTTTCTTAGGATCATTGAGACCCCACGAGGTGAGATCTTGCATGGAGCCCCAGTCCGAGGGAGATTGACAGTCATGTTTAGCTTCTTCCATTTTCTAATGATTGCTCCAACAGTGGGCCTTTTTTCACCAAGCTGCTTGGCAGTTTCCCCGTAGCCCTTTCCAGCCTTGTGGAGGTGTACAATTTTGTCTCTAGTGTCTTTGGACAGCTCTTTGGTCTTGGCCATGTTAGTAGTTGGATTCTTACTGATTGAATGGGGTGGACAGGTGTCTTTATGCAGCTAACGACCTCAAACAGGTGCATCTAATTTAGGATAATAAATGGAGTGGAGGTGGACATTTTAAAGGCAGACTAACAGGTCTTTGAGGGTCAGAATTCTAGCTGATAGACAGGTGTTCAAATACTTATTTGCAGCTGTATCATACAAAGAAATAGATAAAAAATCATTTTGTCTCTCACAGTGGACATGCACCTACGATGACAATTTCAGACCCCTCCATGATTTCCAAGTGGGAGAACTTGCAAAATAGCAGGGTGTTCAAATACTTATTTTCCTCACTGTATATATTTATTTTTATATATATATATATATATAAAATCGATTTGGCTAAGGGCAAAGTTAAGTTTTATAAAAAAAAATGTTTTACTGAAATCCTATAACTAGAGCTGTTATTTTTTATTTTACTTCATTTTTTCATTTTTTGACAAATACTTTATTGTGCTTTTCTTACGAACAAAGTTACCAGCATTACCACTAATACATTTTCACTGACTTAATCCAGTGTGGAGGACATAACTGATAACAACAGATATACAAAAGAGAAACGGATACACATACATAGGAAATAAGTTTAATCCTAAAAATATTCAAGGGTGTATAATATCCTGCGCTCCAATCTCTCTGTCCCAAATTCGAGTTATACCAAGAGTTCCACATTTCTCCATGACAAGACTACCATAAATAGAGACCTTAGCTATTTTCCCCGATTCAAACTAATGAGTTATGGAGTGAGATGTCAAAGGTCTGTCCCAAGGAACTCCATAAGCCTTAAGTGAAGATCTCAACTGTAAATGCAAGAACCATAAGAATCCCGGAAGATAACAAGACTGGAGATCCCGAAGTTTCAGGAGTAACAACCACATTTAAATGCAGGAGTAAGTCCTCTAAATTATCATTCCATGTGTGTTCTGTTGTAGAGTGTGGTTGTCACTCCCATAAATTACTGTGTGTGTGCAGAACAGGATTAAGGGAAGGTTGTACATCTAGCCAAGAGTTTAAAGACTAAATGAAAAGACCAATAGTACAACATCAAATCCAGCAGTGATGGGCCACCCACAGACTTAGGATGTGTAAGGTATCCAATTTGAAGTGAGGTCTGTGAAATAATCTTTAGGGGGAGAATAGAAAATTAAATGGCCAAGTAGCCTACATTCATCTTTACTAACGCAATCATCCCTTGTAACGTCAATTTCAAAGACGACCATCTTTGTAAATCTGACTATTTTATTCTTAAGTGAGACATAATTCTCAAATCTGAGATGGAGGAATGCATACACCAAGGTAAGTACATTTTGAGGTGTGCCACTCAAGAGGTAAGCTATAGGGAGGGGAGTCTTCTCTACATCATTTAAAGGAACTAATGGAGACTTCTCCCAATTTGTTTATATCCTGAAAAAAAAAAAACTAAATCTAGAAAAAAGGTTCATGATCTGAGGAAGCGAATTAGTAATGTCTGTAAATGTCTCGGTTACATATTTAACCCTCGTTCCCTGAAGGAGGGAACGGAGACGTAGTTGACATGTCGACTGATTGGGATCACGCTTAGGGAGCCTGTCATCTTCGAGAATTGTTAAAACGAGCCAATGCACATTGGCGTGCGAGAATTGCATCACATACTCCGCCCCGCAGTGCGGGAATAAATACGGAAGTGGGTGCACACACCAGTTGTTTTTTGCTGAGGGGCCGAGCGGAGCCCGGAGTCAGTGGTGGTCCAGCAATAGTGGCGATGGGACATACGTAACCGAGACGTAGTCGACGTGTCGACTGATTGGGATCCTCTATTAAAGCTGCCACCTTCCAGTGCATAGACAAAAGCCTTCTGATCCCCCTGCATTATTGAGGCGGAGATAGGCCAGGGAATTCACTGCTGTTCCACAAGACCACTGGGAAAGCGTTGTCCTTTCGTTTGAAGGAATACGCTGCGGAAGCCACATCCTGCCCGTAGGGAGGTAACGCGGGGGTTACACATATGGACTGGGCGATTTACCGGGCAGTATAACATATGGAAATGTCAGTGAGGTGGCTCCAGCCTATAACAGGGGGGAGACTCAACCGGTCAGTGACAGCAGAGCAGGCTCTGCCAAGGGAAGACACGGGCTTACCGCAGGGAGCCGTACTGTGGAAGAATACACACATGGGATTGCCGTAGGGATCACAACATATGGACCCAGCCTAGCACAAGTTCCACCAGTGCATACGAGTGTTAGGCCTGGCATCGGACGCTCCGCCACGTCCGTTGCCGAAGGGTGTGGAGGAACTCAACAGGGTTTGGCTAAAGAGGAACTCTACTGGAGCAAGAATGGCGCACGTATCCAGTCCATTGGAGGGGAATGGTGCAGCAAGCCGACACTTCGAACCGGGCTTATAGTGAAACTGGCTTCATGTGAAGGGAGCACACAAGAAGCAACCGGCTCGACACAGGCTATTTTTCTAGCGAATGTGTTGGTGTCGCCCAGCCCGCAGCCCTAAAAACATCTGTCAGCGAGGCACCCTGTGTCAATGCCCAGGAAGGTGCTACACTCTCTCTTTGGAGAGGCTCACCACCCAGGGAGTGTGGTGCACCTTGGATAATGCACACCAAGATGATGGCAAACACTATCCAGTGGGCCAACCTCTGCTTGGAAACAGCCTTCCCTTCTGCTGATCTCCGTAACAGACAAGAGCTGGTCTGAGGTCTTGAGGCTTTGCATTTTGTCCAGTTATAACAGCAAGGAGCGGAAGGGACAGAGAAAAGCCAGGGCTGGGTCTGCCTCCTCCGGGGCAGCGCTTGCAGGCTCACCACCTGGTCCCGTTTTAAAGGAGAGGTAGGAACCTTGGGCACATATCCAGACCGGGGTCTCAGGATAACATGAGAGTTGGCCGGCCCGAATTCCAGGAACGATTCGTCGACCGAAAATGCGTGCAGGTCCCCTACCTTCTTGATAGAGGCAAAGCAAGCAGGAGAACTGTTTCTTTAAAAACAGAATTTTTAACTCAGCTGCCTGCAGTGGCTCAAGGGGAGGTCTTTGCAGTGCAGTAGCACCAGAGATAAGTCCCAAGAAGGTATAGAGGGGGCGCAAGGCGGATTCAGTCTCCTTGCTCCCCTCAGGAACCTGACAATCAAGTTGTGCTTCCCCACAGATTTGGATCCACTGCATCATGATGTGTGTTAATATAAAGGCAACATACATTTTGAGGGCGGAGGGAGACAGCCCTCGCTCCGACCCATCTTGCAGGAAAGAAAGCACAGAAGTGATCGGACACCTTCGGGGGTCTTCTCGGAGAGAAGAACACCACTCAACGAACAGGTTCCAGTTCAGGGCGTAAGCATGCCTCATCTTTAAAGGGTACTCTTGTAAAGGGTATTGCAGAAGTGATGGTGTCTACGACATGTTTGTGGTAGATCACCTAGAACCTCCGCTTCAGGACCAGACATGGAGTTTCCATTTGGAAGGTGCCAACGGTGCCCCGTCCCTGAGATGTCTCAGAGGAATGGGTCAGGAAGGGGCTGTCGAGAGGAGCATAAGTTCATGGGAACTAGGTCCGGTTGGGCCATAAAGCAACTAGGAAGACCTAGGCTGCATTCCAGTCCACTTTTAGACACGCACTTGCGAACTTCCCTAAACACTTCCCCTCGGGGGAATCCCTGCCGCCATTTTGAAGTGCGTTCCACTTCGTGAAGTGGACGAGGGAAGTTTATAGAGACAGACCCTCGATCTTTTGACCATATGTACACTTCAGGCACCTATATGTCCCACAATGCAGTATGATTGTGACGTCACCACAGATCTCATCTAATCACCACCACAACAAACTGATATATCAATTATATATATATTTTTTTTTTATTTAAAACAACCCAAACACACCTATATACATTTGGATGCTGCATTACACAAATTCTTAAAGGGAATTTTTTTTTAAAATAATAAATGAACTCCATAGGGCTTGGGACGCCTTGGGACAGCTTGCCTCCATAGGCAAATGATCCAGGGCTTAGGACGTTCTAATTCAGCCCATTGCAGTTTCCGCCAGTTGTGGGCACTCGTGCAACGTAAGCAATGATGTACATCCGAGTGAACGAGACGGAGGGAAGTTAGCGTGTGAAGGGCATGACAATTTTGGACTGGAACGCAGCCATGCTCCTCCTCCCTGACTTAACACAGTGCTGTGCAAGAAGGCTCACTGGGGAAACGCATCTTTGCGTAGGCCCCGGGGCCAGCTGTTTGCCAGTGTCTCCGTGCCGAGGGTCTTCCGCTCAATCAGGGAGAAGAACAACTGGCAAAGGGACAAGTCCGGAGAGGCAAACAGATGTAACTGTGTGGCCCCGAAGTGGTCCCCGACCAGCTGGACCGCTTGGGGATGGAGTTTCACTCTTCCTGGTCCCACAGGCTGTCGTGAGGCCTCGTTGGCGGCACGATTGAGCAGGCCGGAAAAAAGTGGAATGAAGTGACCTCAGAAGCTTCTGACTCCGAGGAGGTGGTGGACGAGTTGCAACATGCAAGGAAAGCATAGCGCAACGGTCTGTTGTCTGTACAGACCAGTACAGGCTTGCTGAGCTGCAGCGTCTCAAAGCAAGGTGTACTGCTAGCAACTCGAGGCAATTGATGCCCAATGCAGTTGGAGGCCCGTCCCGACCCCCGCTACTGCATGTCCGTTGTACGTGGCCCCTCAGCCGGTGTTGGTGAACACTTGTTCTAGAGGTTGCTGGCCCGGAGAAACAAAAGGTCTGATCATGGGCTGAGGGTTTGGTGGCAGGCCAGGGTGATTGTCACACGGAGCGTGCCGCTCTGCCACGGCCACCTCGGGACTCGGCCATGAAGCCAGTGCTGAAGCGGTCTTCATATGGAAGAAGCCGTTCTATTGCGGCTGCATCTGCCATATGCCCCAGGAGCCTCTGAAAAGTTTCAGTGGAAAAAGAGATCCTAAGCCCGTGGACTAGTTTACTCTTTTCCCAGTTGACCAGAAGACCCAACTGGCTGTGTAGCACGGACACAGGCATGGCCTGCGTTGTGGAAGGATAGAGATCTGAAGTACGTATACACTTCAGGTCGAACACTGCAGACCAATCTCGGGGACAGAGCATTCAAAAATGCATTTCTGCTTTCGCAACTTGAACAGAAGCTTGTAATGGGCCCGACTCAAGAGATGCAGGTCCAAGATTGGCCGTAACCCACCACCTTTCTTGGGTACAATGAAGTATGGGAAATCGAAGCCGGTCTGCATATCGGCTGGAGGGACTGGCTCAATCGCATCCTTCGCCAGTAGGACTGCGATGACTGCGTGCATGACAGGCGCACATTCGCTCAACACCGAAGTTTAACGAATAGCACTGAATTTTGGCAGATGCCGGCCGAACTGAATCGTATAGCCGAGTCTGCTGGTACGGAGGAGCCAGCTGGATCGGTTGGGAGCACTTTCTAGGCTTCTACGAACTGGCCCAGGGGGACCAAAGGTACCACAGACGTACCCGGGGTGAGGCAGCGAGGTAGAGGACAGGGACCCAGCTCGGAAGGCCCGACGGCGGCCCGAAGCGGGGTCTGAGTGTGCGGTGCAACACCTACCTGTCTATACATGACGGCAGAGAATGTGTGAGAAGGCGTGACCGGGTCCTCGAACCACACCCAGTTGCCGGCTGGTGATACAAGAGGGGGCTGAGGAGTGCAAGGCTTAACAAGGTCGCACACTGCCAGTCTGGCCCTCTTGGGACCCAGGAACAAAGGAAACTGCTCTCTTACATTTTCTCTTTGAAAATGTAGGTACCGCTGGCTCCGCTTTTTTGGGAGCTAGCGGTGGAACAGATGCACACACAAACAAAGAACTCCACCCGTCCCTCCACCGTCTCAGCTCCTCCCCCTGTAGGATACGAGGGAAGGCTGCAAGGAAAGAAAAGGAGGACGGAGGAATCGAATGAAAGCTTTTTTTATACATTGGAATACTTGATCACTCGAGCGTCACTTCACCACGTCATCAGCAGCGCTCAAAAGATTTTCCCTTATGTTGTTTAAGTTTAAGAAATTCATAATAAATATTTTTAAAGCAAGATACCCTGTTGAAATATGTGAGATGTGTGGTTTATATAAACTGCAAAGGTAAAGTATAAATTAAAATTATTGTGACCGATGTAAAGGGGGAGGAGAATTTATACGTGCGTCACGTTTAGTCGATAAAACACTTCCGCATAAGATACACCCGTGTATCCTCGCTCATGACTCCTCAGAAAGCCTCCTCACTCCTCGATCCTCGACTCCTCGCGGTGCAATTAGAGAATTGAGATGTCCTTCAAGATGGCTGAGCTTGATCGATTTCCGGGTCATAGGATGGAAGACAGAAGAGCGATATTGAGAAGTATCCCTAGTATGCTCCTCATGCACTTCAGGGAAGAAAGGTACTGGCCCGGCCCGCCCCGAGAAACCAATCATCCAACCGAGACGGTTCGGGACATGGTGGAGGATTCCACACGAGCCCTACCGCTTCTGCGGCTCTTTTTTTAGCATAGCTTCCATCTCTGGATCTGTCTCGGGCAATGCTGGTCTCTCAAAGGGAGGCAGCGGAGCCGAGATGCCATCTCCAGAGCCCAGCTCACCCTCTGATGCTGCGATGGACATCCTGTTCTCTGGAGGGGCCCCGAACGAAACGGCTGGTCGGTCCACTACAGAGGGACCAGCGCGTTATTTGGTGGAGCTCCACCGGCTGTGGTGCGAAGGAGGAGTGAGGGACCCACGGGGCTTTGCCGGACAGGGAACTCCTCACTGTGATCCTCAGATCACCCAACTCACATGGCACTCCAGCCGCCTTCTGGGAAGTTGGCCCAAAAGAAACACTGGAGCAGGGCATGGGAATGGGGACTCCACTACGTCGAACGTGACCGAACTGATAGGGAACTAAAGGATTATGTCATCAGCATATAGTAAGATTTTATGACTTGTATCTTAAATAATTATTGGGGCAATCATGTGGTATTATGGCCTGTGCTAAAGGTTCTACGTACAAAGCAAATAAGATTGGCGATAGTGGACTTCATTGACGAGACCCTCTATTAAGAGGAAAAGGATTGGAGATAACCTGCCCTGTCTGAACTTCTGCCTGAGAGCAGCTGTAGGCCTATAATGTTTTTATCATCTGTATAAAATTACAATCAAAGTCGAATAGATTAAGCGCTCATAAATACCTCAATTTAAGCCTGTCAAAGGCTTTTTCAGCATCTATAGCTGAAAAGTGCTGCTGGATTATTAGATGTTTCAAGGATATTAAGAATGCGAAAAAGTCGTCTGACATTATCAGAGGCCTGTCTGCCTTTAATAAAACCTGTCTGGTCCTCATTTATCAGTTTACCCATCAATGGTTCAATTTGATTTACAAGTACTTTTGCAAAAAGTTTTAATTCTGAGGATATCAAAGATTTGCCTTGTCTTTTTTAAGAGTAGAGTAATTAAGGTTCTACTGCAAACATTTTGATGGTACATGATAAAAATGATTCCACATAATTTATTGGTTCATTTGGGGACCTTTTATTGATAACTTTTTTTGACCCACCCTTAGGGAAAACGTTGTGAAACAATGGAACTGAATCATAAAGAAAATTGTTGATTCATATATCATAAGACAATGCTCAGAGAGCAATACAAAAATTTAAATTAAAATAAAAAATAAATAAATAAAACTATATTTTTAGAGCTTATATTGTGCATTAATACATGTGATAACGTCCTAACACATTGTCAGCAAAGACATCCTTGAAAAGTACCCCTTATCGCACTTAGGCAACGAAAAGAAAAACTGAATTTCTGAACATGCTAAATAAAAAACAAAACAAAGGCCTCTATAAACCTTAATACACACACAAATATTTTATGTACAGTACATGTCATTTTAAATAAGATTACTAAACCCATCCAGAAACTTGCGCTCTGCAAGTGAACGCCGTCTTGTGGTGCCATCTCAAAGAGGCACAAAATCTCTTTCTCTGACCTTTTTCTGGTCTGTTCCATGCTGGTAGATTGATCTGCCCAACTCAACCAGAGCTGCTGAGTCTGTGACCATTTTCAAGAAACGGCTGAAGACGCATCTTTTTCGGCAACACTTGATCCATTAATACTAACACTTTATCTTCTATTCTATATCTATTATCTTTATAAAAAAATAAAAAGTACACGCACTGCATTAGATTAAACTGGGAAGGGTCATAGCACTTGCATATTGTTGTCCTATTGTGTTTAACTGCTTCTATTGTTCTCATTTGTAAGTCGCTTTGGATAAAAGCGTCTGCTAAATGAATAAATGCAAATGTAAAGCAAATAATCTTACCTTCTTCTCACACCATGTGCTCCTGTGACCATGTGTCAGAAGAAGAAGTCCCGCCTTTAAATGGTGCTTGATAGTGACTCCCACACCTTATTGGACTATACTTTGGTACTTTTTTGACCATTCTAATTGGTTGCAATCATTTAAAGAAACATGTACTGAACATGGGGCTTAAGAAAACATCCCGTTGCCTAAGGGCAATGCTGTGCTGTAGAGGGTTAAATATATGTATTCTGGTCTCTCTGAAACCTCCCATGATGAACCAGAATCAATGATCCCATACCTCCTAAAAAAAAGTTCAGGATGCACATCTAAACCAGGAGACTCACCCAGTTTCATAGATTTGACAGCTCTAGTCAATTCCTCTAATGTGATAGGAGCGCCTAGAGCCATAGCTTCCTTTGGAGATAAAGAGTATAATGTGTAATAAAATTATTTAATTGTATAATTTATTTCTTGCTGGTTGTGAGTGATCAGCCTCTGAGGTGTTTGAATACTACTAATATACGAAAAAGACTCCCCTTCCTTCATTTTTAATGCCAGAAGTCTGCTTGACCTCTCGTTATAATTATAGTTGACTTCTATGAAATATAAATTCAGCAATATGATGCATAGCTGAGTTTATTTTTTAGGCACTGTCAGCTGTTTCTCTCTAGACTATTTTCTATGAGAAAGATCGAATTTGTAAATCAGATAAAGTCCTATTCCTAGATGAATGGCGACGCGATGAAAAGAAAATAGCAGTGCCCCCCTTGAAAACATTTAATTACTTCCCACAGGGATTGTGGATTTGAAGCAGAATCCTTGTTACGAAAAATAAAGTCAGCAAGATTAGAATTAAGCTGTGAGATGTAGTCACTGTTTTTCAAAAGATCCAACACCTAGTCATTCTATCCCCTATAAGAAGTTTATAGAGTATCGCACCATGGTCAGATATAAAAATAGGCAATATCTGTGTGGACACAATGCAACCATCAAGTTGGGGTGAAATAAAAATATAATCAATTCAAGAATATGTTTTGTGGAAGGATGAATAATTCTGGCTATGGCTATGTAATTCTGGCTATCTTTTCTGGCTATGTTCCTTGAGCGCCAGGCATCAGTTCCATTGAGCTCTTAATAATTAGCATAAATGCATGTTAAACTTACAAAACAAAACTTATTATTATTAATGACAGCACATATGTCCGTAGGAGAAGGCCCTATTACCCAGTTTAAATGTATATACACAAAAGTAATACATGTCTTCTTTGAAACACAACGTTAATCTGACGTTAAACATGCCTCCTGGTAGGTTTAATTTAAGCCTCAATTTAGTCCTGGAGTAGGCTACCTCTAGTCTTCCTCCGAAATCAGTTTATTAAATTCTGGACTAGTCTAAGTCTAGGAATATTTAAAACCATAACAGAGAAAGCAGATTTCTGTTCATCTGGTTTAAAGGGCCATTTTAATCTAGGACTAGGCTAAATCTCTGTCCGGGAAACCGCCCCCTAGAGTTTAAAATGGCCCTTTTCGGTGGGTTCGACCCCACCGAACTCAATACTAACAATGTTCTTTATCGAGGGAAGGAACAGTGCAAAAAGTGCAAAAACAACACCCAACAAAAGCTCAAATAAAACAAGCTTTTATTACAGTAAAATGATCCAGCAGTATATTTAACCTTGGGCATGGGGTACTTTTTATCCCTGTGTACACCAAGGTGGGTTTGCTGCCAAAAAAATATTTTTTTAGTTTCATCTGATCATAGAATCCGGTCCCTATTGATGTTTCAGTCATGTCTGACAACTGAATATGCTGGAGTTTGTTTTTGGATGAACGAGGAGGATTTTTCTTGAATAACTCCCAAACAACATGTGGTGATGTAGGGGTTGTTTGAATATATTTTTTGTAGGCTTTCTGAGCCCAAGACTCAACTAATCTCTGCAATTCTCCATCCGTGATCCTTGGAGAGTCTCTGGCCACTCAAACCTCTTCTCCATGCATTAAGACAATATAGACACATGTCCTCTTCCAGGCAGACTTGTAACATCTTTAGTTGATTGGAACTTCTTAATTATTACCCTGATGGTGGAAATGAGAATTTTCAATGCTTTAGCTATTTTCTTACAGCCACTTTCTATTTTGTGAAGCACAACACGATTCGATTCGATTGCGATTCAGAGCGCTGCGATGCTAAAACGATTATCAATGCATCTTTTTTTTGGTACTTTTAAAGCAAAGTATTTATAATGACCCATAAAGAATGTACTTACAATACTTCCTATATTAATTTTATAAATAAAACAAATGGAAGTGATTTGGCAAGTCAACTGTAAGGTTACATTTGCCAGCATATGTCCTAACATTGCAAAGAACCAAAAGGAAAATAAATGTGTGCCTGTACTAGCAGCATACTTGTAGTAAATGAATAAAAACTTCAGCATATCCTGAATCTCTAACATTTAATAATAGGCTAGACTTCTATCCAACATCCTCCTGTTATGTGCAATGAGCAATACAATCCTTCAGACAAAAAAAAACAAAACAAATACACATTTTGCTGTAGCAAAATCACAAACAGCTAGCTTTCATTAAAGCTGCACTGTGTGATATGTTCCTCCATCTAGCAGTGAAATTGTATATGACTACCCAGTGAATATTAGTTTCTGTTCCTTTCAATTCCGAGGGCGTTTTAACTCCTACGGTGGCCGTATTATTCCAAGATTAACATGGCTTAAGTAAAAGCAATTAAAAATAACTAAATGAACATCACCATGAACATTGATCTCCCTATTTCGACCAAGAACAAACGCACAATCTCTTTCAGAAATCTAAAATCCTGTCTTGTCAGCAAATTATCCTCTTCCCCCCCACCGCTGACTGACAACCCCTCCGACCTCATTAACTACTACAATGAAACACTCTCCTCCTGTCTCGATCATCTGGCTCCCACCAAAACCAAAACTGTCTCATTCACTCACTCTGCTCCCTGGTACACTCCTGATCTGCACAAAATGAAATCCCGTAAGCGTCAGCTTGAAAGACTCCTTAGGAAAACTGGTTTAACTGTTCATCTACAAGCCTACACAGATCACCTTCAGCAGTATAAGGAAGTTCTTAACACTACCCGGTCCACTTACTACTCGCACCTCATACACTCTGGTTCCACCAACCCCAAGGCTCTCTTCTCCACAGTAAATAAACTTCTCAAACCCAGTGACAATACCACCAACTCATTCACAACTGATAAATGCAACTCTTTCATGCTTTCAGACCAAAATTGACACCATTTACAACAACCTGTCCTCTTCTTCTGTCACCACTATCTGCCCTCCCACTCCATCATTTGTTCCTCCCCCCTTCACCTCTCATTCCCTGTCTCAGTTCTCCCCTGTGTCGGCAGGGGAACTGTCCAAACTTGTAACAGGAATGAAAACATCTGCATGTGTCCTGGACCCCATTCCATCCAACCTCATCAAGGACTGTCTACCTGCCATCTCCACAATCATCACAGAAATCATTAACTCCTCTCTCAGCTCTGGCTCAATCCCCCCTTCACTCAAACTGGCTGCTGTCACCCCCATCCTTAAAAAACCCGGACTCAACCCTGACATCATGTCAAACTTTCGGCCCATCTCCATTCTCCCCTTTCTGTCTAAGATACTGGAACGCACTGTCGCCAAACAACTTAAAACTCACCTCTGCTCAGATGACCTTTTTGAACCATTTCAATCTGGTTTCCGATCACAACATAGCACTGAAACATCCCTCCTCAAAGTCACCAACGACATCCTCCTCTCTGCAAACGCTGGTCACCTCACCATCCTCATCCTCCTTGATCTAACTGCAGCTTTTGACACTATCAATCACACCGATCTTCTCTCCCGCCTTGAATCTTCCCTCAGTATCACCGGCACTGCCCTCTCCTGGCTCCAATCTTATCTCACTGACAGACAACAATTCATCCACATAAATAACTGCACCTCCTCCACTGCTCCGCTGCCCCAAGGCGTCCCCCAGGGTTCGGTGCTTGGTCCTCTCCTCTACATACTATACCTGCTTCCCCTTGGCAATATCATTCGCCACCATGGTCTCAACTTTCACTGCTATGCCGATGATGTTCAGCTCTACATCTCCACTAAATCCATCACCTCTGCCACCCACTCCACTATCACCAACTGCCTCACTGACATTAAATCCTGGATGCACACCAATTTCCTTCAACTCAACTGCGAAAAAACAGACATGATCATCATCGGTCCCAAATCCATCACTAAAACCATTCACAGTTTCTCCCTCACTGTCGACACCTTCACCCTGTCTCCATCCCTTCACAGTCACAACCTCGGAGTCATCTTTGACAATAACCTCTCCTTTGAACACCACATAAAACAAATCACCAGAACTGCCTTCTTTCACCTCAAAAACATTGCCTGACTCCGTCCATCACTCTCTTTCTCCGCTGCAGAAACCCTCATCCACGCCTTCATCACCTCCAGAATTGACTACTGCAATAGCATCCTGTACGGCATAACATCCAAAACCTTAAATAAACTCCAATACATCCAGAACTCTGCTGCTCGTCTGCTCACTCACACCTGCACCCGTGACCACATCACCCCTGTCCTCAGGAACCTCCACTGGCTCCCGGTCCCACAATGAATTCAATTAAAAATCCTTCTCACACACAAAGCCCTCCATAACCAGGCCCCTTCCTACCTCAGTGACCTGCTCCACCGCCACAACCCATCTCGTAGCCTCCGCTCATCTGATGCCAACCTCCTGACTCTACCTACCAGGACCAAGCACCGAACCTGGGGTGACAGAGCCTTCTCTGTTGCTGCCCCCTCCCTCTGGAACTCTCTCCCCAAACAAATCCATGACTGCACTGACCTTCCAACATTCAAATCACTGACAAAAACTCACCTTTTTAAAATTGCTTTTAATGTTTAGCTTAGTACAGTGTGTTTTTTAGTGCATTTATTTTATTTCATTTCTATTTGGTGTTGTTCCTACTGCTTTTGTGATTTTTCTATGTAAAGTGTCTGAGTACTCAGAAAAGCACTTTCAAATAAAATGTATTATTATTATTATTATTATTAAAATTTACAGTGTACTTTTTTTATTTAGCTTAAAAAAAAATCGCACCTTTAAAACTATTCATCACCTGTGATCAGTCTCATTAATGCAATTATCTAATCATCCAATCACATGGCAGTTGCTTCAATGCATTTAGGGGTGTGGTCCTGGTCAAGACAATAATCTGTTGTATTATTTTAATTTAATACTGTGAAGCTGCTTTGATACAATCTGTATTGTGAAAAGCACTATACAAATATACTTGACTTGACAATCTCCTGAACTCCAAACTGAATGTCAGAATGGGAAAGAAAGGTGATTTAAGCAATTTTGAGCGTGGCATGGTTGTTGGTGCCAGACGGGCCGGTCTGAGTATTTCGCAATCTGCTCAGTTACTGGGATTTTCACGCACAACCATTTCTAGGGTTTACAAAGAATGGTGTGAAAAGGGAAAAACATCCAGTATGCGGCAGTCCTGTGGGCGAAAATGCCTTGTTGATGCTAGAGGTCAGAGGAGAATGGGCCGACTGATTCAAGCTGATAGAAGAGCAACTTTGACTGAAATAACCACTCGTTACAACCGAGGTATGCAGCAAAGCATTTGTGAAGCCACAACACGCACAACCTTGAGGCGGATGGGCTGTAGAAGACCCCACCCGGTACCACTCATCTCCACTACAAATAGGAAAAAGAGGCTACAATTTGCACAAGCTCACCAAAATTGGACAGTTGAAGAGTGGAAAAATGTTGCCTGGTCTGATGAGTCTCGATTTCTGTTGAGACATTCAGATGGTAGAGTCAGAATTTGGCGTAAACAGAATGAGAACATGGATCCATCATGCCTTGTTACCACTGTGCAGGCTGGTGGTGGTGGTGTAATGGTGTGGGGGATGTTTTCTTGGCACACTTTAGGCCCCTTAGTGCCAATTGGGCATCGTTTAAATGCCACGGCCTACCTGAGCATTGTTTCTGACCATGTCCATCCCTTTATGACCACCATGTACCCATCCTCTGATGGCTACTTCCAGCAGGATAATGCACCATGTCACAAAGCTCGAATCATTTCAAATTGGTTTCTTGAACATGACAATGAGTTCACTGTACTAAAATGGCCCCCACAGTCACAAGATCTCAACCCAATAGAGCATCTTTGGGATGTGGTGGAACGGGAGCTTCGTGCCCTGGATGTGCATCCCACAAATCTCCATCAACTGCAAGATGCTATCCTATCAATATGGGCCAACATTTCTAAAGAATGCTTTCAGCACCTTGTTGAATCAATGCCACGTAGAATTAAGGCAGTTCTGAAGGCGAAAGGGGGTCAAACATAGTATTAGTATGGTGTTCCGAATAATCCTTTAGGTGAGTGTATGTTACAAGGTAAACAATACTTTTTCACCATTGATGCGACGAAAAGTAACGCAAGTTATACTAGAGATTGTTCTGGCGTTATGCACAACCATGCTATGGTTAGACAAGCAACTATAAAACTTAGAATTTACACAAATAGGCTGAATTACCTGTCGAGAAGAAAGCAGGCAACTTCGGCGTCCGTTTTAAAATCTTTGCTCCTCATGAGCTCTTTCCATCTGGGAAAAGTTACTCCAATATTGACTTTGGTCTTGCTGATTTGCCTGTCGCGTTGACGTTTTAATTCTCTCTTTCGCTTCCTTGGCGATTCTGCTACATGTCCTCGAAAATAGGCGTGATCCTCCATCTTCAGCAATCTTTCAAATCTGCCGGCAGTCGCGAGTAATCTCCCCCTCGCATTCGTCACGGTGCCACTGAGTGTAAAACGCGAAAGGCGAAGCTTGAATTTCCAGGTATGTCCCTCTTTGGCGAATGTATTTTCAAGATGGAGGCGCAACATGGCTGCCGCCATTCGAGCGACTCGCTCGTATGTATTATAAATGGCAGATTTTACGCTCTGAGAATACTTTATTAGTTGGTGGAAGTAATTACACATGAATGAGCACATACACTTTTGATAGAACAAAGTGTTTTTTGCTAAGAATCAACTTAAAAAGTTACACAGTGTAGCTTTAAAAAATATAGAATTATGCAGCAGCTCTCATATAAAAATAATGCTTGTGGATATTCTGACTAATTAGTAACATACAAAGCCGTAATACACAACTAAATAATAAAGAGTTATGACTAGAAATGTTTGCTGTATACCACAATCAAAAACAGCTTATAAGTAAATGAACGTCAGCAGAGAGCACAGGCAAAATATAACTTTTTGTGACTGGCAATGCACTGATACACACAGGAAAATATAAAAAATACAAAATAGGTCACAATGTAGGGGTTGTTTAAAAAGAAAACAATAAAAATAACAATGACTTTAAGGTAATTCTTAAAAAAAAACAAAAAAAAAAAAAAACCATTTGTTCCAGATTTTTCAATGTGTCTTTTTTTAAAAAATTTTAAAGGTACAGTTCTTCAGCACAACACAAATAATATTTTGAAGAATTTTGTCCATGCAGTGAAAGTCAGCTGGATCCAATTCTGATTTCATATATGAAACTATTTAGTATATAAATATATATTAAAGTTTGTAGCCTTTTATAGTGTGATTACCATAGTGCAGTCACTTATTATTCATACGTTATGCTGTTATGTATTTGGGGAGATGTGTTTATTGAGCATATCTTATAGTATAGCCAGGATATAATTTAGTAATAATAAGAGATGATGGAAACACATGGAAACATTGCTCTTTTATTATAATGTGGGTGGCTCTTAAAAGAGCCTTTGTTTTAGTTCTGAAAAGAACCTTTCATGCCTGTCACACCTGTGGCTGCCAGGGAACTGCACCCTCAGCACAGAGGTATTCAACAAGGGTCTCCCTCACACGCATGGCTTCGCGGGAAGCATTGTTGCTCCCTGCTCTGCTGATGTTCTGCAGTGCAGAGGCTTCTCCTTCAACAGCCAGGGTTTGTGGGTTCCGCAGTCCTTGTTGTCCTCCGCAGAAAGTTGTGTAGAACACAGGTTGCCTTCACACAGGCTTCTACATGGTCTGGGCTGACACCAATTACACGCCGATACATTCGCCACTGTGCTGCGAGTATACCGAACGCATTCTCAACTGTCAGCCTTGCCCGTGAAAGTCTGTAGTTGAACACCCTGTGTTTACTGGGAAGGGTGGTACCTGGGAAGGGTCGCATTAAGTTTCTGCGGAGAGGGAAGGCCTCATCTGCCACAAAGACGTGAGGCTGGGGCCCCAGGTGCTCTGCTCCTGGCAGCAGCGTGTCCTCCGGTAGGCCAAGGGTTCCACTTCGAAGAGCGTTTCCAAAGGGACAATTAGCCAGAGTCCCACCATCACTGGACTTCCCATAACTGCCAACATCTATGATGCGGAAACAGTATTTGGCATCTACAACTGCCAAGAGGACAATAGAGAATGTCCCCTTGTAGTTGTAGAATAGTGATCCTGAGTTGTTGGGAGCTTGGATCACTACATGCTTCCAGCGATGGTGGAACTCTGCTGCAATGTCCTGCCAATCTTCTGTGGTAGGAACTGGCATGTAGTCCTCCACCAGGGAGTCCCAAATGGCATTTGCCACTTCTGCCACAATACCAGCTACAGTGCTGTGCCCAACCTGGTAGCTGAAGGCAATACTGTGGTATGAATCCCCTGTTGCAAGGAACCTGTGGAAATATGTATTAAGAATTAAAGTATAAATGTATATGAAAAGAAAGCATATTAATCTACAAAAAATATTGCAGTTTAAAAAAAATTATATGTGTGTATGTGTGTGTATATATAATATGTGTGTGTGTGTGTATATATATATAAATTAAACAACCTGTTTATTAACCATAAGCAGTTGCTATAGCAACTGCCTAGCAACGCCCTAGCAACCACCCAGAATACCATAGCAACTGCCTAGCAACGCCCTAGCAACCTGTCAAGGCGTCTTCATGTCAAGGTGTCCTATTTATTTCATTAGCTGCCTTGTTAGTGGTTGCTAGGCAGTTGCCAAGGTGTTCTGGGTGGTTGCTAGGCGGTTGCTAGGCAGCTGCTATGGTATTCTGGGTGGTTGCTAGGCGGTTGCTAGGGTATCCACACAGAACACCATAACAACTGCCTAGCAACCACCTAGCAACTGCCTAGCAACCACTAACAAGGCAGCTAATGAAATAAATAGGACACCTTGACATGAAGACGCCTTGACAGGTTGCTAGGGCGTTGCTAGGCAGTTGCTAGGGTGTTCTGGGTGGTTGCTAGGCGGTTGCTAGGCAGTTGCTAAGGTATTTTGGCTGTTTTCAATGGTGTTGCTTGGTGGTTGCTATGTTGTTCTGGGCGGTTGCTAGGCAGTTGCCAAAGTGTTCTGTGTGGTTGCTAGGCGGTTGCTAGGCAGTTGCTATGGTATTCTAGGTGGTTGCTAGGACATTGCTAGGGAGTTGCTAGGGTGTTCTGGGTGGTTACTAGGCGGTTGCTAGGGTGTTCTAGGTTTTTCCGATGTACGCGTTCCTTATCCTTGTCCCTGCAATTTGTTCATCGGAATGTCGTTTCTTTGGTCGTGTGTCGGCCATAATTAAAACTTCCCTCTTCATGCTTCTCTCTCCTCTTCATGTGTATGCGCACTAACCCCCCAAACCCCACCCTCAAATACTTCTTGCCAGTTATTGGCTGGAACACTGTTTGTTGTGTTTCGTGGTGCGGGTGAGCCCAGTTTGTTTTTGTTGCCGTTTGTGGAGCCTGTGGTGTCTACAGAGACCGCGTTTTTTTACAGTGTGTTCAGGGGACAGGCAGCTAGCGGATAGTGAGGAGATGTTTGCTGTATGTGACAAAAAAATGTTTGACCTAAAAAACACGTGTCATCGCTTAGAGCACCTTAGAGTATGGGCCATTCAATCTCCTCACTTGCGTTCTTGGCCACTTGAGAGCGAGTGCACGCGACAGGAAGTAATTGCGCAAGACTGTCCAAAAAAAAAGGCAAAGCGCAGTGCCCTGAATGCACACTAAATCTTAAATACCCCATCGGAGTGAGGTAGGCCTACCGCATGCTTATTCGAGGCTAAGCATATCCCATCATGCATTCGTTTCGGGAAAATCGTGTGCGCCGAAATCGCGAGAAAGCGAGCAAAACATTCCACTGTAAGTTAAATTAATTAGATATTACATGTAATTTGGTAGTAAAACAAATAGTTAAAGTGTCATTTTATTGGTGCAAAGATGAGTCGGCTATGTGTATTTTGTACAACATTTGCAACTGCTTTTTATAACCTAATTAGAAGCACCACAATTTTATATGGGACTACTGCCAGACAGTTAGAAGTTTATTTTAAAATGCAAAGTATTGAAAATCAAAATAAAGCTCTGTAAACACTTGCATTTTTGCTTGTCCCATAGGGTAATCAAACGTTCTACACACACTTGCAGTCTTCGCGCCTACTTGAACCAAAGAGTATAGAAGCCCAAGAGGCGAAACTCTGTTGTGTTATGGGTAACAGTCTGTAGATGGCGCTGCGGAGGCGCGTCCGCCATTATGGACTGAAAGCTGCTGAAATCGTTAGCGCCAGTTTGCACGCCACACAACCAAACTATGAAGATGAGCAAGTGGTCAAAACGCAAGCAGTGTTCGGCAATAATTTTTGACTAATGCTTCCATTCTATGTCAATGCCTCTTCTTTCACAAAAAGAAAAAAATACAAAAAAACTTCTCATACACAAATGCACACACAATAGATGGTGGTGTCTGATTAATTACTGAGATCTTATGGCACCACTTACATTTTAGTATGGTTTATAGTTCATGTGTGCACTTGCTAGATTGCACATCTTTTTTGTACCTTTCCGCCTGTAATAGGACATTCACAGATTGTTTTTGTTCTTGCCATTGAAACGTTCACTGTGTGCACTCTCACTGAAGATGTTGAAAAAACAAGTTGTTAATATTTTTGTGATATTCTATGTAAAAGATTAACTGTCTTTAGAAATGTTCATTTATAATTATTTTTTATTTATTTATTTATTTATTTTTCCAAATCATATATATGGTGATGTTCACTCATTTCAAAATCAACATTTGAATAAATATCTTATTACTGTGTGTCTGCCTATATATTATTTCATGAATTTCTGTTATTCATATAACAAGGAAAATGCATAATAGAACATAAATATTGATAGATTAAAGGTTTGCAGTAATTTTATAATTGTATCTTTGCAAACCGTAAGTGGTAGGCTAATGAAGCCGATTCGGTGGGGGACATACCCTTACGAAAAAGTACTATAGGAATCTTATAGTATTTTGGGACAAAATATTATAGTAATCTTATAGGAATACTATAGTAATTTGGGACATACTATAGAAGTACAATAAGACTAGGGCAGAGCGGGGCACAAAGTAACACTTTTTGACTTTCTCAGTTTGTGTAAATCTACTTATGGTTCAGAGTATTTATTTTTTCCCCACATTAATTTCCCACATGTCTAGTACAATTATGTGGTTTTGTTTTATTAATACAGTATATACTTTTTTTCTGGATATACCCCGCAAGAATGGAAGTGAAATGTGACAACATGCCCCATAGGTGGGGTACATTGTAACATGTGAGGGGCACATTGTAACATGACATATGACAGCTTAAAATGTACAAGACAAACTAAAATATTTTCTAAATAAAATACAATTAAAAAACTCTTTCATATAAAATAATGGCAATTTTTAATAATTAAATATAAACTCATTTTTGAATTTTGACTACGAACACAGGAAAACACAGCTATACAACATAATTCAAAACAAATAAATAATTAGTAATTTCTGAACATTGACTCTCAGTCTTTATTCACCTTTTTCTCACGTTTTCTCAATAAAATTATTTTATTGTTTTCTCAATAAAATTTTCTCAATAAAATTGTTACAACATGCCCCGCCTGCACAACTGGGATTTAAACCCTGCTAGTGTCTTCTGCTAGTTAGCGAAGCATTAAAGAGCTATCTCAACTGTTAAATAACATATTGGAGATTAAAGTAATATCAGATTTGTCTAATTTTAAATAAACACAAAAAATAGAGATGAAAAATTTACTTAAGTAAGAAATGTACTTTTGCTATGGTTTAATAAATGTCTATGTCTTCCAAAAAAATAATAATTTTGGCGCAATGTTTTCTCTATGTAGTGTTGATATGGCAACTAGTAAATACACTAAGTTTCGTCATCCTAGCATGTGTGGAAGTATTTAGAACAAGTGTGTTACAACTAGCCCCGTGTTACGTTGTGCCCCGCGCTCCCCTACTATAGAAATACTATATTATAGGTATTACAGAACATCACAGAAGTATGTTATGTTCTGTAATACCTCTATAATATCCTATAGCCGCTATAGTATTTCTATAGTAGTCTTATAGTACTTCTATAGTAATATTTTGCAGTGGCGGCTGGTGAAAAATATCTTAGGTGGGGCTGTGTCATATTCAAACCATGGAAGTAGGCTATTAGGGCTACTTTCTGCCCTTGGTATGTGTATTGTGCGTTGATGTTTATTTTGTTCTATTCCTTAACCCAGTCCCAGTGGTTCTCAAACTTTTTAGAGTTGTACCCCAAGAGGCTTTAATATCCTTCTGCGCACCCACACTCTTCAGTCACACCTTTTTCAGTAAGGGACAATATTTGCCCCCTTAAATCGATTTTTTCAACTGCATTTTTACCTTTACAAATACCTTTATAAAATAAATAATGCTTTAAATAAAAAAAAAGTTAAATAGATAAATATGCAATGATGGTAAAAACGAAGTGATGCTTTTAAATATTAAATTAAAACCGCCAGTAGGTGGTGAGTCATTGAGTCATTCAGAAATGAAGCAAGTGGCTGTATTTATGAATTAATCATTGAATCATTGACTCTAATGATGCGTTCACAAACACTGCTGTGTGCTGCAGTTCTGCTGTGGCTTTCGTTACTTGGAGCTATTATTTTATTGTAAAAATACTGACAACTGTGTTGAAAATGAACATCACTTAATATTAATATTTCGTTTGTTGAACTGTTGTATAAATCAATGTGACATTTGCAATCGTGTGGATCTTCATATAATGTGATCAACATTAAACACAGGAACTCAAACAGGGTATGTCTTTGTATCGAAGAGAGTTTGAATTATATCGATCTCCATGCACAGCCTGTGTCTATATTTGTTCTTCATGCTAGTAAGTGCTAAATCCCTACTTTTACAAAGGTAACGCACATTGTCGAGAACGGCAGTATAGCGCGATTTGCCGAGGCAGCAATCTGCAGGAGACCTGTCATATAGCCTATACACGCTGCTTAAACGCAGACAGTTTTGTCCGCAAAAGATGAGGTAATTTGATCGGATGTCATGTATTTACAGCATTTAACCTGAGAGAAAGGCATGCTCAGTTTAAATCGTATTTTAAGATGAGATAGTATTAAAGGAACGGCAAAATTCAGCATTTTGTTCCCGCACCCCCTTCTGTCACCTCACGGTTTGAGAACCACCACAAACCCAGTTTGAGAACGTACTCAGTTACTAACGTAACCTCGGTTCTCTCTAGAAGAGGGAACGAGTACTGCGTAAGTAACTTACGCTAGGGGAAAATCCCTTTTCCATGAGATACTGAAGCCAAGAAAATTATCCTTAATTTAGTATTATTGTAAAACGCGTTGCGGCAGCATGCAGACATAGGCAAGACGGCTCGTGTGCCTATTGGCTGCTCTGCAGCAACTGCAGCAGCCTATCGAACGAGGTATAGCGTCAGACCCAATGGGGTGCTTCGCGCCCACTGCGTCACGTCCCGCCGAAACGGGCGTGGCCTAGGCCTATAAATCCAGCTCGCAGGCAGCTATTTCTGGTTTTTCATCGCCGAAGCTTAACCAGAGCGTGTGCATGCATGGCAAGATACGCAGTACTCGTTCCCTCTTCTAGAGAGAACCGAGGTTACGTTAGTAACCGAGTACGTTCTCTTACAAGAGGTCTCTCGTACTGCGTAAGTATCTTACGCTAGGGGACCCAATGTAAAACGCTGTGCGTGCTGGGATCTAACACCAAAGACCCAAGGGCGAAGCCCGGGGTTCATATAGTGCATAATCACCAGGGGAACTCACAGGGAGTCCGGGAAGAGGGAGGGGCGGAGCCGCGCTCTTCCACATGCAGTAGCGTCCCTAAGACGCAAATGTCATCATACAGCCAGGGCGGAGTGCGGCCTGAGCTGATGGGAAATTGTGGGTCTTAACAACGCCCATAACCATTTATATGTCGATCGGTGAGCATTGCTGTTGAGCGGTGCTCAGCAGACACAGTATGCTGAACCGATAGCATCGGAACAGACAGTACTGGTGTATTTAGACCGACAACAGCCTGGCCTGTAAGGCGGGAACCTCTAGGTTATAGAACCTTATAAATGTAGACGGGGAGGCCCAGCCTGCCGCCATACATATATCTTGCAAGGCAATCCCACTCGACCAGGCCCACGATGAAGCCATGCTTCTCGTGGAGTGCGCTCTGACACCCAACGGGCACTGCATGCCCTTGGAAGTGTATGCCAGCGCAATGGCGTCAACTATCCATCTGGATAGGCTTTGTTTCGACGCGGCCAGTCCCTTGGAGCGTCCGCTGAACGAAACAAAGAGTTGCTCCGTCTGTCTGAAGACAGATGAGCGAGACACATAAGCTCTTAATGCTCTGACTGGGCAAAGGAAGCTCGCGTCTCCTTCCTCGTCAGAGACCGGTAGGGCTGACAGGGAAATGACCTGCGCCCTAAACGGTGTGTTAAGGGATTTTGGAACATAACCGTTAGTGATGCGCGGGTCGTCTCATAACCCGCGGGACCCGCGGGTCGGGTTGGGGCGGGTCAAAAAATTGTCACTTTATTTGCGGGGCGGGTCATTAAACAAAATAAAATAAAAATCCATATGTTGCATGCAATGTCCAGCCTATATTAAATATTTGGGAATATCAATCTAATCATATTTTAGTAGGTTATTTGATAAGGCCGTAGCAATGCAACTTGCGTGATTTCCCCAAACCTTTGGCGTCACGTGACACAGCTCGCGCAAAGCAGCTCGCGCCAAGCAGCTCCCGCCGCCAGCCACAACAACAAAGACGGAGAAATAAAAGTGAAGATGGAAGATGAGGTGCGGGAGAAATTGAGGTCGGGATTTTACATAATTAAAAGAAAAAAAGGTGAATGATGAATTAGATGAATACAAACGCTGCTTTGTAAATATTGAAAATGTTTAAATCATTATCTTATTAATATGACCTGATTAATGGTTCATATTCAGAATCGTCTGTTATTGCCAGTGTACAGGGCGATGTTTCCAAGCACTTTCAGGCTGAAATAAAGGCTGTTTTCATTTACATTACAATGCCTAGTTTGTCTATTTAATGGTCGCGGGTGCGGGGCGGGGCGGGTTGTAAAAATAGATACAGTGGTGCGGGACGGGCTGAGGCGGGCAAAATAATTTCATAAAAGCGGGACCCGCGGGTTGGAAAAAAAGCAGACCCGCGCATCACTAATAACCGTGCCTAGGTTTGAGTATAACTCTTGAGTCATTAGGCCCAAATTCCATGCACGTCGCACTCACTGAGAGCGCGTGTAAGTCCCCTATGCGCTTCACTGAAGCGAGAGCCAGAAGAAACACTGTCTTGAAAGACAAGTGTTTAAGACCAATGGTCTGCAAAGGCTCGAATGGGTGACCTTTCATGGCTTCCAGCACCATGACTAAATCGTTCCTTCCTATTGACTGACCAAGCTTTGTGTTCGAGAACGCTGCAATGGCCGCCACATAAACTTTGAGCGTGGAAGGGGTCCTGCCCTTATCCAACAGCTCTTGCAGGAAGGAGAGAACCTCCGTCACCCCACAGTCCGGGGGCGACACGCCACGAGCCATGCACCAGCTGGAGAACACTGACCATTTCGAGGAATAGAGACGTCGTGTAGACGGAGCTCTAGCCTGCGTGATCGTGTTCAACACTCCGCTTGGGAGGTCAGCGGGTACCCGTTGATGGCCCAAACATGAAGGGACCACAGCTCTGGGCGTGGATGCCAAATCGAGCCCTTGGCCGGAGAGAGGAGGTCCCTCCTCACTGGCACTGGCCATGGGGCAGTGCTCGCTAGCTGCATCAGAACTGAGAACCAGGGCTGGTTCTTCCAGAATGGCGCTACGAGTAGCACTGAGCATCCTTCTTCCCTGATCCGCTCTATCACCTAAGGTAGGAGAGAGACGGGAGGAAATGCATAGAGCGGGCGGCGAGGCCAAACATGAGCCAGCGCGTCCCTGCTCTTGGAGAAAAATTCCGGACAATGAGCATTTTCTTGAGACGCGAACAGGTCTATCTCCGCTCTGCCAAATTTCTTCCACAGCAGCCGGACTGTCTGTGGGTGTAGAGACCACTCGCCTGTCGGAACATTGTTCCTGGACACAGGGCTCTAGAGTGCGACCAATTTGGTCGCATATGCGACCAAATTTTGTAAGTGTGCGACTAACATTTTTCCTAGGTCGCACCGGTGCACCTAACGTCCTCGCATCCGCTGCCTCTGCACGAACGTTTGTTGGCGTTTGTTCTCCTTTGACGGAACTCACACTCTTCTCTCACGCGATGCCACAGCTCGCACAACACGACAGCCCTGCTTAATGAGTGACGACGGAGGACAGAATTAAACATTCAAACGTAGCCTGGTTACACTTAAGGTCTGTTATATTAGTCTGATTTTATTTTAAATTTCGGCTTCCAAAGATTATAAAAAATAATATATTGAGGTAACTTAAAACCATTAAAAACTATCTATGCGCAACTTCTTCCCTTCGCAGCATTACGCTGTCATTTCTCCCTAAAACTCAGAATCAGAATCAGCACGATCGGTGATTGTTGTAAATGCAGTCTAGCTACTGTTGCTAAATTGCGGGACGCGTTTAATAATTGAAAGAGCTATTAAAAACACAAAAATCTGCGCAAGAGATGTTGTTCGCATGGCGGCGCGCGCTCCGAAACAGTCCGAGACAAGCTAATTATACTTTCGGTTTCATGTGCAGATTGTGCGCGTCTAAACGATCAATTGTACACAAAAGCGTGTCAAAATTACCGGCTTTGAGATTCACTAAAAACAGTTTATGTCTTAAATGGACGTAGTTATGGAAACAGTTGGGAGAATATGGTGCATCAGTAGCCTATTAGATCTGCACCCGGTCTTAAAGGGGCCGCAGTCTAATAAACATGTTGACGATTGCGCCATTACTGCAAATCAAACAACAAGAGAAAAATCACTCACAGCTCTCGAAAGAATAACTTCAGCTTTAATAAGCATTAATCTATTTATGATAAATTTTACAGTGTTATTTTACATTTTATTACTTTATTAGATTTCTTTTTAGACCATGCCTGAACAGTAGTAGGCCTTCCTGAAATTAAAGCACTGTGTAGGCCTATATAAAGTGTATCTTTGTTTAATTGTTTATCTTTTGTTTATCTATTGTTTATCTTTGTTTATTATATATAAAACAAAAAGAACCATAAGAATACAGTTAAAGTACTGTATCGATAAGCAGTATCGGTAAGAGTAGGAATACCGTTAATAATTGTGCTTCAAAAAATAAATAAAAGTTTTTACCTACACCTTCTTGTTTAAATTCATTTACATAATATATATGAATGTGTATAGAGCGTGATAAAAAGGTGACCTTAAAATTGTGGTGTTAAAGGTGATACATCCGAGGAAAAATTTGGGTGCACCCAAATTTTGTGCTGGTGCACCTAAATAAAAAAGTTAGGCGCACCAGTGCAACCAAGGCAAAAAGTTAGTCTGGAGCCCTGTGGACAGTCTGTCCGGTCCTACGTTCAGGAGCCCTGGCACATGCGCTGCTCTGAGCCCACACCAGGAGGTGTTCTGTCAGCCTGTACAGGTTTCTGGACCTGAGGCCGCCCTGGCGGTTTATGTAGGACACCACTGACATGTTGTCCGAGCGGACCAGGACGTGGTGTCCTCGTATTTGGGGACGAAAACGCGTCAGCGCGTTGTCTACTGCCAGCATTTCGAGGCAGTTTATGTGGAGAAGCTTCTCCCGTTCTGACCATTGGCCGAAGAACGGTCTGCCCTCGAGCAGCGCTCCCCATCCCGAGGTGGATGCATCCGTAGACACTACCTTCACACTCGAGGAAGTCCCCAGGCTTACACCTGATTGGTAGGGTTGGGCGATATATCTCATGACATTGTTAGGCGCATCTCGTCAGTAAAGCCGGTTCCTTGATTAGTAGTAAATCGCCAACACCTGCTTTCAGATGGAGCGGCATTCACAACAAAGAGCCGTAGTTAACTGACAAGCTGAGCCATATCGCATTAATATCGCGGACGTATCGCCTGCGATAATTAATGCGATATGGCTCAGCTTGTCAGTTAACTACGGCTCTTTGTAGTGAATGCCGCTCCATCTGAAAGCAGGTGATGGCGATTTACTACTAATCAAGGAACCGGCTTTACTGACGAGATGCGCCTAACAATGTTATGAGATATATCGCCCAACCCTACTGATTGGTACCAGTTGTTTGCTTTCCAAGGTTTCAGAGCTGCGATGCATTTCTGATTGACCTTGAGACGAAGCAGACCGGAAGCCCACGCTCGGCGCGGAACTCGCGCTTTCAGCCAGAACTGTAGCGGGCGCATGCATAGCAAGCCCAACTGAAGTACTGACGATGCTGAGGCCATGAGACCCAGCATCCTCTGAAATTTCCTGAGCGGGACAGACGCGTAGGTCCTGTGCTCTATGAGCACCGAGTGAGATTGAGCTAGAATCAGCCAATCGTCCAAGTAGTTCAATACTCGCATGCCCCGTAGTCTGAGGGGTGCGAGCGCCGCGTCCATGCACATCGTAAATGTACGGGGTGCTAGGGACAAGCCGAACGGAAGGACTGTGTACTGATATGCCTGGCCCTCGAAGGCGAATCTCAAATATCGCCTGTGACGTGACGCTATCTGAATTTGAAAATACGCGTCTTTCAGATCTATTGACACAAACTAATCTCCTCTGCGAATCTGCGCGAGAATTTTTCTGGTCGTGAGCATTCTGAACTGTCGCTTTGCAAGCACTCTGTTCAGCTGCCTTAGATCTAGAATGGGTCTGAGACCCCCGTCTTTTTTCGGTACCAGGAAGTATCTGCTGTACAGCCCTCCTTCGCTCTGAGCTTGAGATAATGGCTCTATGGCCCCTTTGCTCAATAGTTTCACAATTTCGGCTCGAAGTAGGTGTGCTACTTCTGTTTTTACCGTGGTCTCGACGCGCGCCGCTATACGGCGTCGGCGAAACTGTAGCGAATAGCCTCTTTCTATAATGTCTAGCACCCATTTCAAAACCCTGGGCAGCCTCGCCCATGCATCTGCATGATTGGCTAGGGGTTGAATGCGAAGCGCGCGCTGGTCGCTTAGCGACCGGGGGGCTTCGGTGTGCTGCAACATAAGCGTCGCGTTTATGACATTCGAGGCAGAGGGCGCGCTGATGACAGCGGGCAGATTGCCCGCGCTCGACTCCTCTGCGGTGGTAAACCGAGAGGGGGAGGGCTGGGCGAATCCCGTAGGATTTGTCATGTCTATGTGTGGATGTGGGCGCGGGATAGCGGGCACATTCATCACACCGAGAGCATTGTCCGCCTGGGCAGAATGGTTTCGTTTTCACAGAAACCTGGAGACATGCAGAACGTAGTGATTGTGGGCACTGGGCAGTGGGCACATCTGCTACGTTTAATGCGCAATCGAGCTGGGTCGATTTTATGTGCGCGAGCCCTGTGTGACTGACGCAGCCTGCCCAGCGGCGGAGAAAGCGCGACCGAGCAGGCTTGACATCATGCGGCAAGCTTTAGAAGGTAGCGCCAGCTTAGCGCGCCGTCCAGCGGAGGGCGGGCATAAGTGGTTGGCTATCACTTCTTTGACCGGCGGCAGCGAATGGTAGCCTCTGTTTTTAGCATCGTCAACAGCGGAGAATGCTAGCGAAACAGAAGAGCGCATTCTAGCTGAGTGGGGGGGCGTTCCAAGACTTAGCGACTTCTTCATGAAGCTCGGGAAGAAAAGGCGCTGGTCTGGACGCAGGCGAAGCGCGCTCCCCAGGGAGAAAATATCCGTCCAGCCGGTTGTGAGCGGGCTGTTCAGGCGTAGTCCACTCGAGGCCGAGGCTCGCCGCGGCCTGTGCGAGTATACGCATCAGCTCTGACTCGATGCTAGCTCTCTTGCCTGACGATGCGCGAGCAGATGGAGCGAGATCCACGGAGCTCGCCCAATCCTCACTGCCCGATGCCAGGAGAGAGCAGGAATCATCTTCCCCTGACGCGGCTTTCTCATCAGCGTCGTCAACGGAAGCGGCGGCAGACAGCGGCCGCTGTCCGTCAGGAAGAGACGCTGACGAGACCGGTGAAGCTGGCGGGCGAACCGGCAAGCTTAGGCGGGTGGGGGAAGGTTGCGGGACCCGCTGAGCACGGCGCTTTTTACGGCGCGGCACTACAGCGGGCGGGGGGTGCAGTCTCGGCGAAGAGTGCCAGGCGAGTCCTCAGAGTCGCCATGGGCAGTAGCTCGCAATGAGGGCAGCCGCCGTCAGCGAGCGCGAGAGCTGCATGATCCTCACCCAGGCAGGAAGCGCCCCGTCACTGAGTGTGGCTCTGCACGAGCCGCAGGATGGCATCTTTAAAAAGACGCAAGCTCTTTTAGACAGTGTGTGTCGCGGCGGCGAACACACACGCAGCAGAGAGAAAAGGATATGAGCGCCAGATAGCGCGGCGGGAAGGCGGTTGAAGGCGGCGCGGCCAGCGACTTCAGAGACTCGTCCCGCTGCAGAGGCTTCTTCAGACGGCGCGGCTTCTCTCGGGATCCAGCGATGCGTGTGCTTCGCTGAAGAGATGAAAAATCAGAAATAGCTGCCTGCGAGCTGGATTTATAGGCCTAGGCCACGCCCGTTTCGGCGGGACGTGACGCAGTGGGCGCGAAGCACCCCATTGGGTCTGACATCACGCTAGGCCTCGCTCGATAGGCTGCTGCAGTTGCTGCAGAGCAGCCAATAGGCACACGAGCCGTCTTGCCTATGTCTGCATGCTGCCGCAACGCGTTTTACAATAATACAAAATTAAGGATTATTTTCTTGGCTTCAGTATCTCGTGGAAAAGGGATTTTCCCCTAGCGTAAGATACTTACGCAGTACGAGAGACCTCTCGTAAGAGAACCACTGCCTTTACATATCTTTGTAAAGCGAAAAATAATAATAATAATAATAATATTACAAATAATTATTAGTATTAACCACCCAAACACAATTTAACACAAACTGCATGATACCAGTGCTCTGTCAAAAAGTCAGTAATTATTTAATGCCATATTACAAGACGGAGGCATTCTTACACAAAAACAAACAAATTGCACAAACTTTCCATTTGCATTTGAAATTTAACTCAAACAGTTTACTTACTTTCTCAGACAGGTCCCTCACTCCGGTAACTGTCCATGCTGGATCTGTCGCTGTTGTTTTAAAAAGTAATCACAGAAAGCAAAACAAGGCATTAGCATGACCGCATCCAGCTAGCCAGGCCGATAGACCACTGTCTGATAGAGATGGGTGCGCCTCGACTCGGGCGCGCGCAGCTTGGGGCGCTAAACAGAAGCGCCCATAGCTGACTAGATTTGAGCTCGCTGATTGGCTACAGTTTATGTCAAACATGTATATCTTAAATCAGTAATTGGCTAAGCTGCTCCACAGACCCGCCTTCCTGGGGCGATTTCTCCCAGCGCCCCAGAGCTGATGAGACGTGCACGCAGGTGGAGGGGATGTGTAGAAAAAGCAGATATTTAGAATTTCTATCATATTTCGCCCTAGCGCCCTCTATTGGCCAGCCGCCCCTGATATTTTGTCCCAAAATACTATTTTCCTAAGGGTAATTAGGCCATGCATAACCAACACATAGACATAACATTTTCTGTCATTTAACGTCGGTCATCCTAATTAATGTATTTTAAATTGTTTTCATATTTAGATATGACGGCCAGAAAAAATTAAGTTATGTTAAGGTTTTGTTATGTTAAGTTGGTTCAGTGCCATTGACTCCCATTATTTTTCGGCGTTTTCCTTCAGTCCATAATGGCGGCCACGCCGTCACGTCATGGGGGCAACTGTTGCTATGGAGCGTTCTATTGAGTTTCGCCTCTTGGGCTTCTACACTCTTTGCTTGAACACTTGGGCCAAATACAGGAAATACGTCATCTAAGTAGACAAGTGGTGCAAAGACCGCAAGTTAAGGAAAAAACATGTATATCTCGATCAAAAATTTTAGTACAAGTAGGCCAAATATACTGAGACTTTTCTGTCAGAGTATAGACCTTATGCACCAGAGAAACAAGGGCGCCGCCATCTTTGGAAAATTGTCTTTTAACTTCCGTTTTGCGGTCGCTCTGTATATTTATATGGCATTTCTGTCCAGGAGTAATTAGCTTTTTAAGTGGATTTACTTAATGTAAAGTTAACGAAAGTTATCATGAGGACTGTAATGTTTAAAGCAGATGACTTAACAAATGTAAATCGACCGGGAAGATTTTAAAACGAGCCGTTCATTAATAAACACGCAAAACGCTGTGAAAATACAGACCGGAAGTCAAAAGACAACGAGCGCAGCGCTGAAAAGGGGCGGAGCTACATAAGGTCTATAAGCCAAGCATACAGTGTAATTTTAATTATATTTCTGAGAAGTACATATATTTCTGAGAAGTGCATACAAAGTAGACTGAAAGTATACTTTCTTAATTTTAGTTTTAAAAAAAGTATAGTTGGCTATACTAGCACACTTGAAAACACACCTTTTTCGTAGGAGGATAGACCAGGGGTCTCATTTATAAAACTGTGCGTAAGAAGTAAGAACCTTACTAAAAGTGTACGTGCGCCCGAAAGCCAAAAATGGCGTACGCAAAAAAATATTCTGACTTATAAAACCGGTCGTACGCCAGAACCTGCGCAGAATTCACCAGGGGGGTAATCGAGCGCTTGTTTTCCGTACCACCCCCGGAAGCCGCCATTGGCTAACAAGCCTTCACCTGCTGTTAGCATCCCATTCATTTTGGCGTCACTTTGACAGCGAATAACTTTACATCTGAGGCGTTTAAAGACTCCATTTGTCCATTGTTTATTTCTAAAGAAACAGGACAATGTATAAAAGGCTCCATTACCTTGTATCTTCCGTTATGGCCCCGTAGAAGCAGTTTTTGTAAAAGTAGGCTAACGATTGCGTCATAACCACGCGACTCTCTGGAAATTACCGTAGAGACAGGAAGAGAATCTCGCAGGCAATCGGGGGGACGTGGAGGCATAAGGCTTGTTCGACTTGAACCGGCGCTGCACAGACCGATCGGTTTATGACATCAAAGTACCGCGAGAGCAATTCAAAAGCATATAGGAGCCGTCTACTTTCTATTCGCTCTCGCGGTACTTTGATGTCATTCACCGATCGGTCTGTGCAGCGCCGGTTCTTGTCGAACAAGCCTATAAAGTCCGATAAAGTCAAGGGAGAAGCCCATAGAGAGTCATGATGTTGCTCCTGCTCCCAGCTCATGAACAGCTCCTACTAGTGATGTTACATATGACACTGAAGCTTCGATGCGCGTATCACATAAGCGACACAATTTCTAGTGAAGCCCCGTATCGAGGCGTGTATTGGTTTACTAGAGTCACGTGATCGATGACAAACGAAGCCTCACTTTCTGTCCAGTCACGTGCGTGTTTCGCTTCGGGTGTCAGAAGGCTCGAACTTCAGATCGTATTTAACGAGTCATTGTTGCCTCAGTCTGGTTAATATTTACAATTATTGATATTGACATTTAATAACAGATCGATGATCCTATCAGACAATGTCCTTATTCATTGTGTGTGTGTGTGTGTGTAGAGAGAGAGAGAGAGAGAGAGAGAGAGAGAGAGAGAGAGAGAGAGAGAGAGAGTAGGCCTACATTAAATTTTATTGAATCATATTTATAAGCTATTATATTTTATTGTCACACTTTAATGGGAAAATGTTTTTTTTTTTTTTTTAATGAACCAATCAAACACAAACATGTAAGGCTTTTATTTGTGCACATAACATTGAAACTATTGAGTGTGTTGTGGTTGCTTCATCTGCCAGAGCTTCTAACACAGGCTTCTGGCTGCTTTATTTTAAATAAGCGCCAGATGGCGCTGTTCTCAGCGCTGTTCTCGACACTCTCGAAGCTTTGAATCTTTGGAACAGTCAGGGGAAAGCCTCAGTGATTCATGAGGCTTCATTTCCCCATCCCTAGCTCTTACTCACGCTCTCCGTCTCTGCGAGATTCGGAAGGGAATGGTTCAGATTTCGTTTGGCACAGCTACTAGAAAAACTTAATTGTCAGGCAGGCTGCTCACGTCACATCCACGTCGTTAAGCTCAGTTTGAGTCTGCACAGTATGCTCAGCCATCAGGAAGTGAAAGCTTCTAATTTGCTTCACTTCTCTCCGTTGAAACCTATGGGGTCGCTGTGTCCAGTTTATATACTGTATATGAGAATTCACTTTAGAAATCCCAGTCAGCGGAAGATTGTGCGCACATGCGTCTCCACCCCGAAATAACCATATATGGAGCTTACAACGCCTAGTTTTACTATGCAGATCCTCATCTGCATATCATTTGCATATGATTATTCATCCACGTGAGAACGTTTAACGGTACAAGACACATTACATTAATAAAAATCAAGTAGTTGCCTGCCTTGTTTTTGAATACATAAATCAAATAGTGTAAAAAAACATTTCAGAGAAAGTTTTTCTCAATCTTTTCCACTGGCCGAATTGTATTTTTAATTGATTTATATTTTTAATGGAAACAGATAGGCCTTTGGCATTATTTGCACGAAATTATTTGCATTATTTGCTCAGACAATCTGGTATTATCATGATAAGCAATTATCTCTGTGGTTAAAACATTAAAACAGCATGCCACAGGAAAAGTGTTCAAAAACATCGCATCCACAACAAATATTTCTATTGATTGAATATAAAAAAATGTTGTAACTTCTCAGTAATGATTTCATGTTTAAGTGTTAAACTCCATTAATTTGAATGGCATATTTAATCTAAATGTTTATATCAGAAGTAAAACATAGTTTAAATCATTATTTTATTTATTTAAACTGTTATTTGCGTCAGTTTCACTAAACGGCCCAACGCGCTCGCTGGCGTGGACATTTAAGAAGGGATGGATATTTGCTTCAAGTGATAGGCTTGGTGAGTGAAATTATATTTTGTATCATCTTTCTGTATGTCTTTAGATTTTCTGTCTAAAAGTGACCAAAAAGACATTTAACTCCAGCTCACCATCGGTGTCGCCAAACTGCTCCATCTCCAAAACGTTCGTACGCATGGGTAAGAGTTTGCGTGGGTGCGCAAATTTTTCCGTCAAGTTTGTTTTTATAAATCACAACTTATGCGTCGGAAGTGGCGTACGCCTCTTTCAGGGCCTGTTTTGTGCGTACGCAACGGTTATAAATGAGGCCCCTGAAGAGCAGTCAACCAGACACAAGTGTTTTCAAAGTAGGCTATGTTTCTGTTTTGTTCGTTTTTATTGGAAACTGTTGTATTATAAACCAATCTAATGGTAATATACTCCATTGACCACTAGAGCATGCACATGGCACAAAACTACAGCTTCGCCTCCCTGCATGCGAGCTCTTTTTCATTAGACAGCTTCACTGAACAACAGACAGAATTACATGCATCCCTTCCAACATCCGATAACATTTTGGGCGTTAAGGAGGAGTGTGAGCCATAGCCTAGATAAACCAGTAAAAAAATGCAGACCTCTCTCGCTTCCCCAGTGTCGCAGTGATGGTGGACTATATGGGCATTTCCACGAATGCGGCTCTGCTCTGGCACTTGGAGCGGCGTGACCACCGCACGTCCCACTGACTCACGGGTCTGAGCAGATGTCTGGTCCAGAACCGATATCGAGCCATCTCCTCTGCAAACACAAATGGCTGGAATCTGGAGAGATTTGCACAGATTGAGCTGCAGAATTTTTCGCTCTGGAGAGAGGAGAAGAGGATGCTTTTTCACACACGCGTCTGGAGGAATGCGGGGCACTAAACTCTCATCTTTAGCAATATTTCTACTTTTATTACACAGCGCACAGGCTTCTGAAGGTAAGGCGACATCTCATCTATCCTGTACTAGCGTCTTAAAATACTGTATTTCTCACGCGAGTCATTGAGATTCAGCTCAAGGCAATGAGGTGAACAATGATTTTGTAAAAAAAAAAAAAAAGCCTCAAGCTTGCACATAAATCGACTGATGGCACATGCATTGAAAGTCTGATTATGATTTCTTTACATCAAACACACATCGTATGGAACTTTTACACCATTAGAGCATTAGAACATCTTTTTAAAATGTACATATAGGCATATCTCACTTTTAGCTGTTTAAGATCTTCCTTTTTATTCTACCCATTTTTTAAGCCGTTGCGTTACAATATCTACCTCAATGTTTTTAAATAACCCATATGCTTATTTATATTGTTAGTGTTTATATATTGATACTTTTTTTGTATGTGCTTACTCATTGCATGTGTCTAATAGGCAAAAAAATGACAATACACTACTTTGGCTTGACTTTTGTGAACTGTATATGTGTGATGTAATGTGATCAACCGCACGTGAGTGTCCAGCAGTAACGCAGTGAAGTGTGTAGGCGCGCGCTGATGGATACTGCAGCTTTACACGAGATTGCAGCACTCTATTGTCTTTAAAACACACCTAACATGCTTAAACCAGATCTGTTTCCTGACATAACGGCATATCATTACATGCATCATTTAATTGCATGAAATATATGAAACATACAAGCGTCTATCTTGGGACTATTCATGTTTTGAGAAAAAGAGCACAGTAGCGTCATAAATCGACCATTGCAAAGGAGCATTAAAACTGTCCACAGCAGCATGGGCTGATTTTAGATGCTGAGGTTTGCTGGTCCTGAAAATACAGGAAGAGCTTCTGCAAATATTCTGTTGTTCTACATTGTGAATGAATGTGACCAAAAATAATCACCTACATTGTGGAGAGCAGCTAACAGTTTAGTAATGGCTTGATATTAAAAATGGCTAAATAAAAATGCGGAAAGGTTGAACATGCATTTAGCTTATAAAAAAGTCCAGTTAAGTGGGGATCTGCTTTAACTGGGTCACTTTGAGTGAGATCAGTGTTTGACCTGTTTGAAAATTTCTTCCAAACATTTATATAGGAGAGACCAGGGTTCCAGGGAGTACAGGGTTCCAAACAGGGTTGTTTTTGGGTCATAATTTGATGTTGTCATACAAATTATGCCCTCTGTCTTGACCAACAATGATTTAATCAAGGCATTAAAAAGTCAAACCTGTCAAGCTAAAGACAAATGCTTATTTGATCAGTCAAAAAACAAAACAAAACAAAACAAAAAAACAAGCCATATGTTTTTATAAGATTTTGAAACCTGTGATAAATTATGATATCTGGATATCATCAGAGTGTGGATCGATGGTATACTTGATTTGGGGTTGGTTAATTGGCATGTGGAGTATAACATAAGAATAATTAATAATTTGTTGTGGATCTAAACATTGATTTTTAAACATTTATTCATTTATGGTCCGTGTAGGTCCGTGTACATTCGTTTTTTGATTTAATATTGAAAGTAGAAAAACGAGAAAACAGTTCCTTTTTCGTTTTTAAATTATATTAAAAAAAAACGAAAAACAAGTATTCAGCTTGATTTTTCCTTTTAAGTTCTCAGGTAGAAAAATTTATAAACAGCTTGAATATTCGATTTCTACATGTGGGCGGGAATGAAATGCCCCTTTCCTCTGATTTGTCAGCCGAAGATCAAACTGTTCCGTCATCAATTCTTCCTTGGTTCCGCACAGCAGAATAAAAGTCGATGAATAAAAGGCATAAGCAAAAATAAATAACATAAAACTTAAGTTAATTGTAGTGTTGCCTAGACAGTGTTTTGATGCGAAAGCACAATCCCTTTGTTTGGCCTTCTGAAAACTGTTAATTAGGAATCAGTGGTACTCTTTCTGTCAACATCTCACTATGGGAAACGCCTCTTACTTGGCCATCCGTGAAGCCCTATGCAATCATGCCTATCAGGCCAGCAGCACTGTCCCAAAATGGCATCCTACAGTACATCTCTTCACTTGCAGCATCCAAGCTACAAGCTCTTTTTCAGTACATTTGTTAGTTTGGCAAGACTAAACTGTCCAAAAAAAGACAAGCAACCACTTACTTGAACCACTCAGGCTGAATAAAGCAAGAAGTGTACTGAAATGCTTTTCCAAGCAAATAAAATAAATAAAAGGTTAACTTACCAGTTTAACATGGCTTCTTCTATGAAATCTATTAAGTCCAGAGCACCTTCTTGCACTTGTCCAGAGGGATGTGGAGTCTCTATTGCAGCTAGGGATCTGCATGTGGTATGCCTGGCATTTCTGGGCCCAGAGCATGCCAAAACAGATATTACAGACACCTGCCAGACAAGGGCAAGGAGGACGAGGAAGATCCGTTTGTTCCCCAAATGGAGTCTGTCCCCTGGTTACCCAACAGGGATAGATGAATGGCAGATGGCAGCAGGGTGTGAAACTCTGCATGAGGCTTGCCCTTCGAGCGGCGAACTGGTTGGTCATTGACTGGCCTTCAGCTGTTGCATGGATGATCTGATTAAATACTGGGAAAGACCACTATCATCCAGAGTCCCGGTGTATGGCTTTTTCTCGCTAGACATGGCGGGTATGCAGGAGATGGGCTGGTCTCACATGCTGCCAATGGAGGCCTCGTTGGCAGGCCATCTGAATCCTCGTTTGGATTATCTGTGATAATTAATCTACAGCTCAGACGGGGCATGCTACACGATCACTATTCTTTTGGTTTACATCGCTGAGTTAGAGGAAGAGATGTTAGGGGCTTTGTCACAGGGAAAAGCTTGTCACTAAGCTGTAGATGGAAATCCGCACCTTGACTTTCCATTTGCCTTTCCATGCTGCCTGGCACAATCCACAGGAGGGACTCTGGGACTGGTGCTGGTTGGTCAGAGAGTGCTTTGGCTGAATTTGGCCACGATGGCAGTAAAGGATAAGGCTCACTTCCTTGATCAGCCTTTAGACCCTAAAGGTCTGTTCGGGCCAGCTTTGGCTACAATGCAGCAGCGGTTCGAGGCAAAGAAGAGGGAAGCCTTCAGGTCGTTCATGCCTTGCAGAGCCCCCAAACCAATGCAATGACAGGCAACATGTCACAGGCAACACGTCGTCCTGCTTTTTCAGAAGTGGGAGTGGGAGGAGGACAATCAGTTTGGCAAGGCCTGAGGAGGGGAAATAGATCCTTGCAGGGGGAGTTCCGTATGACCAGGAAAAACTACCTCCCTCCTGGTATTGAAAGTCCTGCGCTCAGGCGGCAGCGGCCCCGCCCCCTTCCCCCCTTTATTGCGAGGGACAGAAAGAAACAGCCGATATCAAAGAGATAATGCAAAAGTTTAGGAGAGGATTTTCTCCTTCTCAAAGAAGCAGGTGGTACCAGAAGAGGGATCAAAGAAGGTTTTCTTCAGATAGTATTTTTTCATTCAAAAGAAAGCAGTAGACATACACCTTATTCTGGACCTCATAGTTTTAAACAGATATCTGAGGAAATAAGTTCAGAATGCTGACACTCAAAACCCTGCTTCATTCTGTACAGAGTTGAGATTGGTTCACATCAATTGATCTAAATGATGCATATTTTCACATCCAGATCAATCCCCAGCACAGACAATATCTGAGGTTTGCATTCAAAGGTAACATGCATGAGTATATGGTTCACCCATTTGGCCTTTCTCTAGCACCCCACATTTTCACAAAATGTGTGGAAGTGGCAATACCATTGGGGCAAAAGGAAATGCAAAAGAGACCATTCTTTTCCTCAGTACCAGATATTCTTACCTTCCTTCAGGAGATACAAGATGAAGGGTAGGCCTTCTCTACGATCAAAGTGTATCTGGTGGCCATTTCATCATGTAACATGGGATTTAATGGTGAAATGGTTGTTAAGCATCCTATCGTAAGTACATTCTTGAAGGGTGTGCGCCATCTGAGACCAGTTCCCAGACCTATTTTACCAGCATGGGATCTGTGCTTGGTACTGAAAGCACTCAAGGAAGCCCTGTTTGAACCTTTGAGGAAGCAGATATGAAGATTGTTTCATACAAGACAGCTTTACTGCTTGCTCTGACCTCAATAAAGCAGGTTGGAGAATTACATTTTCAGTTAACCCTGCATGTATTAGGTTCGTGCCATTTTTTTTCCAGGGTCATCTTGTGCCTAAATCCAGCATTTATGCCCAAGATAATCAAGCCTGGCTTGTCATGTATGGAAGTTGAGGTTCAAGCCCTTTACCCTCCTCTGTCAAAATATCCAGGGGAGGAAAATTGGCAGCACTTATATATATAATAAGAAGAAAGAGGGGCCTGCTTTGACCCTGCTAAAGTCCAGGTGCCCTGAGTATAGATTATGGGATGCCTGAATATTGGGCGTATATCCCATAGTGAGATGTCAAATAAGGCAACCGAAAGAGAACGTTTGGTTATGGTTGTAACTTCGGTTCCCTGAGGGAGATGAGTGAGATATGTCATCAGAAGGCCCATTATTCTGCTTGAAAGAGCTGTAAAATATGCTATTTTGGGCTATCTCGGGCCTATTTTGGGCATACAAGAGGCCTTTCCCACAGTGAGATGTTTCACTTATCTCCCTCAGAGAACCAAGGTTACAACCATAACTAAACGTTATAATTTTTCCCGAGCAGTACACTCCAAAAGTTTGCTTGGTAAAAAAACAAAACAAAACAAGCAAACAAAAAAACTTTGTATGATATTAGATTATCAAATAATAAATACTGATAATGAATTAACTCAAAGATTGATTCTAACAAAATCTGTCAAGAATATGTACCAGCCATATTTTACCCCCAAGACAACTTAAAGAAAATCAAAAACTTAAATGAAAATCAAAAGATAACAAATGTGTTTTGTCTTGTTTCATTTTAAAAAGATTTAGAGGGTTAGCAGCTTTTAGCTGATCCTAACATGAAAATCATAATTAGTCCAACCAGTGTGTTCCAGTCCCAAAGCAATGCCTTTTCTGAATTGATTATTTTAGTGAATCAGAAACATATATGCAAACAGTGTGGTCAGAGGTAATCCTTTCCCGCTGCTGAACACTTTCACTGTTACAGTATAACTAATACAGTTATTTGAAATTAAAACAATGCTTATATACTACATAAAGTTATATACTATACAAGTTATACAATATAAGTTTTTATGAACTTGAAACTTTATAGTACACAAGCACCAATGGGGTTTGATGAAACCAGTGAGACTGACCTTGAGCTCAGAGAGAGTACTGGCTAGATTAATTCCTATCAAAGCAACACATGCATTTCTATATTGATGTTCATCCCATAAGTCTGTCTCTCCTTCTGAACTGTCAAACCTCTCCACAGACTTTTATAAACAGCACATTGTCCCCCTGGTCATCGCAGGGGTAAATCAGGCTACGCTACTAGTCCCCGTGGCTCAGGAATGCTTATCTTTCCCAGTATATTTATGTAACCCCAATGTGCTGATGTACAATGCCTCTCTTAAAATTCTAACTTTGCCCTTTCACGTAATGGAGATAAACTGACAGATTGTTGATACTGTTGCTGACAGAAAAGCAATGGTAGTGATACATCTATATTATTGTGGAGGACTGGTGCAATAAGTTGTGGCTGAATAGGACAGAGATCTAAAATACTATTATTAAAAGGCTAGAAAATGACATTTAGTGATAGACTGATATTTCAGTCAAACTGCTAGATGATAACCATGACTGCTTTTCAGATATTATACATACATATTTTCAGACAGTTTTGCTTCTCAAGAATGTTTAGATATTTTCCTCATAGTTGATAGAGAGAGCAATGAAAACTCTCAGGTTGTATGAAAGCACCAATTTTTTAGGATTTACAGATTGAAGGCAGATTCTCATTGGCTTACTAACAGCTTCTGCTCAACACGTTCATGTGGAGAATGTTGCTTTGAAATGGGATTATCTATGACAATTTAAAGTGATTACAGAGTGTTTGGTACGCTCATTTTTATTCTCAGGGAAGAGTGCCGGATATATATTTCTGCATGTAGCCTACTTTTTTTTTCTTGACTCTATGAAGACAATTTCCTTTGGTCCTTTGTGAAGTCCTTACAGGAAGAGGAAGTTTAATTGCTTTTCATGGGCAGGCAAAAAAGCTTCATGGGATTAGATGAAATGTAGCCCATCTATCTGTCTTGTTGGAATTATTATCCATGAAAGGAGGAGCAAGCTGGATGTGCTGGTATACAGTTAGTGTTTGGGTGTAAGAGATGCAGATGGTCGCTCATCTCAACTTTCTTTCTCTGTGCGTGTCATGCTTTGCCACTGCTTAGCCACTGCTTATTATTGTATTAAATAGGATTGGCCAGTAGAGCCTCAAAAAGGTTTTGGAACCTATATCACTATGCAAACTAATGCATTTATTAGAGATAATGGTGACAGGAGGATCCACGATTTATGGAATTATATTTGTTACAGAAAAATGCAAATTAATCAATGTTTTCAGGATATATCACAGGGTTGTGTTGTTATTGTACGTCATGCAGATACATAAAGACACAGTCCACCCAGAAATTAAACGGTCGGTCAGTATAGGCCGGTCAATCGCTAGGACCCATTTCTCAATGCTTTTCTCAAACTCTTCCCACAGTTCTCCTAACCAACTTTCAGCTTGGCACAGCAGTTAATTTCACATTCAGAATGCACTAAAACACTCAATGACCTAAAAAACACTAACAGGTAGCATTATACAATGTTTTCTTTTGTTAAATATTTTTATGAAACAGGTTGTATATGCTCTAAGAGCCAAATCTTTATTTAGGGTGGGACTTTATTTGGATGGGCACACCATGCGGCCAATCACATGGAGGACAGACTATATCATACCATTATGTGAAAGGAAGAGGGACACACGCTCCGAAGATAGCGAGTGTAGTGCCGTTTTACAGTCTATGGTGTTGTGGTAGGCTACAGGCCAGGTAGCCTACACAGAGCGACAAAGAGAGGCGGGGGAGCCAGATTTAAATGCTAATGTTAAGACTTTTGCCTTTATTTATTTGATTTGTTTGCTGTGATTCTGTTCAATTGTTCAATTAAAGTTTTATTAAAATGTTAAATAATAGCCTTGTAACTGTAGGCTATTTTGTAGTAACAAAAAAATGCATAAAAATAAGGCTTTTACGAAAACACTGAATAATATTTATATATATAAAATAAATATTTATAATAAAATTGCTTAACAACACACAAATCATTCACAATTGCTAAATTGGGCTAAATAGAAAGCTCCGAGTGATACTAATTGAAGAGCCATTTGGAAGCCGTAAGAGCCGGCTCTTCTAAGGGAGCTGAGCCAAAAGAGCCGGACTTCCCATCACTAGTATGTGTCACGGGTGCTGCTGGCAGGAAGTGCACGGAGACGAAGATTTGAACAAAATAGTCTTTAATCCAAATATATACAAAAGGAGAACTCAGGGAAGCAGAACAGACACCAACTGAAAGAAAGAAGGAGTATAAATACTAGAACAAATGAGGGAGCTGATGAGATAATTTATAGGACACAGGTGAATGTATTGACTAAATAAAAAAGAAAAGACTGAGGAAAACTAGGTCACAGGACAGAACCAAAAACACAATGGAGGGAACACAGAACATACATGTGACTGTATGTTGTTACATTGTCCATGTTTACATAATAGAGCAAAATTATTATAGTTACTATATTTTTATAACATTATATTTATTATTATTATATTTATTATATTATATTTATTAAATGTATTATATTTATATATATATATATATTATATATATATTATATATACTATATTATAATAACTATTATTATAGTTTCCCTGCATAGTTGTAATTAAATTGAAAAGCGAACACTTGTGTAGGTTTTCACCCTAGCGAGAAAAAAAACCCCACCAAAATGTATTTAAAATACATTTATTTTATACTAAGTATACTACAAATATATACAATTTTTTACTGACATATCATGCCAGGTGATTTACTGAGGTTTGCGCTAGTCAATTTACTGGTAATTGTATGAAGGTAAAATGATGCCATAAAGAAATATTTGCAGCACTTTACTATTATTCGTAAGTGTAATTCATGTATTGTGAAACTGCAGCTTCATGCTAACGCAAAATAAATATGATCTCTGTATTCTTCTGACTTCCATTTTTTCCGCGCTTACACTTTTGGCACAAATGTCTAAATGACTTCTTGTGTACATGGGACAAAAAAGTATTATACCAGAAATAACGTATAAAGTTCCAGATTTGTACTGTTCCGTCTTTCTCTTTTCTGCGCTTACAGTTTTGGCACGATTCTCTTACTCATTGAGCTTTGCAAGTGTGAGGAAGAGGGCGGGTCCACATTCTTCATGTAGCCAATCAAACTAGCTCCTCGCTGACTCTCGATTTACTCTTATCTGATTGATTAAAAAAACACGGCAGATGCCAGAACACATCTTTATCTTCACTTGGCTCAGCATCTTTCTCGTTGCCGAAATGGTACTTTTAATGCACATATACGTGTTAAATAAATAATAAATAAATAAATGTACACTTGCAATCTTGTGTACACGTTCACAAATCTTAGCCTGCACATGCAATTCTTTATGGCATAATTTTACCTTCATATATTTGCGGCATTATTTACCTACATTTTTTTTTTTAAACCGGACGCTTATTTGCGCTGCTCTTGGTAGATTGCACTGGGCATTATGGAAATGATCTACCTGCTTCTGTGTTCTTTAATTTGCATAGATCATAGATCGTAGATCTGGCCCATAGACTGTTGTTGTGTGTCACTGTGTAAAGAATTTTTAAAAAGTGACCTTAGTTCTGAGAAATTGGTCCTAGCAATACATTTTTTTTTTTTAAAGTACTTTAATTTAATTCAGTGTATCTCATCTGTAAATATATAATTGCCATCGTATGTTATTATCATATTTATTGTACTACTGTGTTTGCGTAGTGCTTTCAAATATATGGGGTCAGAAAATGTTCATGTATTACATAAGAGGCACCTGCATTCAATATGAAAATACTTATTCTCTAATACTTTTCTTTTAGAAAAATCTGGCATTCTTCCCTCTTCTCCACCCACACATTGCACTCTAAATACTCTCAGAGCTGCATGTGCTAGCAAAGAGTCTCTGATATTAATAGATTATAGCTTATATTTCATAACACTCTGAAAACAGAGCATGCTGACAATGCCTCATTACTAGCCACATTAATACTGTGTTAGTAAAAAAAAGAAAAGAAAAAGTATACACACTCTAGTTCTGTGCCAATATTTCTACCAGACCGTTCTTTTAAAGTAATAAAATCAGTAAATTCATTTGTAATAGTAATAGGTCATCAATATGTAATCTAACAACTATATTCTTGTTATATTTCATTGATAAAATGTTGTCGAATTATGAGTAACTGATTACTGTCACATATCTACCTAGTCACCATCCTCTGCACTTCATTTCCCAGCATCCCTCCTGGTCCCCACCTGCATGTCATCTCCAATCAAACACACGTGCACGTCATCATCACCCTCATCACTGCCACTACAAATGCACACTCCTCACCACAGTTCATTGTCTGACCTAGTTAATGCCATGTGGACTATTCCCCATGTCAGAGTCTCCAGCCAAGATGGCGGCTCCTGATTTTTTTTTCCCAGGATGCCCGTCATTCCTAAATCCTGTCCCGTCGTGGGCCTTCCAGAGCCTTGTCCTGTCGTGGCCGCTGCCCTTCCAGGGCCTTGTCCCGTCGTGGCCACCGCCATTCCAGAGTCCTCTGCCAAGATGGCTGCCGCCGTGCCAGAGTCGCCACCGCGCCTGAGCCCTCGTCTGAGATGGCCGCCGCCGCGCCTGAATCGCCCTGGTCTCCCGGGGCTTCTATGCACCACCTGCACGTCATCTCCAATCACACACACCTGCACGTCATCATCACCCTCATCACTGCCCCTACAAATGCACACTCCTCACCACAGTTCATTGTCCGACCTCGTTCATGCCATGTGGACTATTCCCCTCTCTCGAGCAATCTCCGTGTCTCCAGCGTCTTCCTTTCCTCTGTGTCTCTATGAAGATCATCCTTTGGACTCCACTACCCAGCTTACCTCATCACTGCACCTTTATATTATCAATAAATCACTATTATTAGGTCAGGTCTGGCTTGTTCGGAAAGCTGAAAGCTTGTTCCAAAGCCTGCTACTGGTAACATGTAATCCAGTACCACCTGTTTCATGGTCGAGCCACCGGCGACTAAATTGGTAAACCCGCTGGCCCTTTGGGGAGTGGGAGGGTAGGTAGACACCCTGGCAGGATAAGCACAATACCTGTCTTTAAGGGCACATGCTCCTAGGGTCCTGTGTCCAGCTACCAAAACGATTCACCACGGCCTATAGAGTTGCTGGCTGAGCTCAACTTAGGATTGGAGACAGTAAAGTGGTTCGGCAGTCACCTCCATGTCTGAGCAGGCCTTTTCAGGATCCACTCTGCTCACCTCAACTTGAGGAAAGGGCTAGGAAAGGTGCCCTAAACATAATCTGTCTCCTCTTAACCTGGCTGGAAGACCGCATCCAGCGGGTTCACCTACTCAGTGGTCAGAAAATTACAATGAAATTTGCAACCTGGAATGTGCGGACGATGATGGACAATGAAAGATCAGAGAGACCAGAGAGACGCACAGCTTTCTTAGCTTGCGAACTCCGAAGAAACACGTCTACCAGAGGAAGGTCAACTCACAGAGGATGGCGGATGCTATACCTTTTTCTGGATGGGGAAACCTACCGCAGAGAAGAGGATCCATGGTGTTGGTTTTGCCATCAAGACTGAAATAGTGAGGAAACGCGATCAACTTCCAGTTGGTGTTAATGAGCAATGATTCTACAACTGAACCTGCGTAACAACAGAAAAGCAACCATCATTTCTGCTTATGCTCCCACCTTCCTCGCTGATCAACATGACAAAGAAGTATTCTACTCGAACCTAGATGCTCTGCTCTCTCAAGTTCCTCGGAGAAACAAAATCGTGCTCCTGAGAGATTTTAATGCAAAGTTATCAGCAAGGATGGAGTGGGAAAAACTAACAGAAATGAGGAGATGCTACTGACAAAATGTGCAGAGCATAACCTGACCATAACAAACACCCTATTTAGACAGAAAGATCGACTGAAGACATCATGGAGACATCCAAGGTCTGGCCACTGGCACCTTATATATTTTATTATTGTGAGGCAAGCTGATGCTCATGATGTTCACCTCACACGTGCAATGGAATCTTCAGATGCATGCTGGACAGATCACCGGTTGATATTGTCTCTAATGAACATCCAGATACAACCGAAGCAGCACAAAACACAGAAAAGGAAGTTAACTAAATTCAACACCTGTCTTCTAAACCAACCTGAGTTCAAGGAGAAGTTTCAGAAGAAGATTGCAGAGAGTATAAAATACATTGAAACTGACACTGTTGATAACACCTGGAATGGTCTGAAAGAGGCAATCATATAGACTTGCCACACAGAACTTGGAAAGCAGAAAAGGCACAACGAAGACTGGTTCGACAACAACGATGAAGAGATAAAGTCCATGATGGACGAAAACCGTGCAGCCTTTAGAGTTTGGCAGAGCAACTTCAGAAATAGACAGAAACGGAAACATTACCACAGCGTAAGATCTAACATTCAGAACAGAGTCAGAAAACTGAAGAATGACTGGTGGGTAAGAAAATCTGAGGAGTTGCAGAGACTAGTTGACATGCATAACAGCAGGGAATTCTTTGCTGCTACTCAAACTGTATGGACCATCCTCTAGTGGAGCCCGACCAATAGCTGCGAAAGATGGAACTATCTACAAGGAGAAGGAACAGATCAGAGAAAGGTGGGGTGAGCACTTCTCCGAGCTACTCAACCAAGAAGCTCAAGTGGATGACAATATTCTGGATGGATTACCACAACTCAAGACTAAGATTAGTCTAGCAGACCAACCAACTATGGAAGAATTACAGAAAGCAATCAAAAATACGAAGCAAGGGAAGGCTGCAGGGCCTGATGGAATCCCTGCCGAGATCTCATCACCCCCAATTTTGGAAAGTGCTGCATACATGACATACCCAAAATAAAAAGGTTGCTGCTCATAAGTCATTCTGAATAGACACATAACCAACATTTATTTAGAAAGCCAACCCTTGAGAGTTTACAGTTCAAGACTCAAAATTAACCAGACTGTTATTAACATTGAGATATACAAGCTGAAACATAAAAACAAAAACAACAAATATTAAGACAATATTTATTAAATGCATAAAAATATGATGTGAATTTAGGATAGCAACTTATAACCACAACTAAAGTGTAGCCACAATTGTGGTCATGCTTCATTTCAATTCTGAGCATGATATCTCTAAAATTATGCATTTTATGAAGCCTATTGTGAGACCATGTCAGGAGAAAGCTCCTGCATTAGGTGCATTAGCACAACAAGTAGCCTCAAGCTACATGACACAATTCATTTTTTTAATATTACACTTTTATTTAAAGCTCATTTTAAAAAACCATCGAGTATTTGTATCATATTCCGGTCGCGGTTTAAAATTGTTTCAAGTCGTAAAAAGATTTTGAAATATGTTATATTTAGCATTTTAGATGAAGCTATGGGCTATGCTTACTCTTACCTTTATTCTTTATTCATATAAAAATACCCCAAATCGCACGAAAATAACACACAAAACATAAATACTTAAATCGTGCATTTATTAGCTGCTTGTTTCAGGTGAAGAGATGTCACTTTCGCTTTGTTATCACGGATGTCCAGAATCAGGAAGTGTACACAGGACGCGTCATGCAGAAGAGGTCACGTTGAATCACGTGAGATGATTGACAGCTGGTACAGCGAATGATAAATGTTTGAGGTCAAATCTGACGCAAATCAGGAAGTGGAGATACACATCTCGCTCCGTTCGCTGTTTGAGCTCTTCAGATCGCATAATTCAGTGGAAAATTAATAGAAATGGTTATTCTGTATGACTAAAAATTTTACTGGCATGTGATAATTAATAATTATTTCTCCAAATATGCGCTCCATTGGACTAAGAGCCCTGGCAGATTCTGTTTATTATATGTATTTGAGCACAAATAAACCGGAGAAGACGAGAATGAATGTTTTGTGAGTGATTATTTCTATTCAAAATAACGATCGTTACAGATTTTGCACAGATATTACAGATAATTATTTTGCACTCCTGGCATAAATTAAGAAATTAATGTCACTGCAAACCAGTTAAATCATAAACAGTGGTCAAATATCGAAGCTGGAGTATTAAACCTTCCTTATGATGCTGAATTTGTCCAGATCAAGTAAGAGTGTGATGTTTTTATGAGTAATGAATTTTGAACATCAAAAATCCGGGATCACCAGTGATCCCAGACGGGTAAGGGGACCTGAACTCACCCAAAACCTTCTGGATCTTTTCCATATGGAAGAGAGCGAAACACTTCCTACTGATCTCAGAGACGCCAACATTGTAACTATTTTCAAGAAGGGAAACAAGGCAGAATGCAGAAACTATCGGGGTATTTCTCTGCTTTCAATCGCTGGAAAAATACTGCCCAGTATAGTAAGCTACCGACTGGGAGAACTGACAGAGAGATGTCTACCTAAAAGACAATGTGGATTCAGGCCTAATCGCGGCACGGTAGACATGATCTTTGCTGCAAGACAGATCCAAGAGAAATGCAGAGAACAACATAGAGACCTCTATATGCCGTTTATTGACCTTACCAAGGCGTTTGACGCATTCACCGTCCAACACTTTGGAAGGTTTTGAACAAGATAAGTTGTCCTGAAAAGCTAATCAACATTGTGCGTACACTACATGATGGGATGAAAGCATCTGTACTATTTGATGGAGAATAGACCAAGAATTTCAAGGTGAAAACTGGAGTCAAGCAGGGTTGTGTAATAGCACCCACGCTATTCTCAATATTCCTAACAGCAGTGCTGCATTTGGTCAGGAAGAATATGCCAACTGGAATAAGACTCAGGTACAGATTTGATGAAATCTTCAATCTCTGACGCCTTAAAGCTAAGACAAAGACCACAATCACAACAGTGTGCGAACTGCAGTATGCAGATGACAATGCCATTTTCGCCCACACCAAAGAGGACCCTCAGCATGCGATGGACGCCTTCAATAGTGCTTACTCTGCCCTTGACCTCAAACTAAATCCCAAAAAGACACAGGTTCTATACCAACCACAACCAAACTTCCATACTCAAGGACAGCCAAAGGTATCAATCAAGGTAAATGGACAAGCTCTGGAAAATGTAGAGAACTTCAGCTATCTAGGAAGCAATCTATCAGCAAAGGCTAATATTGATGCTGAGATCAACCGAAGGCTACAAGCCGCTGGATCAGCTGTTGGGAAGCTACAGACACGTGTTTTCAGCAACAAGGACATCTATAAGAGTACTAAAATGAAAGTGTACAAAGCTGTTATACTTCCAACACTTTTATATGCATCTGAGACCTGGGTAACCTATAGTCACAATCTGAAATCCCTGGAGAAATTCCATGACCGCAGCGTACGAAAGATTCTTGGAATTAAGTGGCAAGATCAACAAACTACTAATAGTGTATTTGAGCATGCCAACACCACAAGCATCGAGGCGATGGTAATAAAGAACCAGCTGTGATGGGCGGGTCATGTAGTAAACCATGTAGTGTCATGTAGAGGACACTAGGATTCCCAAGCAGATCATGTACTCGGAGCTGGAGGCTGGCAAGCGCACACAGGGATGTCAGATGAAACGATACAAGGACACTCCACATCACAGCCTTAAACAGTGTTTCATCAAAGCCAACAACTGGGAGCAACAAGCTCGGGACAGGAAATTATGGAGGAGCACTATCCATCGTGGTGTTAAAATATTTGAAGAGCAACACAGAAGAGAAGAAAAGAGGGCAGCTCGTAAAGCTAGGCAAGGCACTGCGGTCATGACACCTGCTGTAGCTGATCTGAGCAACACCTGCCCTCACTGCCACAAGATATGCCGATCTCGGATTGGACTTGTCAATCATCTGAGAATACACAACTAATGCAAGCAGACATCATACTCGACTAACGAGGGATTGCATATTGCAAAGGGATTGACGACGAAATCACTATTCACCATTCATCTTCCTTTCCTGTGTCTGCATTATCCATAACAGTTACATAATTTGATAATGATTCAATTATAAAACCTAATAAAACAATGTACAAGAAAAAAAAAATCACTTTCAAGACAAGAGGGAAAAGTAGCCCACCATCCATGAAGTCTCCCTCAGATTCAGCGCAGTTGTTAAGCTGATACAGTGGGATATAATGGCATGGATATAGGTCTATCCAACACATATGTCTATCACCGGATATCTGTCTGCTTCAGGCCTGTTCTCTCATTTAAACTCAGCATGATACCAAAGTAGGTTAAAGTTCTGATAGATTTATTTTATATTATTTGGGTCACTGTACTGTGGCACAGATTCCACTGTGTTGATGTGCAGTACATTCATGGGATAGTCTCTCCGCTGGATTCAAGGTTGAGCTAGTTTCCATCGAAAATCTGTCCTTTGCTTTCTGCAGCTGCCCACCCCCCTCAGTGTAACTATTACTATCCCCTAACCCTAATTATTTAACTTTGAGCAAGAATCTCTCAATATATTCTTTGTAGTTTCTGTTTAAAATTGTAATAAAGCAACAAATATTCATCTTGGTAAACTGAATTTCTTTACTTTGATATATAGTACCAACGATAGCTTTAACATACCCCACACATCTTCCAAATAAGGAGAATCTTTAGATAGGCTTTTTGTTCAGCACTCTGGTCTGTGTATTCATCACCACAGTGCTAATTACTATTATTAATTTAATATTTATCTGACACTTTTATTCAAAGCTTACATCAATGGTGATAGTTCATTGATCAACAGGTGCAGGGTTTGAACATGTAGTAGCCCAGATCTTCTGTCCTGTCCCAAGAGATTTGACTTGTGAAATTGTGATTTAAAGAAACCTGTGGATAAAGGACCCTCACACAGTTTAGTTTCTTACAGCTTCATTTTTAATAAACAGCTGAGCATAGCTCTAACATCTGAGCTGGTTGAGCTAGCTATCAATCTACTGCCTGCTGTTTTCTTGTCATAGATATTTGTGTTTGTAAAGTTTATAAGTGTGTGTGATCTGTTATGGAGAGACTGAACTCCAGGGTCTCAATGGAGCGTTTTCTTGCTGAATGAAGATGATATGTGGGAGAAATACTTTTCGTTCATTAGTTCATTTTCAAGCCAGCAAGCTTGTCCTCCCTGAAGTAATAAGAAAGGGATTATGTGTGAAAGAGAAATACTTGGAGATGGGAAAAAAGACTTACTGAAAGAAAATTGTATTGCTCAAAGGTTGCTGTTTCATTACTTAATACAGTTTTCCAATATTTTCCAGTCAGTGATAAGGCCTGAAATCTCCAAGTAGTTGAGTGGACCTCTATTCTTTGTCTTTTTTCAAAACTACTTTTAAACTATAACTTGTCAAGCTTCAAGCTAGAGTACTCGTAATTTAAAGTAGTTAAACTACAGTCAAGCTACTATTTTGATTTAAAAGTACTTTAAAAAAAAAGAAAGAAAAAAAAAGTAGTTAGCTACACTATAAATATCAAATTCTCCAAATATAACTAACAAAAAATACTGCCTAATTTATATAACATACTGATGAACTGAATAGTCTGCTAAATAAAATTTATTAGAATTAAACATTCCAATATTGGTTAAGTTTTAGCCACTCACCGAACATTTCACTTTTAAAGTGTTGTGAAACGTGAAAGAATCAACGTGATATCATTTTGCAGAAATGTTGCCACTGACACATTTTTCAATTACTGTGTAATTATACAAATAAGTAATATTAATTAACAACATGCACTTACCGCTGCTAAGTATAACACCCCGTTGCCATGAAAACAGAGCGTTGCTATGGACGCTAAGGATTCTAACCGTAGAGACGGAACAGACTATTTTCTTTAGCGGAAGCAATACAATAGTTTTTAAATCAATAATTTGTGTCAAATTATTGATTTATTTGGTAGGTAGCCATGTAATAAGCGGGATAATGTAGAACGAGGCAGTTGTTGTGTTCAGTTGGATTAGGTTGTCTGTTTGCACTTTTTCCCTGCCTGAGTTTGTTACCATAGTGACCTAGTTAAGTTAATCATTCCATTCAGCTGTGCAACTCGTTTTCTCTTGTATTTAGTTCTCCTTGTTTCAGTTTGAGTTTGTATGTCCTACAAGTTGTGACAGAAGGCCAGACCAAGACCCTGTCCACACAAATACGGGTATTTGCAAAACCGCAGCTTTTTCTGTGCGGTTTGGTCGTTCGTCTACATGCAAACGCAGTATCCGGTAGGGATGTGCAAATGAAGCCTCATGAAGCACTGAGGCTTTCCCTGAATGTTTCGGGAAAAGATTCGAAGCATCAAGAGTGTCAAAAACAGCGCCATCTTGTGGCAGGTCAAATTTATAGCAGCCATGTTTATGAGCAACTGAGTGCGCAGCGCCATTGTTTTATCCATTAAGCACAAATAAAAGCCAGACAACGCTAAATGTTCAGTTTTCTGAAAATATAATTAACATATTAAAGTGTGGCAATAAAATAAATATAACAATTATATTAATACTCATTATAAAAATTCCAACAGAGTTGATTGATGCAAGTAAATGTTGGTCAAATTATTTTATGGTTTCTATGCTGTTTATGTATCAGAATATATGATTATGTAACATAGGCTATAGGCTTATTTATATAAAAAAATTTTTTTAGTAAATTGAATTAAACTTCCAAAAACCTGTAGAGTAGTGGTTTGGGTTCAAACATTCCGACACGCAAAGTGAAGCATTCACGTGACTGGAAAAAATTGAGGCTTCCTTTTTCGTTGATCACATGTTTCTCTGAAAACAAGCTTCATGACAAATTGCGCTGCGTACTCGATACGCGCTTTGAAGCTTCAGTGTCAAATGTAACATAACTAGTATCCGGTCACTGAAACCGCACTTTTTTTGAAAACTCCTGCCAGGATGAAGATTTTTAGAAACTCCGGTTGCAGTGTTCTCGTGTAAATTTTAGCTTGTAACGTCAGAACTGGAACCGGTAATAACCTTTTTTTCCAGACTTCTGATTGGCCAACATGGCCCATCTTGGCTCCTACCTCCTGCAATGCCTCCATGGGACACAGTATGGCTGTTATTACCTTATGTTTTGTGCTATCAGTAGCGTGCACACTCTTGCTTCAAGGATCTCCTGTTCTTTGCTCATTTAGAGTCAAAATTGTGAATTGTTAACTGTCTGGAGACTCACTCTTTGCATCTGGAGAACAGATGAAATCGGCTTGGTCAAATTCACAAGCCTCTACTCTGTTTTTAAGTGAGAACCCTATGTCAACAGCCATCTTTTGAGCACAGTCATGAGTTCAGTCATTTATGCTTGCTGAGCAAAGTAGTCATTTGCCGCATTAAAATAGAATACAATGGATGTCGAGAAACAACTGAGCTATTAAAAATATCTCATTTGCCATTTTTCTCTCCTGTGGGTTTTGTCCTTTGCAGAAATTGTCTGTTAGAATGTATTTTTCGTTAGCGAGTGCAGTGTGTTATAAACTGTAGAGAAAAAGCACACACTCCATAGGGAAAGAGATAAGTGTGTCAGATGGTGTGAAGTATGGGACAGAGTGACACCATGACCTTCACTGTTCCTCAGCGTATGAAACAAAACTCTGAACAATGGAACCTTCTAGGCTGATTGCATAATCGCCAACCCGAGCCCTCCAGTCCTCAATACCGTTCTATTAGCACCTACAAGTGTCCTCTAGAGGCAAACAGAGAGTGGGATGCAGATGGAGATCTGGAGAGGAGTAATTCATCTGAAAACTAAAATTCTGTCAGTATTTAACCACCCTTATATTGTTCAAAAGAAGAATTGTGTTGTCATTTATAAATGACGAGGTCCCATAGAGGGTTAGCATATCAATTTATGAACGTGTATAGTCATGTTTTGTAATTGATTAACAACTTTTAAATGACTTCTAACTGAACATCATTATAAAGTGTTACCCAGTGAAGGTTTGCATATTTTAAAATAAAATACTATTTTCAAATTGATTAATTCACATCTAGACCTAGAATTTCTTTTACCTTTCTAATTTCTTTACTCATTGAAATCCCTTTTAATTTGTCAAGTTTGATAATAATTATAATAAACAGTTAAATAAACAATTTATTTTGATGGTCCTCCAAAATACATTCTACTGACTGATTATAAGTAATTTTGCAAGTCAACTTATCCTACGAACCTATAATAGTCTCTAAATATAACAGTATTCTAATGAGAATTAGTTGACATGTATTTTTTGGAAATCCATGTTGAAAAATAAATATAAGCCTTTCTCATCTCCAGCACTTGCGTTAGTTATTACATGGCTTGGTTGAATTCTAATGTAGAATGCGGTCTGTTATTTCTTGATAACAGACCGCTGCTAAGTATAACACACCGTTGCCATGAAAAACAGAGTGTTGCTATGGACACAGGATTCTAACCGTAGAGACAGAACGGACTATTTTCTTTAGCGGAAGCAATACAATCGTTTTAAATCAATAATTTGTCAAATTATTGATTTATTTGGTAGGTAGCCATGTAATAAGCGGGATAATGTAGAACGAGGCGGTTGTTATAGTGAATACAACCCCTTCAGGCTGATTCAAGACCCCTCCCAGCCTGTCGGGGTTGTATTCACTATAACAACCGCCTCACTCTACATTACCCCTTACTACATTTTAGTTGTTCATTTTCATTTACTTTGTTCAGCCAATAACTGTAATTGTCACAGAGAGTGATGAAGCAGACAGGTGAGTATAATGTAACTGAAGTTTATTATGAACAGAAGCACGGATATCAGCAGATGTAAATGGTGAGTTGAACACAATGAAGATAGTTGAATGGAGCTTAGCTGATGAATAACAGTATTGTCCTTTCACAGGTAGAGAACGGAACGAGGCTGATGGCAGATGTGGATGAGAGTCACTGACGATGATAACAGGTACGTGGAACGGGATCGGAAGACGAGGATGGCAGGCAAGTAGAACAGGTAAGGATCGAGGTAGAGTCTGTGTGTCCATGGGAAGACGAGATCAGACAATGAAGAGTGGTGCAAGTGAATGTATATATTGAAGTTCCTTGACAGTTATGGCCAGTTCCGGATGGTGTCCACCTTCCTCTGGTTCATCTGTATGCCGTGTTGATCTATGATGTAACCAAGGAAGTGGACTGAGGTGGTGTGGAACTCGCACTTTTCTAGTTTGAGATAGAGCTGGTGGTTTCGAAGTTTTTCTAGGACCTGCATAACGTGATGTTCTGAGAGGTTCCGGGAGTATATGAGGATGTCATCGATGTAAACCACTACGAACCGATTAAAGAATTCTCTGAAAACCTCGTTCATGTATGAATACGGATGAGATTGTAAGCGCTACGCAGGTCCAACTTCGAGAAGATACAGGCTCCTTTCAGTTGTTCCAGAGCAGCAGGGACCAGAGGAAGGGGATAGCTGAACTTGACGGTCTGTGAGTTGAGGTGGCGGTAGTCGATGCACGGCCTCAAGCCCCCGTCCTTCTTGGCGACAAAGAAGCTGGAAGCGGCAGGGGACGTGGATGGACGAATAAACTGTTGTTGAAGAGCTTCCTCGACATACTCCTCCATGGCCTTCTGCTCAGGGACGGACAAGGGATATACCCTACCCTTAGGTATGGTGGCTCCAAGTAGCAGGTCGGTAGCACAGTATATGGCTGATGAGGTGGTAATTTGGTAGCCAGTTGTTTACTGAAGACATCCTAGAACGCCCGGTATTCTGACGGAATTTCAACCTTGTGAGTGATGTCTGGACTTTCCACGGAGGTGGAGTGGATGGCGAGGCTCTGATGATTCAGGTTAGATGAAGATGAAGAGTTGCCAGGAATTCTTTGAACAGAGGATAGACAGGATACGAAACACTCACTCCATTGGAGTATCTCACCGGATCTCCAGTCGATGTGTGGTTGGTGTTGAATCATCACACGGGCGTCCCAGGATGAGATCTGCCGTGGATTCCTCCAGCACCATAAAGGTAATGTCCTCCGTGTGTAAACATCCAATGCGGAGCGTCAGGGTAGGTGATAAGTGACGAATGCGACCCCTTCCCAGCGGCTTTCCTTGAATGGTGTGGATGCAAAGATTTTGGGAACATCGTTTCTTGGGTGCATTTAGTTTCTGAAGGAGTTGGGTGGAGATGAAGTTCCCCACTGAACCGGAGTCGATGAGGGCTTGCGCTGAGACACATATCAGAGGTTAGAACAATCTGTGGTACGCGATAGGGTTTCTACTCTTGGAGGAAGTTGAATTGTACTCACCAATCCACCTTCCCCAAGGAAGGGAAGGTGGATTATCCGGAGAAGGTGGCTGAAGTGATAATCTGACTGCGTGAACCAACTCAGCAAACGGATCGCGGGGTGGATCCGCAGCGGGTTCCGTGGGATTCTGCATATGGTCTGATCTTCTGTCATGGAGAGTGATGAAGCAGACAGGTGAGTATAATGTAACTGAAGTTTATTATGAACAGAAGCACGGAAACCAGTAGATGTAAATGGTGAGTTGAACACAATGAAGATAGTTAAATGGAACTTAGCTGATGAATAACAGTATTGTCCTTCACAGGTAAAGAACGGAACGAGGCTGATGGCAGACGTGGATGAGAGTCACTGACGATGATAGCAGGTTTATGGAACGGGATCAGAAGACGATGATGGCAGGTAAGTAGGGCAGGTAAGTAGAACAGGTAAGGATAGAGGTAGAAGTCAAGGTAGAGTCTGTGTGTCCATGGGAAGACGAGATCAGACAATGAAGAGTGGTGCAAGTGAATGTATATAGTGAACAGGTAACAAGGTACAGGTGTGGTGATTAGTAATCAGGGGAGAGTGAATGAGGGGGTGGAGTCTGTAGATCAGGGCTGCGTTAAGCCCCGACAAAACGTTGCACAACGTTTTTTAAACAGAAACGGTGATGCGTTGAACACACTGTTCTGATGACGCAAGAGTTGCAACTATGGCAGCTGAGAAGGCCATTCTTTGTGTTCTTTGTGAAGAATTTTTCTGAGCCTGATGAAGTCGGTATAAATATGTGTTTAATAGCCTACTACAAAATATGCCTGATGTTACAGTTACTGCACTTGCCGCCCAGAACAAAAGAGAACATCCCAATCGAGTGAAGGGATTTGTGGAAAGTGAAATGGAAGCACACATCTTACCTAATTCAGACTAAAACACATCTATTTAGCCTCACATACTGACTTTATTTGTAGTTCATACTGTTTTAATACCCTGTATTTTCTTTCTCATTTTTAGGAAAAGCACTTAATTACCATTGTTTATTTCTATACCAAATGTCATACACTTGCAATGAAGCTAAAAATATAAACAACTACATCATTATGTTGATATCCTATATTTTTACAATAAAACTTACGACAAACATGTCTTCTAATATCCTCAGTTGTTGCGCATACCGAGCTGCATCGAACACATTTGTAAATTACTTTCCTTGAACCCATTGTGCGAGTTCACTTTAATACGGCGTGCTTTATATACATGTTGCTGCTGATTGGAAGGCAGTTCTGACACACCCACCAAACAAGAGAAAACATATCTCAAACCCTGTTGCACACCGGTGCACGCCGTTTCCAGGAAACATTACGTTCAACCCGGAAACCGTAGCAAAACGTTGTGCACCGTTTTGAACTTGAACGTGCCCCTGGTGGAGCCGTGACAGTAATATAATAACCAATAACTTTGTAATAAAATTATGAAAAGTTGCAAATGTGCCAGTATGTTATTTAGGCGTGTATGAATATAAAAAACTACAGGCCTATGAATTAAATAATCAAATAATTAAATAATTAAATAATTAAATAAATAAATAAATACTGTGGTTGGCTTATAGAAGTTGCTTTCTGCTAAATAGCAATTTAAGCACAGAAATATCAATCATGTTGTCAGATGCGTTTATCCCAGTAGTCATGCTGTCTTTAGTCTCACACTCTCTTCCTTTAAGTCACACTAGGCTGCTTCAGTTTTATTATCTTCCTATCTTCATTTATCTTTTATTACAATATATATATATTTTTAAACGTTAAGCCAGAACATAATTATTACATAATTATATATTTTCTGAAAATATGTGATTTTGGAAAAAGGCAAAAATAAATTAAAGATTCCTCTGCGTCTCCTCCGTGATGATGATGACGTTTAATGGCATTGTTGACTCAGTTGAAGTTATTGTTCAGCACTAATTCTGAAAATTAAATGGAATACATTTTTGGGTAATAAGAGGACAATGTTTAATAAGAGTGATTCAGTTTAAGGTTCAGTGGTGGCCTGGTGGTTCAAGCAGGAATAAGCAGCTGGACAATTTTATGCCATTTGTATAGAGTCAAAATGGTCTCTTAATTAATTAATAGGTCTAAATTAATGAACTCAAAACATAAATAAATAAGTGTTTACAAACATACATATTTGTCAGGTAAATACATTTTAACATTGTCCTAAATATCTGTAGATATCTAATTAATATATTTTATTATCTTGCTTGTGTTGTATTCTGGTGTGTGTGTGTGTGTTTGAGAGAGAGAGACAGAAAACAGTATTTTCAGTATACTAAGTCTTTCTTTGGCTACGTCTAAATTAATACGGATACATTTGAAAATGGTGTTTTCGTTTTAAAACGCTCTCCAAACTTTTGGAAAATGCCTGAAAACACTAAATTCACCTTACTGTGCATGCGTAAAACCTTCTAAAACAAAAGCTCACTAAGATGATACAGACGGAAAAATAAATAATAAAGTTATCGCGCAATTCTTCTGACGGGATAATTTTATTTAGCAAAATATCTCACCATTCAGTCACCATATGTTTGGTCTAAAACGCAACTGGTCTCATGTATTACCACAGGACAGCAAATGTGAGTACATTTTCTGTAATCTTCGCAGGACTGTGATGTGAAGAGTGTGCAAAGTAACATATTTTAGCAACAGTGTGAAAGTGAATAGCCACATAACGGGCACAATACTGGTATAAACATGAATATCTATTGGTTAAATATGCGTCACATTACTAAACTTACGTCATAGTTTTTAAATACCTCTGTTTTGACAGTCCACACTGCAACGCAAAAACGGGATTTTCAAATTCATCCACTTTGGAGAGCGTTTTCAAAAAGCTAATTGTTTTCATTAATAAAAACTTCCTTAGTGTGGACGGAAGGCCAAAACGGAGAGAAAAAGATGCGTTTTCAAACGATAACGTATTAGTGTGGACAAGGCCTTAGTGGGCAGACAGAACAGGGGCCTATACCATGAAGCCGGTTTAGGTGGCTAGCCAGCTATGTTTCAGTTTAGTTTCCGCCAACGCTGGGTTTTAGGTACTATGAAAGTAGCTTGGCTTTAATCGGTGTTCGTCGCCATGGTATCTTACGCTGCACGGCTAACCTGCTCCGGGGCAGGTTATGTTCTGGATTCAAGATCTCAGACTGAAGTTTGACCAATCAGCTGAGAGCAAAGAAACATATAGGTGACGTAACTTATTCCCAGTGTCTGTTGCAATGACTTCACCTTTTCTTCCAAATCCGGTGGACATCTCAGCGCAAATTGTTTGACGAGCACTTCGTAGAGAAAGAGTTTATAGCCAGACAAAATCCCCTTGCCTTTCCTGATAGTTACTTGTATGAAAGATACCGATTTTCCGCAGAAGTAATGTCTTATCTTTGCGAACTTCTTGAGCCGCACATAAAGAATTTAACACGTCGAATTCATGCACTTACTGTACCGCAAATGGTATTGCGTCGCGTTTTTTTGCAAGTGGTACATACTTGCACGGTGGGTGACGCACAGAAGCTAGGGGAAAACACGGTTTGTCGAACCATTCGCAAGGTGGTCCTCGCTCTGCAGGAGTACATGAATAGTTTCATTAATAGTGTTCCCTGGACATTTATCGACCATGTCCATAAAAGAGGGCTTTTATAAAATTGCCGGTAAGATATATTGATAGGGTGACATCACATGAACACTTTTTTTTTTTTTTAAAAAGCAAATTTCACAAATGTACTATACAATATAATACATGTTAAGAATTATTTTAAATCTTTTTTATTATTATTCTGTTAATCTTATGATATCCCTAGAGTCATTGCAACATGTATGCAGTCTATTGCTCCAATCTCCACTGCTCTAGGGGAACATGAGGCAGATTATGTTAATAGGAAGTCCTTTCATAGCCTTAATGTTCAGGTAGAGATGATGTGAATATGTGAGATGATTATTTTCTGTGAGATGAATCTTTAAATTAATAGTAACATTAACAGATATAACAATGATCTACTAAACATTTCATCTGCAGACGACTTGTGGTCATGAACGTATGATCACAAGTTTGGATGCCAAATGGCCTGGCTCCAGTGCTTGTCTCACAAATTTTCTGTGAGTCTGTGTTGTGTCAGCGCTTTGAGGAAAGCAAGTTAAATTTGTTACAGTACAAAACACTGTTAATTTGAACTGAGATAAAAAAATAAAAAAATTAAAAAACACAATAACCCCCTATCATGACCCTCAGACAGGGCCACAGCACCACTTCAATGTGGCCCTCAGTAAAACCAGAGTGAAGATAGAGATGACCTTTGGCATCCTAAAGGCACATTTCAACTGTGCTTAAGAGTCACCAGAGCGGGCATCACAGATAGTGGCTGCATGTGCCATTCTGCACAATATAGCCACCAGTAGAAAGGAGCGAGAAACACCACAAAACCAGCTTCTCCCCGATGAAACTGACCCGATCACACTTGACCACCCAGCTGGTGCAGATGTAGATGCAATCACCATACAATATTACTCTTAATAGAAGCACATTAAAACTGCAGATAGGTCTCAAACTGTTTTATTGGTTTTGTGGGATGGGAGGGAGAAAGAGAGCAAGAGGAAGTTGCATTAATAAATATTCATACTAAAGTGTTACTTGGTTAAATAAGTTCACATACTGAGATCAGTTTTATCCAGCTGTTTGATCTCCAAAATTTTTTTTTTTTTTTTTTTTTGAGCCTCCTCAGCTCACAGTCCACCAGCTCCTTTAGTGAACAGTCTAGTTCAAGACTCCTTTTGTACAGGGCCCTGACTGAGTCTGTTTCCACCTGAAACATAATTCCACCACAAACATGATCATTACAAGTTTTCTGGAGGCTCATCAAATCACAAAAAGTTCCTTGACTTCCTACAAACACAGGACTGACTGTAATTTATGTCAAGGGTTTTAAATCCTTACCTTGTTCACATTTCTTCTGAAGCCCATTGAGGTAGAGCCCTCAGTTTCTGGGGCAGGTTGTGAAAAATCCTACAATAAAAGAGATGTGTAAGGGCCAGTCCCTTTTTTAATGCCACACATTCAAATGTTTGCCATAGTAAAAAGCCCAGTGCGTTCACATCAGCAACTGTCTGAGAACACACAGACAGAGTGTATTCATTTCCTCCACCCTAATAAATAAAAATAGGCTAATGTAAAGCATAACTGTTGTAAAGCAGGTTATGTTTGGTGTTCTGTCTGCTGCACACTGACCTCTGTGTGGGATACTGTGTGAATGTGTGCTGGCTTCAACAGGGACACTGTATTTCCCTCTACTGCAGAACATACAGTCAGCCATATTTAAAACTTAAAAAAAGTAGTAATGTATTGCACACGTACCCAGTGTTACTTGCTTAGAGGAGCCAGCATCAGGGTCAGATTGTACAGCACCTGTAATCCCATCCATAATCGGCCGTCCCTTATTGCCTACTCAGAGCCAACTCCTCCGCCAGTGTTTTCTGGTTTTCTGAATTTAACTCTTTATTTCTGTTAGCTGCAAACAAGTGTTTGTGATAAAATGTTCACAAAAGTAATAAAAGGTTGTGGTAAATACTCACCACTTTGAATTATATTTTTATATTTTGTCTTTATCTGCTGCCATGAACATTTGGAGTTGGGGTTGCATCTAAAAATCAATGAATATTAATCTTTCTTAGTACACACATGCACATTTTTTATATATTATAAAAATAGGCTATATTACACATACATACATAATTTTACATAAATATAGAACGTATTTGTTTAACTTACACATTAACAATCAGCAATCTTTCTCCAACAGTCTTCTCTTGCTTTGGCAGCAGAGACTGTATTGTTTCGAGCTTGAAATACATATTTAAATTCATCATAATTCTGAATGATTATCTCTTGCTCCTCCGCGGAAAAATATATCGCTCTCGCTCTACCCGCAATTGGTTGTTCAGTGTCGACGTCACTCTTTTATGTGCACGCGCGCGTGGAGTAATCATAGCTTAAGGATCAAAGCCTGAGTTGACAGAGAAAGTTGATGAGCTGCATCATGGTACCAATAAAGCCTGATTGCATCGGTTTGGTTTTGTAAACCCAAAACTAATCCTGTAACCCAGAGTTTGTTCAGCTACCTTCATGGTACAGGCCCCAGGTTTAACTGGAGAAGAAAACAGTTCAAGTTTCAATGCTTCTGTAACGTGTAGATTCTGTTATGTTCAGTTTGAGTCATGCTTTGTTTCTGTTTCTGCCTGCCTGCCTGAGGCCACATTTACACATAGCCGGGTATTTAGAGAAACGAATATTTCTCCCCCTCCGTTTTCAAAAATAACATCGTGCACACAACATCGTTTTCAAAAAAGTTGTCGTTTACATCAACCCGCATAAATACGCCGTCGAGCAACATCATAATTATGACAAACCTATGGGCGGCAGTGTAGGGAGAAGGGTAAAGCCATGCAAGCCAATCAGAATCCTCAAAATCGACAACAACGAATAGCACGAGCGACTTCCAGTTCCTTTCAAAACAACAGACATGGCGCGAGATTCGTTTGTGTGGACAGACAGCGAAGCAAATGCAAACAGGCCCAAAACGTTTGCACAAAAGTAAAAATGAGTACCACATTAACAGCATCCATGATCAAATAGTAGCCAAACAAACTCTAAACATAGGGCGCTCACATGACATAAGCATTTTCTGGCGCATAATGTGACGTTTGAGAACCTAAAACCCCGTTTCTCCCAGTTGACACGGCAACACATAACCGGCGTTTTCAGAAATCTCCACTTTGACCGGAGTTTTTAGAAATAATCGTTTTCTGACAGGTGAAATGACAGGCCAAAACGCAGGGAAATATATGCGTTTTCCCATCGTGTAAACGGGGCCTGAATTCTCATTCATCTCCTTGATTAGTCATTCTGTTCAGCTGTTTCCTAATTAGTTCCTTCTGTTTGTTCCATGTATTTAAACCCTGAGTTCTTCTTATTCTTTGTCTGTTCTTGTTTGTGATAATTTGGTTGTATCTCTTTATTTTCTCCTGAGCTTTTGTCAATAAAGACTGTTTTGCAGCATTTTCTTCCCCCTTTCTTTTTTTTTTTTTTCTCCATGGACCTGCCTGCTATTAGACTTGTAGTCAAGACCGCCTAAACCGAGACCAAGACAGACCAAGTCAAGACCAAGACCAAGTCGAGACCAAGACCGAGACCAAGACCAAGTCGAGACCGGAGGGGAAAAAAAACAGACTAGTGTTGAAGCCAAACAATAACTTGTATGAATTCAAGAACACAATAGCCTACATATTAGACGGTATTACTTCAACTACACAGGCAGAACAATACAGAGACAGACATGTCATGTGTGTGACTGTGAGCTCACTGTAAATGTTTTTGCAAACTGGGTGAGATCAACTATGTGTAGCAATTGCATGATGGCTGTTACTGCACTATTAGAGGATTGAGACTCCCTTAACTTTTGTGTACTGTTGAGGACTGACATGACTGGTACTGACTGGTTCATCTGACAAAACATCAAACACCTCCAACACCATCTTGCTCCTCCAACGACTGTCTAAAGAATGAGAAATATGTAACCAATTGAAATTATACATGTGTAGATGAAATCGTAACATCAAATTAAAGATAGCCTACACAATTATAAACTTGGATTAGGCCTAATGTTTAGTCAACACAACGGAGATATGCAGATGATATTTAAAAGACCATTTATTTAGTCTAACACCATCTTATACAATACTGTAATCAAACAACACACACACACACACACACACACACACACACACACACACACACGCACATATATATCAAAGACACAAATTCATCTAAGCAAATGCCTGCCTATCTCTGCCGATTTCAGAGTCTCCAAATTAATCCATTCTGCAACTTTTAAATACATAATTACATTTTTAAAAAAGAAATTATAGGCTTACGTGCAGGATCCGAAAGTTGGTCGTTTTGTCGCTATGGTTACACACACACACACACACACACACACACACACCGTTGGCGGTGCGCTTAAAGTCATCTGTCAGTTGTGCAGTTACCCAAAATCTCCTGAATGAAGTTAAAACCCATCATGTCACTGATATGTGTTTTTTAAATCAAGTGATCAAAGTGCTCGTTGCCGCTGCGATCAGTGGCGCGGATAAAGTGTTTTCTCGTGTGGCTCGTGCACACGGCGCACTGTCTTTACTCGGACGCGCGCTTCAATCCGTTTCGTTGCGGATAATAATGTTGCATTATCGAACGTTGTGTCGTTGTGGATATTGTAGTATTGTATTGCTAAATCCCCCGACCACTATGTTGGTCTGAGAAAGCGAGACCTAGACAAGACCGAGAGGTCCGAGACCAAGACAAGACCGGTCTCGAGACATACATCACTACCTGCCAGGGGCGGCTGGCCAATAGAGGGCGCTAGGGCGCCGCCCCCCCATGAGCCAGACCACAGTTTATGAGCCACACTCATTAAATAAATAAGTAAATACATACATAAATCATACATACAAATTGTCAGTATTTGTGTGTTTAAGATATTAAATACACCCAGTGAAAAATATGATAGAAATTAAAAATGTCTGCTTTTTCAACACGTCTCCTCCACCTGCGTGCACGTCTCACCAGAGAGGCGGGTCTGTGGAGCAGCTTAGCCAATTGCTGATTTAAGATATACATGTTTGACATAAACTGTAGCCAATCAGCGAGCTCAAATCTAGTCAGCTATGGGCGCTTCTGTTAGTGCCCCAAGCTGCGTGTGCCCGCCCGCGCACGCGCTCATGCGCGCCTATCTCCATCAGACAGCTATCGGCCTGGCTAGCTGGATGCGGTCATGCTAATGCCTTGTTTTGCTTTCCGTGATTACTTTTTAAAACAACAGGGACAGATCCAACATTCTCTTGGTCGGCGTTTCGTCACAAATCATGTGACTTGCATAGCAACAAGCCGCCGCCATGTTTGAAGGGTAAAACAAACCGAAGGCAAAGCCCGAGCCAAATCAAAAAGGTATCTATTCACAGAAGTTTTGCTGTGGATTATGTCAGTTATGGATACTAACGGACTACTTTATCTATATCTGTGTATGCGAATGTATGTCGGTGGTGAGAAGTGAATGTAATAAAACACTCATGTAAAGCGCTTTGTGACTAACTTAGCTAACGTTATGTCTGTGAAAGGCGCTATATCAGGGGTCGGGAACCTTTTTGACCAAAGAGACATTTTTTCATTTTTGGATAATGCATTTTAGCCACAGTAAAAAAAAAAAAAAAAACGGTCCATAGACAACTAAAAACAAACAAATATTCAGCAAACAATAAATAAGTTGCTATATGGAATTAATTGTGCAGGGCTTTCACTGTGAGGTTGAGTTACCAAGTGATGATTTTCTTTCTCATTAATTCATGTTTTGTTATTAATAACTTTAAACAGAATCGTCAACTGAAATCTGTGCGGATTATTACGACACATTTATAGGACATAAAGGGTCTCTGAGGCAAAAGTGAAAGTACCAGCGGTCAGCAGGTGAAATGTCTCTTTGCGCAGTAAAAGCAGTGGCGGATACAGAACGTCATTAATAGGTGGGCCTGGTGAATATACGGAGGGGCCTCGGTTTTTTTAAGCTTATACACGCCTGATTCCCGGGCTCCGTATTAGAGCTTTCACACTGCGCGCGGATGCGGTCTGGCGATGCGTTCCAGTTGCGGTGCGTACCGTATATAGCAGTGCAGAGATCGTTTCCGCACCGAGTCTATTTCTTCTGTGCTGCACGCGCTTAATTAAAGTGACAGCGCATGGTTCGTGGTCAAAATGAACACAGATTGACATGAAAATATAATAATCTCACCATAAATGCCTTTAATTTAATTATACTCTTTTTCACAGTCATCTTTTTTAGGCTACTTTAAGACCGGGGTAAAGCAAGGAAAACTACAATTTACCTCAACAAGGCGACATAATGAACAACCTCGTCTCATTCGTGGAGGTGAAAAAGCAAGTTATTTGTGACATGCAAGATTTATTGTATTAAAACTTAAATGCAAAAGAAAAGGCATGAGAGTAGGCTGTTTTTGTCAATTTTAAGTTTTAATTTAAAATCTTTGCGATTTTAATATAGGCTAGCTAAGTAAGTTACTACTACATAGTTAAATATTTTACCACTTGCTTGAGCAAATTAATATATCTATAGAAGTAGCACTGAATAATACGTTGTTTAAATTGTGTTAAAAAACGTTTATTAAAGAGTGTATGCGTACAAAGAGAATCGCAATGCTGACAAAACTTTTTTTAAATAGGCTATAAGTTGCTGTATAACTTCTGGATTTGAACAGTGGTGGAGTAAGTAGCCTATCTCAGTATACTTAAGTAAAAGTACAAATAACCAGAGACATATTTACTTCAGTAAAAGTAGAAGTACCACAATGAAAACCCTACTTAAGTAAAAAGTACCTGATTTTAAATGTAGGCTACTTTAAGTATTAAAAGTAAAAGTACTTGCATTAGATTAGCCTACAATTTATTCTCTTAATGTCTATATTCTAATAATTAGGGCTGTAACAATATGAAACCGAAATCGCGACACACACCCAATTTGAACTTAACATTAGCCTATACAATACCTACACCACAAATCTAGTTGAGGATAAATTCTTTAAAATTGGGCAATCCCAGCATTATGGACGTGACATTTGCAGTAAAAACTTGAAATATAAATCCTCAGAAAAAGCATTTAATACATATTAAAACTGTTTATATATCCATACGCCCTTAATAAAGGAGTCCAGACATTAGAAAAATATCAGTCCACAAACACATGCGTTTTATATTTATGAAATAGGCTACACATGCCATAACGGTCGTGACACACACAAAAAAGTAATAAGTAATACTACAAACCGGATGAAGAAGGGTTGGCTCTCCACAGAACATAAAATATTAATTTTATTTTTCGTGTTCGCATTTATGAGAAAATAAGCCACTAACGTTAAGTGTCTCACGATCCTCCTCCTCCTCAGGTATGACATGGTCCAGAAGTATATCATCATCTAGACGTGTTTTTTTTTTTAAGTGTGTCAATGATAGCTGTTTAGCCATAGCTCAGTTAGGTTGCCGCGGCGACGGAAAACTTTTGGTCCGAAACGCGCCCGCGGTGTTGCGTGATAGCATCACTGGACTGACACGTGATATGTCGACATAATATTTTTATTTTGTAGCTATTTTTCTACGTATCTACTGTACATAAATGTCCTGATTGTCCTCAGGAGACTATTAAAATGAAATTACTTATTAATTATTAAAATTAAAAATTGTAATTGTTTTTATTAATCTGATTGGGTGGGCCACCGATCAATCTGGGTGGGCACGTGCCCACCCAGGCCCACCCATAAATCCGCGCCTGAGTAAAAGTACCCGTTTCAATAAAATTATATATTAAAATTTATAAAGCCTACTTTTACATTTTCGCCGCTGTTCTAGGATGGTTTTCGCCAGTGCAGGAGCTGTAGCTGCTAGGTTACCAGAAACATAAGTAGTTAAAGTTAGCTGATTGCTGTGGTGACTCGTGACACTCGCGAACAGCACTGAACACGCACTTTTGCCGGTACAACTTTAATATTATTATTATCATAAACTTTTCATTAACTTTAGTAGGCTGTACTAGGCTACAACAAGGGAATTGTAATTGGTTGCTTTTTCTGCAGAGAGCCGATCTCTGTTGATGTGTCTTAATTGTTTCATCGATGGTTTGTTGAGGTTGAGTGAGACTGTGAGACTATGAGCCACATAATTTTTGCCAAAGAGCCAGATGCTCTGATGTGACTCGGGAGCCGAATACAGATCTTCTTCTTCTATTACAGAATGTCTTATCAGTATATAGACAACAACAGAACAGTTTTTCGGCATGATTTGCCGAAGGATTTGCGCTCGTTTGCCTTCCGCTTCGTGTTGCTTAATGGCGGGCGCTTGTTTGTTTTACCCTTCGCCGCGTTGCTATGCGCGCGCAGTGCATTATGGGAGTAAAAGTCCCGGATGTCCGACCTCGAGAATGGACAGTTACCGAAGTGAGGGACCTTTCTGAGAAAGTAACTAAACTTTTTGAGTTAAATTTCAAATGCAAATGGAAAGTTTGTGCAATTTGTTTATTTTTGTGTATGCTTCAGTCTTGTAATATGGCATTAAATAATTACTGACTTTTTCACAGAGCACTGGTATCATGCAGTTTGTTTTAAAGTGTGTTTGGGTGGTTAATACTAATAATTATTTGTAATATTATTATTATTTTTCGTTTTACAAAGATATGTAAAGGCAGTGGTTCTCAAACTGGGTTTGTGGTGGTTCTCAAGCCGTGAGGTGACAGAAGGGGGTGCGGGAACAAAATGCTGAATTTTGCCGTTCCTTTAATACTACCTCATCTTAAAATACGATTTAAACTGAGCATGCATTTCTCTCAGGTTAAATGCTGTAAATACATGACATACGATCAATTTATCTCATCTTTTGCGGTCAATACTTTCTGCATTTAAGCAGCGTGTCGGCTATATGACAGGTCTCGTACAGATTGCTGCCTCAGCAAATCGCGCTATACTGCCGTTCTCGACAATGTACGTTACCTTTGTAAAAGTAGGGATTTTTAAGTTAGCACTTACTAGCATGAAGAACAAATATAGACACAGGCTGTGCATGGAGATCGATAATTCAAACTCTCTTCGATACAAAGACATACCCTGTGTGAGTTCCTGTGTTTAATGTTGATCACATTATATGAAGATCCACACGATTGCAAATGTGACATTGATTTTATACAACAGTTCAACAAACGAAATATTAATATTAAGTGATGTTCATTTTCAACACAGTTGTCAGTATTTTTACAATAAATGAATAGCTCCAATGAAAGCCACAGCAGAACTGCAGCACACAGCAATGATTGTGAACGAATCTTTAGAGTCATTAATTCAATGATTAATTAATTCATAAATACAGCCACTTGCTTCGTTACTGAATGAATGACTCGATGACTCATCACCTACTGGCGGTTTTAATTTAATATTTAAAAGCATCACTTCGTTTTTACCATCATTGCATATTTATCTATTTAACTTTTTTTTAATTCAAAGTATTATTTATTTTATAAAGGTATTTGTAAAGGTAAAAATGCACTTGAAAAAATCGATTTAAGGGGGCAAATATTGTCCCTTACTGAAAAAGGTGTGACTGAAGAGTGGGGGTTAGCAGAAGGATATTAAAGCCTCTTGGGGTACAACCCTAAAAAGTTTGAGAACCACTGGGACTGGGTTAAGGAATAGAACAAAATAAACATCAAAGCACAATACACATACCAAGGGCAGAAAGTAGGCCTAATACTCCCACGGTTACCAGACTATTAAAAAGTCTTTTGTATTGTAAAAAGTTTGTTGAGAGCAGTAATTTCGAGTGCTTTAATCTCACCAAGGAAACTCTTTCTGTAGAGAGAAAATGAAAATTACAGCATGGAAAGGTTTTCCTCAAAATAAACAAACTGTGATATGTGTAAATAGGAGGATTGAACTGCCTTGGGATACATTTATATAATTCTCTTTTTCTCTTTTCAGATGACTTGAGTCGTGAAGCCTCTGGATCATTTCTGGATGTGGCCACTTCACCCTCCTCAACCCATTTGTTGAGTGGCTTCCTTATGACAGACAGGAATCCTGCCTCCATAATCCAATCAGATTCAACAGGCTTGTCAAAGGGAACCAGAGAACAACCAGCATTTTCCTCCATACTTGCATTACTTGCCAGCACAGCCCAAAAGCCTCCCGAATACCCATTGAAAATTGTTGTGCGTGACAACAAAACACACCAATGGCTTTCAAACAAGTCTTTGGAGAGAGTGGAGTCTTCATTCACTCCTCCATTTTCTGTGCTGGTCAGCAATCAATCCTCCAGCTCAGGTTTGTTTCTCTGCATGCTGCTTGAGACTAATTCTCTCAACCTGCCATTACTATATCTTACACTTAATGCAGCTGTCACTGAGGTTACACGGACTAGTCAATCAGGGATACGTTTCCCAAAAGCATTGTTAGACACTTATGGTTGCAAGTTCCGTTGTTACCAACATAGTTCAACGATTCAGTGTTTCCCAAAACCATAATCCCAACTAACATTCGCAAACAGCATTGAAAACTTACGTGGCTGGAACTTCAGCTCTCAACATGTGGTTAGAAGCATAGTTTCTTGTATGGAAGTAAAATAATGACAAATGTTTTTGAAACAAAAAAGCTTGTTGAATTGGACTACATGAAAAAATATTGCATTAACCCTGCTTGCATTGTAATACATTGTATTTTTAAGGCTTGCACTTTTATGGGCTGAAATTCAACATGGTTGTATATTTAAGCTGTGAATATTTCAATTCAAAACATTTCACACACGTTTTCATTCTTAAAAATTAAATAATCCATATTCACCGTTCAGATTTCACTTCCAAAATATTAATTCTGTTTAAAAATACAAATACAAATTTCGACAGAAAATTCAACATTTGACATCTGGGAATGGCAGGAATATCAGCAGATTGTCGATTGATAATCTCCATAGCTGTTAGTCGACCTCACCAGCAGGTGGTGCAAGCGGCAAGCGGCATTCTCTTCAAATGCTATTGAAGTTAGAAACGTGTACCAATGTCGTATGTAACTTTAGAGAGTTTTCTTCGTCAACAGGCGCTTGCACCACCTGCTGGTGAGGTCGACTAACAGCTATGGCGATTATCAGTTGGTAATCTACTGATATTCCTGCCGTTCCCATATGTCAAATGTTGAATTTTCTGTCGAATTTGAACCACTGAATTTGTGGAAGTGAATTTGTAAAGCGAAATAAAATGGACTGAAAATTGCAAATATTATAGGTTGTATTTTTAAACAGAATGAATATTTTGGAAGTGAAATCTGAAAGGTGAATATGGATTATTAAATGTTTTAATAATAAAAAAGTGTGTGAAATGTTTTGAATTGAAATATTCACAGCTTAAATATACAACCATGTTGAATTTCAGCCCATAAAAATGCAAGCCCTAAAAATACAATGCATTAAAATGCAAGCAGGGTTAATGCAATGCATATTTTTTTTCAAGTAGTGCAATTATACAAGCTTTTTTGTTTCAAAAACATTTGTCATTACTTCCATATTCTTGTTTTTATGACATGTGGCTCTTGGGTACAATAAGTAAGCTAACATGCAGTACATTCTACATCTTTCTTTCCTTGAAAAAAAATAAAAAAAATAAAATAATATATAATATCATTAATTCTGTAATTTACTTATCATCATGTCTTTCCAGATATTTTACTGGTTAGCAGACAGGTTGAATTAGCTGACCTTTTTAAGTTAACAACAATCATTTTTTCAGTGAGAAGCACAGTGCACAGTGCAGTGAGCACCATATAAGGAAGAAGAAACTGCACACAAACCTCATTGGTTCTCATGTCTATCACCAATATAGGATATGTAAATGTTGAACAATATTTGAGAATGTCTTGACTACTATTGTCACCTCCGTTCCCTGATAAAGGGAACAAGACATAGGGCCCTATTTTAACGATCTGAAACGCAAGTGTCAAGCGCAAAGCGCAAGTAACTTTGTGGGTGGGTCTTGGGCGCTGTTACTATTTTCCCGGCGGGATAAATGACTCTTGCACCCGGCGCAAATCTAAAAGGGGTTGGTCTGAAGTAGCTTCATTATTCATAGGTGTGGTTTGGGCGTAACGTGAAATAAACCAATCAGAGCGACATCTCACATTCCCTTTAAGAGCAGGCGCGCTTGTTCTAAAGCGGATTCCTATTATAACGGCGGATTTGCTAGGTGCACACGAGGAGCGGTTCACAGCCGAGGAGACCGACGTTCTCGTCAGGGACGTTGGGGATGGAGAAACACACCCAAATTAACTTCGGTTAAACAGGCGTATGATAATTTGGGTAAATGTGTAAGCTAGATGTATGCTTTTATAATAAAATGTCTATCTATCTATCTATCTATCTATCGTAATAATGTATGATTTGCAAAAATGATAACTGCTGCGTCTGTGTGTAGATGAGAGAAGGCCAAGCATGCGCCCTTAAAATAGCATATGAATAACATGCGCAACGCGCCACTGACTTTAAACTGTTTTTTTTCGGTCAGTGGCGCAATTGTTTTCTAAACCTGTAAAATAGCATGAGGGAACGTTTGCGCCGGAACACGCCTCCTCTTTGCGCTGAACCGCCCCGGGGAGCGCAAGTGTATTTCTTAGTTAACCGACGTGCGTCTGTGGAGGGAAAAGTCCGCTTTGCGCGGGTGCAAAATAGGAATGATACATGCGTCGGTGTACAAAGTCAATTGCGCTGGGTGCAAGATAGGGCCCATAGTGTCTATGTAGTGACAAGGGGTCATACTTGGGAGCCCCAAACACCTCTGATACTTTGAGAAAAGGCCAATGAAAATTGGCGATTGGAATTTACATGCGCCACCCCCCCGGACATACAGGTATAAAAGGAACGGGCATGCATCCACTCATTCAGGTTTGTGCTGAGGAGCCGAGAACGTGTACCAGCCATTTCAGCGGGTGGTTTGCAGTTGTGGCAGGAGGGACACTAAGTTTCATTCTCTCTATCAGGGAATGGAGGTTACAATAGTAACTGAAACGGTCCCTATCTGTCACTCACTTAAATGTAGTGTAAATGTAGTGACATTTGGGGTCTCGATGAAAAACACCACAACAAGCTGAACCGTGCTACAAGGTTTTAGCAGTGCAGATGTTGGCAATGTTGGCTGGGTAACAAGTGCACTCGCAACATTGTAACCTTCCCAACGCCCCACGTAAACCATGTAGTCCTTCATACCACGCGGGGGTAGAAAGAACAGTACTTTGGGGATATTTAATTTGATTTTATCAATCAATAAATTCCACTAGAAACAAACCTTGTTGTATTATTTTAATTTAATACTGTGAAGCTGCTTTGATACAATCTGTATTGTGAAAAGCGCTATACAAATATACTTGACTTGACTTGACTTGACTTTGAGCAGGTCGTTTCAGACAGTCTTTTGACCATCCCCCCAAAGTTAAATACCCTGAATAATCAAATATCTAAATTAACACATAACCAATATTTATGGTTCATTCCTAATTAAAAACACAGTCTAAATTGAGATAAATTAAGCACAGAGCTAAAGTAAAATTGAAACTAAATTCTAATAAAATAAGTGAATTTCAGGAGTGCTTAAAAGATCAAACACGCATTATATCTTCGCTCATACTGTTTGATTTTGTCGTTGGGCCAACGGGTGGTCCTTACACCTGCCACCGAGGTAAAGAAGATGCCATTGAACCTGGACGGGCACCTGGTAAGCTGAGTCGTATAGCTGAGTCTTACTGTCCTGATGAGCCAGCGCGACGGATCAGGAAGCGCTAGCCAGGCCTCCAAACTGTAAATTTTTGACATACCTGCTTTAGGGAACCGAAGCGGAGCATTGACCGCCATGTCGGGAAGCTGTGCATCGTGATCCTGTGGCTGTGGTTGTACAGGAACAACTACCATGCTCTGTAAACCCCAACCGGAACCGGTTGGTGAGGGGTGAAAAAGCTGTGTGTCCTCGGAATGTGCCACACTCACCTGTGCAGGACTTTGTGTGTGTCACGGCCGGACATGGGGAGGCGACAATCTCGTGTCCAACATGTTCAGGCTACAGACTGTGCAACCCAGGGATTGAGGAAGCTACTCTTTCTTTGAAAATGTGGGTCAAACAAAAAGAAAAGGAAACAGTCGCAGACAGACGCCGCAAAACGTGACCACAGCAGCCCAGAGGTGACGGTTGAGTCACGCTGAGGCAAGGTGTGTTTATTGCCTCAGTCTGTTGCTTGACTGCAGAGAACTGTTGGGTAAAGTCCTTGACAGTGTTACTGAATAGGCCACCTTGCGAGATGGGGGTATCAATAAAGCAGACTTTGTCAACCTCCCTCATCAGTTTGATGCAGAGCAAGGCTGAGTCAGAGATGGCGCTCCTGGACCACCATGGTGGACATGGCCTGGCCGAGAGCCCACGCCGTAACTTTCGGTTTGCCGAGCACAGTTCCTGCATAAATCCTGGCTCAGAACTACCCTGGTTCAGGTCTTTAGAGGTTTGGCCTGATGGACCTGCAGAATGGCCATAGCATGCAGGGCGAAGGTGGCCTGTCCAGCAGCACTGTTAGCCTTTCCCCGTTAGAGACAAAGTTAACATACAGGCCCTGGAAGGGAGTCTGGGACGATTCTGCGGTTTTGCAGACATAAATGTACCACAATTGCATGCTCCATCTGTGTAACCTCTGTATACCCCCTGGCTGCCCCACCGCCAAGGGTAGTGAGGGTGGAAGAGCTCATGAAGAGGGCCCTGGCAGTAAAAGGTGCCTTCCACGACTTCGCAAGCTCTTCATGCTCTTCTGGGAAGAAGGGCACTGGTGCGGGGTGCGACTGTGAGTTGTGCCCCGAACCCAGATACCAATAATCCAGCTGATAATGCTCGGGACCGGGCCGGAGGATTACACTGCAGGCCGATGCTCTAGGCGGCCGGGGCAAGCATGGTTGCTAACTCTGCATCAAACTGAGCTACCACATTTGACAGTGGAAGTCCAGCGGATTCTTCAGTGGAGTCTTCAGCGTCGGAAGGCATAAACCTGCCCTGTTAATACTGCAATTGACAGTTCATCCTCTTCTCGAGCCCAAATAAATTTTGTTCGCCCTGAGACGAACCGCCAACCCATCCAAGAACTCGACTGGGTGGAAAATGCAAGGAATAGGAGGTCCGTGAGGATTGACACGGCACAAAGGCTCCAATTGTTGCCCTTATATTGCCCTCAGTGATTGTTGCCGCGCCCTTGTGCATAGAAGAAGGACCGAGACAGAGAGCAAGTTGAGGTGAATCTCTCTCTAGCCAGAAAAGGTCGCGTCCACAACGTTGCCATGATCATGTTCTCGCAGTGAGAACACTGAACCATTTTGAACAAATCTGCTCTTTTTGGGAAATCTGCTCTTTTATTGCTGAAGTGCCCAGGGGAGCTCTCTGCATTTAACTGTGCCTTAGAGAGGGGAGAGAGACTGCTCAAATGCACTTTGTACACCAGTTTCGACAGAAGATTTCCTTGTGTAGAGGTGAATGGAATGAGAGATGGTTGTAAACACATGCACTCAGCTTCAAAGAACAAATCTGAATGAGTGGATGCACACCAGCTCCTTTTATACTCGTATGTCTGGGGGAGTGGCCGGCGCATGCAAATTCCACTCGCCAATTCTCATTGGCCTTTTCTCAAAGTATCAGAGGTGTCTGGGGCTCCCTACTGCAACCCCTAGTGTCACTACATCGACACTTGTCGAAGTGAGTGACAAATAGGGAACTAGGGTCTCCCATACCCCCCTTTTACAACACTCTGCTCGAGAAAGTGACAACATTTTTCAGATTTTTTACTGGAACACAGCATTTAATGTCTTATACATCTAGTCAAGCTACAGTATGACATATCTGTCTTCCAGCAGTTTACTTCAGTGTTCTGAAGCAGTTGCAGGTTTTCTGCAGGTATTCGACCTGAAGCATGCATTCTCAGCCTGAAGCACATTATTGATGCACTTGCTGTAAATTATTTATTTTAGTGACCAAAACAAAGCTACCTGGAAATGCACTTAGAGAATAGAGACAACTGCTGGCTCAAATGTTCAAAGGGGACAGGCTGCCAGGACCACAGAGAGAAAGAGGGGTCATTGAACACTCTGGACATTTATACTGCTTTTTATATCAAATACCAGATCAGAGACAGCTCACTTTATGCTAACGACTAGGCACTTTGATCAGACTGACTCTCTTCAAAATACCTCTCAGAAGAGTTATGTTATGCCTCTCATTTTAGTAGATGACAGAGAGGTAGACAGAGCTATGAGATAGCATGACAGCATTGATATAGACTATAAATATGTAAATTGTTAAATTTAGTTTTTAGCAATTGTAACATCTGGACCAATCAGACACACACAAATTATTCATTATATTTAATGAATAATCCAGCAAACTCACTCACTCAACAAAGGTCAATGAAACTTCCCCCAAAAACTAACATCCCACATGAAGCTAACAGACTGGCAGAACCCGGTGTCCTGTTACAGGACACATTGAGACTGATAAGAATTTTACGACCCCCAAAAGGAATTTGCAGGGAATTGTGACTCTTGCTGAGAAGGAGAAATAAACCCTTTTAATCCTATATATTCTATATATATCCACGTGAGAAATGTATTAACATATATCTAATTTTCCCATCTCATGATTTTCCTTTTATGTGGTTTGGTCTATGTCTTCATTTTCTCTTCTAAACTCTTTTGGATTAATGTTTCAGACTTTGTTGCATACTATGGTTAACCAAAATCATATGTGTGTCATATTTAGTCTCTGTAAACTCCAATCTTCATTCCCCATTTGTTAATTTACATTACATTTTGCTAACTTTGTAACGCATTAGTATTATAAGACACCTTATGAAATTACATATTCAAATGCCCTGCTAGAACACAAAGAACGTAAAAATCTCCCTCCAAAGGGAATACTTCTTATTGGCTCACACACCTCCAGAGGGTGGCCTCTAAGCCTCTTAAGCCCCTTTCACACAGAGATTCCGGAAAATACACGGATAAAGTGACCCGGGATTTGACCCGGGTTCGTTCGATTTTGGTTCATTCACACTGCCAGTGATTTTCCGCAATCAGAGAGTGCGTTCACACACAACCCGTAAAAATCCCGTAAAGACACGTGAAATCGATGTGACTTGTAATGTCTCAGCAGCGTCTTAAGTTTGCTGATGAGCTGCGATTTCTCTTTCTCTCTCAAACCACGCTTGTGCATTTTTTACTCTGATTCGATCATAAACTTGCGCATTACGTACCGTTTCACAGCTGGCGAACGATCCCGCGCTTCAGCGTCATCACTACGACACGGCATTATTACGGCTTTTGTTCACACAGCGCGCGTTCCGGGACTGAACACGGCAATGTTACTAGGTCCCCAACCCGGCATCGATCCCGGCATCAATCCTGGGTCGTGCTTGCGTTCACACAGAAGGTTCTCTGGCAATTTGCCGGCAATTTCCCGGGTTCAAAGCGCTGTGTGAAAGGGGTTTCACTCTCTTAGTCCTTTTCTGGAATCCTGATGTGAAGATGATGCTGAACTATAAGTTTTCTAAGGACCTTTTAATTAATATTAATATTAATTGTATTAATATTTCATAGAGCTAATTTGCTACACATTTAACATGTTTGCTTGTTTATTCTAAGATGAATTTGTCTTTGACTGATGTTGTTACTGTAAATGCAGCATTAGGTATTCTGAAGTGACAATGAACACTTTGAAAAAAAGTCCTCTGAAGCCATAGTTTACAGTAATTTTATAACAGCTAAGGGGGTTTTAGGTGCTCTGCACCTAACAACACCTCCTAAAATCACTGTAAACCACAAGTTCTTGGGGCTTATTGCTTTATTTTACAATTTAAGTGATATGTTTCAACCATATTAATCACATGAAATTAATATTCTATGTACCTAAAAGGATTCAAAAGCATTTGTAATTTGTTAATACATATAATTATTTTGTTTTAGATACTGTCAATACATTAGATACATTTCAGTGTCGATGTTAACGTATGAAAATGTATAGGACTTGTCAAACATTTGTAATAATTTTGAATAATTGAAATAAAGTCTCTTAAATGTATCAAGGCTGCATTTACAGTATTTGATTGAAAATACAGTATAAACAGCCATTTTGTGAAATATTATTACAATTTAAAATAACTGTTTTCTGTTTTAATATATTTTGAAATGTAATGGCCTGCGATGGCAAAGTTGAATCTTCAGTCTTCAGTTTCACATGGTCTTTTATCATCATTCTAAAATTCTGATTTGATGCTCAGCATTGTGAACATAAGATATTGCTTTCAAAAACATGAAAAAAATCAGGATTTCACATAATACCTACGATCACTAATGCTTATTAAATGAATGTCTTTATTACATTTTATACACTTCGTAACCATCATTGTTACCATCATCCTCACCATCATCATCTTAATCATTGTCACCATCAACATAATCATTACTTCACATTCACCATCTTCATTGCCCTCTACAATCACCTTCTCACTTCCCTCACCTCAAATATTTTGTTGTTTCAGTGTGGATATCTGAGCTCGTGGAACCTGTGGCCACATCCATAGTTGCAGACCCTCACCATAAAGCCAGTGATTCTAGCAGATACCCATCTGAGCAGGAAAGCACAGCTCCACCCAGTAGACCTTCAGCTACAGCTGTGGACACACAACAAGAACGGCCAGACATTACAACTACTATCATATCTCAACCTACTACATTTACCAGCAATACTGCTACCACAACCAGCTTCCCTTTTACGACAACCACAAATCAGATTAGCACTACCAAGTCATCGGCTGCTAAACGACACCCTAAAACACCTAGGACCACTATTAGAACTATAACTATTCTCCCAGAATCTACAAAGACAACACCTAGACTCCCATCTTCTTCCACCTCAAAGAGTGCTAAATTGGACCCTTCAAAAAGCACTTTAGGTCCTCCAAGAGCTGCTGCTACTGAGGGCACACTTCTGAGATGTAACATCACGGACAAGATGTGGATAAAAACAGGTGTGATTGCTCAGAAGTCACTTAAAAACTTAAGAATAATAATAATAATAATACTCAATACTTTTCTCAAATTATATTTATGGTTTGATTCAAAGCCTAAATTTGGATTTTATATTAATCAAAAAATATATCTTTCCTAAAAGTGAAAATCATTCATACAAAAGTTTTTTTTTTTTTTTCAGTGTATAGTCGAGACCAGAAGTCAAATCCTAGTCCACATACTCCCAAGTCCATGACAAGACCAAGCGATGAAAATATTGTCTTGGATTTGAGATTGAATCTGGTCCAGTACCACAACATATAGTGTAATTTGCTACTGCTGCCGTCATTCATGCTTAACATACCTTGAATAAATCTTCTGTACATGTAAAGTCCTACTCTCAGTTATTGAATAATAATGAATAATGAATACTATTTGTTATCATAACAGTTCATGTAGGAGATTCTGAATTACAATGTCGTAGTTACTCGATAATCAACTTGTAGAGCATATTTACATGGTCTTGGTCTTATTATGGATTCGGGAACATTCGCTAGTCTCATCCATTTCCCTCTGTTCAATTGCCTTAGTTGATAAATACAATATATACAGTATATATCTTATTGATATTAATTTATGAAGAGTAACAATAGTTTATTTTTGGCGAAAACTATAGGCTACCATGGTAATTTTTTTACAAAGTTCCTTCTTGGTTAAATGGTTTCTGTTGATTAGATAAGAAACATAAAATCAACTTATATTCTTCAAAGAAAATACTATAACTCTTTATTTTTCTGTCTATGACAGTGTTGTCCGTACAGTTACGGAGTCGTCGTCTAGACAGTATTTTGAAGCAGAATCTCCCTCGAGGGTTTACTCAAGCTCTGAAGAAGGCCTTGAATGACAGCACGGTTCAAGCTAAGGTTTGCAATTCACAAATTTTTAACAAAATCATCATTTACAGTTTGTTCAGAATCCAATATGCACCAACACAAATGACATTCTGCTTTAAGGAATGTTTGCTGTCTTGCTATCACTTCCACCAGACCTAGCTACTGAATTGAACCACTCCCCAAATTACTTCAATCACCCTTCCCTCTCTTTGAAATCTCCCTCTCTTAATGTAAGCAAACTTAGACTAAAGGAGTTTTAGTATACTTGAAGAGTACATTTTTGATCCTTTCACCTTAAGCTGTAAATGCCATGCAAGAGATCACTATGGAACTGTAGGAAAATTATGTTGTGACTCTGATTGGCTGATGGGGGAAGACAAATTGGGTGGAAACAGAAGTGGAATACAGCTACTATCACTTAGGCTATACAGTTTCTAAACCTTTTCTGCCTGTTAACTTGTTAAAGATTAAGGCTGTGATGTCAATGCAGTACTCATGTTGAAAGCAATCCAGGGAAAACTCAAACGTTTGTGGCCCATCAAAGTGTTGTTTGAAGGAGCTACATGGGTTTGGACTTAGACATATGTATATATATATTTTTTTTTTATTATTATTATTATTTTATATATATATATATATTTTTTTTTTATGTAAGAATAGAGAACCCCTGTGTATTTTAGATTCTGCTTTCACTCAGAAGCTAAATAAAACACAGTTTCTCAATACAGACTGATATTGGCATTTGCTGCCAGTACTCCAACCATGCTAGATCAGGCTGATTTATGCTTTTTTACCACTGGTTGGTAAAACTGTTCAAATCATGATTTTTCTAGCGAAGCCTGCACCCAAAGCACAGCATATTCTCCATTATTTTGTCTTTGTATGTTTTTGTTGCCCATGTCTGCATCTTTTATTTTAATCAAGGAGATCTAATAAACCCCCTTAGATTGTGCATTAGAACTGTGCATTAGATTTGCCATTCTCATTAACAGTTGCTGGCACATGATACAATACATGGCTATGTCTAAATAATGGTGTATTTATGGCATGCTAACTGGCCAAACATGACTGACCTTCTTTTAATTGAACCAGACAAAAAATAAAAAGGTTTTTGAAAACCTGCTCTCCTTGAAATATATAACAAAGAAGTGACATATAAAACACATAAATGAATAAAATAGGAACTTGATTTGCTAAAGGAATTATGCAATTCAGGTAACAAACCAAATTCGACCACAGAATCTGTGCTAAACTTTAATTTGCACTCCGTAACTCCTGATCGGGTTGGTTCTGACTATAGGGTGTGGAGGATGTAGCAGAAAATTCTAAGTTATTAAAGGGGTGGTATAATGACCTTTTCACAAAATTTTAAATAAATCTCTGATGTCCCCAGAGTGTATTTGTGAAGTTTTAGCTCAAAATACCCCACAGATATTTTTATTTAGCATTTTAAAGTTGTCACTTTTTGAGGGTGAGCAAAAACGCATAGTTTTTATCTGGCCCTTTACATGCAAATATGCTGCTGCTCCCGACACAGAGGGCGGGGTTTCAAGAGCTCCTGTGTTAGCAGCTCCGATTACCTCATGCAGACACACACTGCAATGACAGAAACTGTTCTGTCTTTTATGTTTAAACGGAGTCAGACAAAGATGGAAGGACTCAAGAAGAAGTGACAACACGTAGAATGCAACAGGACGTCTCTGAATGGTTAGTTGATGAATTTATGTTGCTGATGTAGAGTTAACTATCTTCAATTAGCATATTCTGTCATGATAATCTATAAATCACTCGTATAGGAACGGTTGTGAGATGCAGACAGAGTGACTTTCGATTGCATGTGAAAAGATGGATGCTACAGTTTGAGCTGACTCACAAATGTGCTCGACTACAGCAACTCTTCGGCCCTGTCCCAAATGGCGCATTTCATGAGGACTTTCGGTCTCATGGACTTAAATTGCGCGTGCTCGCTGAGTCTACGAGTCTAAAATTCAGCATTTTAACGCTCTGAAGTGTGCTCAGCAGCGCCCCCTTTGTACCCTTGAAGTGGTCTTCCGCGAAGCCCGCATAGATGCAGGCTCCACACACTTTAACTACCCAGGAATCCTTGCAAAAGGCCAATCAGACAACGGATGGGAGGAGATTTCGCTCACGGACAATTGTTGACATGGCTGAGAAGAAAATATTACGTTTTTTATGACCTAGATGTACATTTTACCAGTTGTTACCTACAGTTTATACAAACATTATGGTCATCGAGCAGTGGTTGATGTCTCAAACATAATAATAGCACGGATCGCATTATGATTCATTAAATAAATAGAACCGAATGTCAGGGCTTTACTGAGTCATATCTAAACATAGTATGAATATTGAAATCTGTAAATTCATCTGAAACTCATGCACATTTTCATTATGTGTTAAAATTGTAATCTTAGTTCAAATGGAACATTATGTATTATTATGTACAACTGTATACATCATTTAAATAAGCATGATGTATCTATTGTCTAATGCCCAGGTGGCATGCATAATATCAAAATATAGAACTGTAAAATTAGGCTGTGTAGTTGACATGGAGATAAGACGTTGGAGCGCAAAAATGTGATTTCTCCTGTCCAACAACAACCAGACTGTTATTTCCGGCGTGACGATCGAGTCTGTCCCAAAAATACCTCTCAATGCACCCTCATGGACTCGCGCCAAGGGCCCTATAGGTCTGCACTACATGACGTCACCAAAGTGTGGACTCTGAGGAAGTCCACAAGTCCGGAGACAGGGCCTTCCTCTTCTCAACATGGACTGCGTGTTCCCTAATTTTAGGGTTGGTGATGTCACTAACCCTGGAGGAATATCGTGTAGTCCCTACCAGCCATTTAGTCCTTAAAAAACGATTTCTTTAAAAGCAAATATCTCCCTTTGCTTTGAACTTTGGGCGTTGTAACTTTGCAGATGTTGTTTATGCTCAAAAAGCAACATTACATTCTAACTAAAGTTAGAAAAGTTATCATACTCAACCACCCCTTTAAGCAAATCAAATAGTGAATTGCTCACCCACTGCTTTTACTCTTAGAAAAAAAATAAGTATACTTAAAGTTCAATACTACTTGTGTCACAGTTGTGTTCTGTCTGAGTCTTGTTTTCTTTAGTCACGTCTTCCTTTGTTCTGTTTTCCCGCCACTCATTTGTATCTATGGTTACTCTCGTTATCAGTTCAGTTGTATCACGTGTTTAGTCATCGTTTACACGATGTGAAAATGCAGATATTTCCCTGCGTTTTGGCCTGTCATTTACACGAAAACGCCGTTTTTATCCCAGAAAACGATTATTTCTAAAAACTCCGGCCAAAGTGGAGATTTCTGAAAACGCCGGTTATGTGTTGCCGTGTCAACTGGGAGAAACGGGGTTTTAGGTTCTCAAACGTCACATTATGCGCCAGAAAACGCTTACGTCATGTGAGCGCCCTATGTTTAGAGTTTGTTTGGCTACTGTTTGATCATGGATGCTGTTAAGGTGATACTCATTTTTACTTTTGTGCATTCGCTTTTGGCCTGTTTGCATTTGCTTCGCTATCTGTCCACACAAACAAACCTCGCTCTGTTGTTTTGAAAGGAACAGGAAGTCGCTCGTGCTATTCGTTGTTGTCGATTTTGAGGATTCTGATTGGCTTGCATGGCTTTATCCTTCTCCCTACACTGCCGCCCATAGGTTTGGCATAGTTATGATGTTGCTCGACGGCGTATTTATGCGGGATGATGTAAACGACAACTTTTTTGAAAACGATGTTGTGTGCACAGTGTTATTTTTGAAAACGGAGGGGGGGGGGGGGGGGATATTCGTTTCTCTAAATACCCGGCTATGTGTAAATGTGGCCTTAGTTCCGTTCTGTTCAGTCTGTCCTTGTTCGGATCTCCGTTGTATTAAGTGTGTGTACTTTCTGCCTGTCTGTACCTGTTTGGATTATATTGTTAGCAAAAGTTTGCATTAGAACTTTTGATTCTCCCTCGTCTTCTTCTGCACCACACCATGACAACTTGGGGACTAAATTGGCCCTCTTTTTAGTGTATAAAAGTATATTTGTGTAACAGTAGTAAACTTTGAGTACACAACTAGTTTACAACTAAGTTTTTTTTGTGTACTGCAACTATACTACAAGTAAACTTACTAGTCAAATACTTGTAGCCCCTTTTTTGTAGTTTATGAAAGTACACTTGTGTGTTAACACTAGAACTACCAAGGCAGTCATTTTGAATAACTTTGTTAAAATAAAATCAATGTGGCTATAGGACTCTGACTTTTCCTAAATATGTGTATATTTTATTCTGACACTGTTATTTTATTAAAATCACAAAACACAAAACAGTTCTGACTATTTCTACCTAGAATGGCCATTGCGGTCATTTCGATCGCACACATTATAGATATAAGTCCGCTACATTTCCCACCATTGAGAGCAGGAGCAGCAGCAGATGGAGAGAATGCGACAGTGCCAAGTAAGTAAGTAAGTAAGTAATAAAACCAAGGAGACATGTGCCAAATGTCTCAAAGTAGTCTGTGGGAGCTGGACACGAAAGGCGGTGTTTACATGTGTGGACTGTGCGTAAGCGTCAGTGAATGATGCGGGTTGTTTGCGCCGTTCAAATGAGGCCACTTGGAGGAAAACGTGTTAACCTGATTTTGTTCGTTACATTTTTTTTTATATTCAGTTCGTTTTCTTGTTTAGCTAATGTTCATGTTTTTTCTTTGCCTGGTTTTATGTGTACTGTATTGTAGAATGAAAGTTTTTACAATGTATTCAAATGTATAGGTAGTGTTTTTGTTATTGTATATATGTTATTGTATCATAAGATTTGTTTTTATTGTACAAAGAAAATAAGAAAATATTTATCAATTAGGCTGGAAAATACATTTTCACATTCATCTGAATTAAAATTTTGTGTCCTGATCTTATATTACCTATCGTAACATTGCAGACATTTTGTATTGATTATTGAACTTATTTACAAACAGGGCTGTACTAAACGGTATGAAGCTTTGACGTTTCCTAACTTTTTTGCATGTCTATTCACGTGGTGAGTGCGGTGAAAAAATATATTTTTGACGCAAAACTTTCCTCACATAGAGAGGCAGCACCTGTCGGGGCAATCTTTCTTTTGTGCTTGTTTTAAGGGCGATGACGTCATAACATGACGACAGGAATTAAAAGCTTCATTGGAAAACTTAAAGAGAAGGTTCAAATGTAGATATGACATGACGAAAATGACGTTCAGTACGGCTATATGACCGTCAAAGTATGAACGGTCAGAATGACCGCTATGGTCGTTCTAGTAGTTATGGAATTCCGGTAGTTCTAGTGTTAATGATTAACTTGAAGTGTGCTATTTTGAAACAACTAATTTTGTAATAAGTATATTTTAGTTGTAATTAAATGATGTTTTATTAACAAGGTTCGGGAGGAGCACGCTCAGATAATTAACACAAGTGGAGAGCACTCAGCAAACAAGGGTAAGAGGTGTATATATACTCAGCAGTCTTACCTCGATCCATTGACAGTTTTTGCAGCATCCCTCCACCACCCCTTCTCCACACTTCTAGTCCTAAACACTTACATACGGGGGGAGTACTCTGGGTTCGGGCCGAACTCCGAGCTCGGAGCCCTCCCTCCGGACAGCACGCCATATACGCTTTAAACTTACCCATTCAAATTATATGTAAGTGTGAACTCATGAAATTGTGGTAAAGCATAACTTTAAGTGTATTCAGTGTACTTTTGTGTACTAAACTGAAACAATTTCAAGTACACTTAGTATACTTAAAGTATACGCCTGTGTAGGGACTAATTACATGCTTGATTAGTGATATTTACAAGTACATTACAAATTCATTACGAGTGTCTTCGAAACATAAAAGCAATATACATTGAACAAAATTATAAACGCAACACTTTTGTTTTTGCCCCCATTTTTCATGAGCTGAACTCAAAGATCTAAGACTTTTTCTATGTACACAAAAGGCCTGTTTCTCTCAAATATTGTTCACAAATCTGTCTAAATCTGTGTTAATGAGCACTTCTCCTTTGCCAAGATAATCCATCCACCTCACAGGTGTAGCATAACAAGATGCTGATTAGACAGCATGAATATTTCACAGGTGTGCCTTAGGCTGGCCACAATAAAAGGCCACTCTAAAATGTGCAGATTTACTGTATTGGGGGGGTCGGAAAACCAGTCAGTCTGGGGTGACCACCATTTGACTCACGCAGTGCAACACATCTCCTTCGCATAGAGTTGATCAGGTTGTTGATTGTGGAATGTTGGTCCACTCCTCTTCAAAGGCTGTGCGAAGTTGCTGGATATTGGCAGGACCTGGAACACGCTGTCGTATACGCCGATCCAGAGCATCTCAAACACACTCAGTGGGTGACATGTCCGGTGAGTATGTTGGCCATGCAAGAACTGGGATGTTTTCAGCTTCCAGGAATTGTGTTCAGATCCTTGCAACATGGGGCTGTGCATTATCATGCTGCAACATGAGGTGATGGTTGTGGGTGAATGGCACAACAATGGGCCTCAGGATCTCGTCACAGTATCTCTGTGCATTCAAAATGCCATCAATAAAATGCATCTTTGTTTGTTGTCCATAACATATGCCTTCCCATACCATAACCCCACCGATCCACAACGTTGACGTCAGCAAACCGCTCACCCACACGACGCCATACAGAGCTTCCCTGAGATGGTTTCTGACAGTTTGTGCAGAAATTCTTTGGTTATGCAAACCGATTGTTGCAGCAGCTGACCTGGTGGCTGGTCTCTGACGATCTTGGAGGTGAAGATGCTGGATGTGGAGGTCCTGGGCTGGTGTGGTTACACGTGGTCTGCCATTGTGAGGCCGGTTGGATGTACTGCCAAATTCTCTGAAACGCCTTTGGAGACTGCTTATGGTAGAGAAATGAACATTCAGTTCACTGGCAACAGCTCTGGTGGACATTCCTGCAGTCAGCATGCCAAATGCACGCTCCCTCAAAACTTTCGACATCTGTGGCATTGTGCTGTGTATAAAACTGCACATTTTAGAGTGACCTTTTATTGTGGCCAGCCTAAGGTACACCTGTGCAATAATCATGCTGTCTAATCAGCATCTTGATATGCCACACCTGTGAGGTGGATGGATTATCTCGGCAAAGGAGAAGTGCTCACTAACACAGATTTAGACAGATTTGTGAACAATATTTGAGAGAAATAGGCCTATTGTGTACATAGAAAAAGTCTTAGATCTTTGAAATCTTTGTATATATATATATATATATATATATATATATGTGTGTAGTTTTATTTTTAAAAGATGTATTTTTGGCGTTTTTGCATAGGACTAGTTGCTAGACAGGAAGGTGGGAGAGAGAGAGGGGGGATGGGATCGGGCGGCACCGAACACAAGTGTATACTACATAATGCACACTTTGCACATTAATAGACAAATACTACTTAGCTATACTTTGTACAAAATACTATTGTATACTATAATGTAATGTATAAAGTATACTTTCAATGCATTGTTATAATGATTATTTCCAGCACACAGTTAAAATATAACTAAAATATATTTTTAATAAAGTGCAAATAAATACACTTTTAAAAAATAAACTGAATTTTCACTATATATAAAATATATATTTTTAGAAAATATACTATTAGTTCAATTTACTACAATTATTTTAAAGTGTGTTAAAAGTTGTATTGTGAGAATAGCTAAAAGCATGATGCTAATATACTTAAAGATAGTAAAATTTTTGTTAGTATATTTGCAATGTACCATTGAAAAGGAATATATTTCAAATACAATAAAACACACTTTTTTCCACTAGGGAACTACTGGTTTAGTCATTTTATACTGCAAGTATACTTGTAAGTTTTCTTTAAGTGAACATAACACCATACTTATAGTTTACTATTTATATATTATTATATACTACTATTTTCCTGTTAAGTTATTCATTTTTTATACTTGAAATATACCTTTAACTGTACTTTAACATTTTCCATTTAAACAAATATTTTATTCTAACTTCAAGCATCCTTTATTATCATTTAACAAACATGTATTCTTTTTACTTCAATGAGCTCATTGTTTCTGCCTTAAATTAATACATTGTTTAAATTAATACATTATTAGCTAACTGTGTGATTTGTAAAAGTACATTTCTGAAATACATAACTTGGACACTGTCACCTCTGATTTGAAGTTGAGGATCCAAATGCAGTATTTAACTGCATTTTTGGGTAATTAGGGTAATTACAGGGTAATCCAAAGTACAGGCAAGGTCAAACACAGGCAGGCAGTCCATACAAACAAACAAACAAACAAACACAACAAGGCAGGGAACATGGGCAAAAATAGTAATCCACGGAACAGGAAAGAAATCCAAAAACCAAGAGACATGAAACCAGGAAAAAAAATGCTCAGAATTGCAATGTAACACGAAACAAGATATTCACAGATAATGAATGAGAAAACCAGGCTTATATGGGGTGAGATAAACAAGATAATGAGACACAGGTGAATGTGATAATGGATGAAGAGTCTGGGCAGTGAGTTATGAGAAATGTAGTTTGTGAGGAAATGACAATAGTCTGATGTGGAGTGCCCTCTGGTGGCTCTCAAGGGCACTCCAGCTGGCTACATATACTGTTTAATGTTTGATGATCGTATTATTTTACATTGGCATAAGCAATCTTCTATCACTTGTTTCTGTTTCTTTTTCACCTGCGTTTTGATCTGGAGATTCTGTACTCTTTCACTCACCACATAACAGTGAAAATATGGATAGCTGGACAATTCAGTCAATTCCTATGTACACTGTGGACTAGCCTACACAAAAATTCAGATACTCAGAATTAGGAACATATATGTTCTCTTTATAAATCAATATTTTCAAACAATGTAAGTTTATAAAACAGTATGTAAAACTATGTGAAAAAAAAAGAAGTATTTAAGAGACTACTCAATCAAATGTAAAAACAACTACAAGCCAAGTATACTTAGAATACCTAACTATACTTTTAAGTATATCTCGATCAAAAGATTAAGTACAAATATAGGTCAAATATACTTAGACTTTCATGTCAGTATATGTCAAGTATACTTAAGTGCAATTTTAGGTATACTTTTGATAAGTACATTAAGTAAGTAGACTGAAAGTATACTTTCTTATTTTTAGTTTAAAAGAAGTATACTTACAGCACACTTGAATAAACTTATTTTTCACAAGGGGAAACAGATATATGTTGGGCATGATTAAAGTTAAACACACAACAGACACACAAACATCCTGAAAATGGCCTGTTAAGCTGTTTATATTCTACAATCTTTGTTTAAGTTTTGTTCTGTGTAAATTAAATAACATTTGGATGTAAATGGTCCTCTTCCTTACAAAAATGCAAGTGCCGCTACAACAGAGTGTCCTGCGGATCACCTTTATGAGATTGTCATCAAGCATGACATCGGCATCTTCATCTGACTCATCTGGTTCGATCTTGATTTCTCTGCAGTTGTACTTTGTGTTGTACATCCAAGTAGTCAGTCCCAAATAGCACTGATGCAGAGAAAAAGAGATGGCAGAGAGAATAGTGACTCACATTCAATTTTCAGTAAATTATTCATTCCAGTGTGAACGTATTTATCTCAATGTATACAACTTTTAAAATTATCACCAAACTACTGAATGCACCTTTAATATCAGTGTTTCTTGTAAATTTCTCCACCTTCCCCAGATTGAGAGCATCTCCAGTGTGCCTAACGTGACGGTCGGTTACTATGTGACCCATGGAGAGATGGTGTACACTGCCTCAGTGGTGGTGGAGGCTCTTAGCATCTATGGTATTGAGAGATTGATGGCAGACATTCGGCAGTTTGTGCCGCTGGTACAGGCGGTTCCCATCCCAGCAGTCCCCTGGAGACCCATCCCTGCCATCTCATTGATGCTGAAGACAGGTCAGTCTCACAGCTCAATCTCTGTCACCGCACTAATGTGTCTACGCTGCCATACATATTTTTTTCCATATCAATTTAATAATACAGCCATTGTCATTGTGAGACCTGTAACGTAAATGCCTCTGGGTTAATGCGAATTAGCTCAAGGATATAGGGAATTTTAGAAATATTAATAATCATAACTCATGGTCATAATTCATAAATCGCATATGCATTTACTTTATCAATTATAGGAAATGCCTCGTTCTGTAACTGGTCTCGTCATCCGTTATTCGTCCCGCGAATAAATGTAAGACTATCACAGTTAAGAAGAAGTATTCCTGTTTACAAAACTCCAAGAAAGTTTATCTTCTGGCCACGAAGACAAAACCTCTTTGGGTTTATAAATTAAAACTACTCAAAGTAGTTTTATAATATAGAGCCTGTAGCTTTATAGATCTTTTAATTTCATGGACTTCATAAAAAGTGGGTTTTCAAACACAGAGACAGTTAAAAGTATAAATGGGTTTATTAATAAAATGGCACACGCTAGAGATTATAAGCTACAAATATAAACGTACGTAAAATGCAAACAATAAAACAAACAAACATTCAAACAAACATGACGTGATCGGAATGAATGACATGAAAGAAAGAAAGAGAGAAAGAAATATAGAGAAGGGAAAAGCTAGTAATTATTACATACAGGAACCTAAGTTCACGAGACACCTGGAATCACTTTTAGGCAGATATAAATATACTTGCAAGTTTGGTCTCTTTTCGAGTGATGCTGAGGCAGGAAGCAAGCGAGGACGATGTCCCGTTTCTGCTGCGTCTTCCGGTGTCGCGGGAAGCTTGAACGGCTCACTGAATGTAACGTTTACCGGAAAGTAAGATTCATCTCCCGTTACGGAAGAGGCGAGTATATAACTTAGTTGCAAAGAACGGCAGCTTCTACATGACGCGAGGGCATGCGTCCCCGAGGCCAAAGCAAGGCCTGTCCCGCTGGTTCCGCTGGGGGGAGGAGGAGAGCTGCGCGTGGAGGTCAGAGCGATCGATGAGAGGAGAGCGATCGAAGAGAGAAGAGAGAGAGGAAACTGAAGGTTTGGACTTTTATCAGTGTCCCAGGTACCGTCCCCTTCTTCGTGGAAGACGAATCAGATCTTCTGATCTGAGGTAGGAAAGAGTTTCTTTGTGTGGAGAAGACACGCCTACCTTTACCATATGTCTTATGAGAGAAATAATTCATATTTCCTCTTAAGATTGTACACCCAGAACAATACATTTTACTGTAATCTCCTATGTGTGACTGGTTGAATTAGAACAGGACGGTCAGACTGATACCAATTATGACAGGTAAATATAAGGGAAACATAACGTTACATTTATATGCATAATTACACACAAATAAAGTTTGATTAAACACACAATAAAATTGTCAGTGTTTCCGTTATGGCAAGTGAAGACACCTGGGAAACAAAGGAATACGTATCAAACATTTGAAGAGTTTTCTCTGGAAAGTTCCATGTGTTGGAATGTTGGCTTGCTTAGGAACTGGATAAGATGCAGCTTTGGAGTCATAAAGTTTATGACCATGTCGAGGTCGGTTTACAAGACACTATTGAGGAAACTTCTTTCAGTGAACATTTAGAATTCAAAACTATACTCTAGCAAACCAAACCTCTATTATAAGGTAAAACTAATCACACATGCATATAGGAATGTACATACATTAGAAAATAAAATAAAAGATATTTCTCTTATTCTCAGTTATACACAAAGGATGTTTGTGTGTGTGTGTGTGGAATGTCGCGAGGCTGTAAAGTCGGGGGATACGAGTCACATGGGTGTACCAGCCAAACTGGCGCTGGCAAATTGGTCCTCGTGGGGCAATTATTAACCAGCAAGGACAAAGACGATGTGTTTTGCCATCACATGATCTACTTAATGCGAAAAGCAGATGTCATTGTTGCTACAGACCTAATACTATTTGTCCAACTCATGTTGGATGTAATTTAAATTAAGCTTAATTGAATCATGATGCAGCAGAAATGAAGATGGCAGTTCAATCAAATATAACGAGAAAAAAAAGGCACAGGAGAAACAAAAGGCAGCATAACAGCTTGCAGTTAAGAACTAGACCGAGAACTGAGCAAACCAAGGGTAAATAAATACACAGGATAACAAGGAACAAAACAACATACTGGTGAACAACATAATCAGTAACCAATACAGGTGAACAACATAATCAGTAACCATAGAAACAAACAGGGACCTAGGCAACTAAGGAAACGGGAACTAAACATATGGTGTACCTCTCATTGGCCCTCATTTATCAAAAGTGCGTACACCAAATTTCCAGCGTACACCCAAAACCACGGTGACTTTGAGATTTATCAATATGGACGTTGGCGTACGGCACGCTCAAATCCTACGCCAGCTCAGGAGGTGGTGTACGCACGTTTTGAGTTAGTGCGGAAATGCACAGAAAAACTATTCCTAACACCACAAAACGCACTGACAAACTAAAAGATATGATATATTATGACCCACTGTAAAAACAACAACAACAACAACAACATAGTAATTATAAACTTCAGTGTTTATTTTTGTGCAACATGGACTTCAATGTTTAATTTGTGTGACTTTACCAAAGCATTTGATTTGTAGGCATATGTATTCCTTCAGTTGCGAGCCAGTATTCCAAGTATTCCAATGTATAAAAAAAGCTTTCATTCGATTCCTCTGTCCTCCTTTTCTTTCCTTGCAACCTTCCCTCGTATCCTACAGGGGGAGGAGCTGAGACGCGAGGAAAGGAAGCGAGGAAAGGAAACGAGGATGCACAAATAAGAAATGATAAGCACCCCTGAACTATGAACACAGAAACAAAGGGAAGAAAAGAACCTCACTATAAGAGTCTCAAACAGAATTAGAATATGACAAATTGGTTCTCAAGTGTCTTGTAAGCGAAACGTCATGTCATGCTGGCATATTTCATTTGAGAGCTGCGGAAGCGGTGAAGATTTTTTAGTGAATAACTTTTGGTCTGTTCTTCAAAGCTATCATATGACTTGGAATATGGCATACTGGCATGGACCCCTTTTATGGTGGCACCACAGACTTTGTATTTTTTTAAGAAAAGAGGTGTCAGTAAATAAATGGGAAAACAAAGTAACTTGCGTTACTTATTTGAAAAAGTAACTCAAATAGTTTGTTATAAATTTAAAAGTAATGCATTACTTTACTAGTTACTTTAAAAAAGTAATTAATTACGTAACTAGTAATGCGTTACCCAAAACACTGCATTTGATATTGCTTAATTAGATCTTTAATAAATCCGAAATTAATCAAGCATTTAGCAATGCCATGGTATATAAAATATACTTTTAAGAATGGTATCCTGATGGTACAGAGTTCTGCATGTTTCAGCAACAAGTCTTCTCTGTGCATGTCTTTATGTTTGTGTGTAGTTCTGAGGTTTGTAGGGCCAGGATATGACCTCAGGTCTTGCAGATTTACTCAGATAATGGAGCAAAGACTGGAGAATGCTTTTGCTGAAGCCGAGGCCATAGTGATGAACTCTCATAGCGGCCTCACTGTACAGGTGGGAAGGCTTTAACTACTTTAAACTACTTTATTAACCTCTAAATTTATAACTTTTGCATGTCAAATGAGGTTTGTTGCATTCAATGCATTCACCTTTTTTTTGGGGGGGGGGGGGGGGAGTTTATAATGCATTTCATTTTCTGTCATATTTTTTTTGTTTCTCTCTTCTCTTTTCTCACAGATCTTGAACACATCTCAGTCTTTGGGTACTCCAGCTGTATCTCTGATATATGTGGTACATAATGGCAGTGTCTCTCTCAATGGCACAACAGCCAGTAACCTCCTCAGCCACCTGACCGCTGAGCTTGTTGGCTACTTCCTGTTTTACCCTCCACTGATCACTGCTGAGCGTAAGTGCTTTCTGGCTTTCCTCAGTTATACAATTAAGGCCCCGTCCACACTACTGCGTTTTCGTTTAGAAACGGAGAATTAAAACGAATACGATCTCCGTCCACACCAGCGTTTTAGCTGCGTATTAGAATTGATCTCCGTACACATTAAAACGATTGAAAACGCAGATCACGGTGTAAACACAACTTCATTGATAAAATGATCCTACCATGAGCTGGTTCTTCCCGGGTTAACCCAAAACCGACGCTCCATGTACGGTCGATACCGCCGCTGCACACGGGAATTGTCACAGATTGCTCGAATAATAGCTTGGCTCCGGCGCATGTAGGCAGTTATAGGCCTAGCATTGTAAAATGCAGAATTTACTTGGACAACAGCTGCTAGCAAAGATATACGCCATGACTGATGACACCCAATCATAGAGCCGAGCGTGAGCCTCTACTACGTCATCGTTTCTAAAGTCCTCCGTTTTGACCCGTCCACACTAAAACGCCCTCCGGAGATTCAAAACGAAAAACGGGTCGGCAGCGTTTCTAAACTTCTCCGTTTTGGGTCTCCGTTTTTGGTGGACGTTTAGTGTGGACGGGAGGTGCAAACGTAGCAAAAGGTCTCCGTTTTTAAACGAAAACGCAGTAGTGTGGACGGGGCCTAAGATGTAACAAATGCAGTTGTTACAATTTGTATTTCCTTTTTAGATAGTATAGTATGAGTATAGTATGCAAACCTGACAATTCATTTCATTTTTGGTTTATATTTATAAATCTGAACTGTCACATTAATTAAAAAACAAACAAACAAACAAACATAAATAGCATTAATGTAAAAATGTTTTTTGGGACATAATTATCTAGACATGATAGAGGCATAATGGCACTGATGATTCTCTTCAGAGAGTTAAAGCATTTTCTGTTTGGTTTGTAGTCTTCACAGGTTCATGCATACATAGGCCTGGGCACAGCATGCACATCAAAGCCAATTACACAGAAAAATAATTAACAGTTGGGAATCCCAGATACACTTGTGTTTGTGTCTGTGTGGAAAGAACACGGTTCCACTAGCAACTGTAATGCGATGGTGAGAATATCACACACCTCGCTGTCACACTTTTGCTCATGCCGCCTGTGGGTTGTTTGCTTTCTCCTCACAGTCCATTCTCTTGTCTGTTTTGTCCTTGCTTTGATGAAGTTTTTATGTAAATGTTCTTAAGGTGAAATGCATTTATTTACAGAACAGTGTTTGTCAAGTTTTCCAGAATTTTTTTTCAGCTCTGCCCAAACTTGAGATGGCATTCAGACTATGAAGGATGCAAGAGGACAACTCATTGAGTCTTCCTGTTTTTTATTTACTTCTGTTTGCAGAGGTATTGGCAGAAGCAATAGTAGAAGCAGTAGTTGCAGTAGCTGCAGTAGGTTGATAATCTTTAAAAGATAAATTGAAACAAAACTAATATACATTAATATAAATAAAGATATTTAAACTAACATTTAACATCTCATTCACCATCACCATATTAACTACAGTATAATCAACTAAATCAAATGACTTAAACTTAAAACACACCTTTCAAACTCAAATAATTGGTCAACACAAATCATACAAAGCTTAGCATCAATCAGTACTGTAGGAAATTCCATAAAATAAGCTTAAACACAATACTGACATTATACAACTTCAAAGTTGATATTTTACATCAACATAATTTAAGTTAATGTTCATACCAGTTGCGTCTTCAAGCTTGAATTTGAGCTGAATGTGTGAAAGTCCTTGTTAATCAATCAAGAGATCTTCTCCGAACTTTTTCACCAGGGCTGCGTTCAGCCCCGACAAAACGTTGCACAACGTTTTTTAAACAGAAACGGTGATGCATTGAACACACTGTTCTGATGACGCAAGAGTTGCAACTATGGCAGCTGAGAAGGCCATTCTTTGTGTTCTTTATGAAGAATTTTCTGAGCCTGATGAAGTCGGTATAAATATGTGTTTAATACTACAAAATATGTCCGATGTTACAGTTACTGCACTTGCCGCCCAGAACAAAAGAGAACATCCCAATCGAGTGAAGGGATTTGTGGAAACTGAAATGGAAGCACACATCTTACCTAATTCAGACTAAAACACATCTATTTAGCCTCACATACTGACTTTATTTGTAGTTCATACTGTTTTAATACCCTGTATTTTCTTTCTCATTTTTAGGGAAAGCACTTAATTACCATTGTTTATTTCTATACCAAATGTCATACACTTGCAATGAAGCTAAAAATATAAACAACTACATCATTATGTTGATATCCTATATTTTTACGACAAACATGTCTTCTAATATCCTCAGTTGTTGCGTATATAGCCTACATGTTGCTGCTGATTGGACTGCAGTTCTGACACACCCACCAAACAAGAGAAAACGTATCTCAAACCCCGTTGCACACCGGTGCATGCCGTTTCCAGGAAACATGACGTTCAACCCGGAAACCGTAGCAAAACGTTGCGCACCGTTTTGAACTTGAACGTGCCCCTGCATGTGCTCTCAGAGGTGCACCACTATATTGTTCTTCCCTGGAAACACAACTTCTCAGGTTCCAGCTCAGCCACCACACTGCACTGCCCTCTTCAGGTATTTCTTTACATGGAGGAACTTGAAGTAAATGCTAATTTTTTCTTGACGAAACGCCTCCCACTTGACCTCCTGGTTCACGAACCCAAGGAGGTCACTCCAATCACCTTGTTATAACTTTTACTTTTGTTCTTGCTTTTGTTCCTCTACAGGAAGAAAAACAATCAGTTGTCTGACATCCCTATAAAGGATTGTAGCAGGAATTTTAGTTGACAGGTTCTTAACTTTTATCTCTTTGGACAGGCTTTACAGTTGAGACTGGGTAGCTAGGGTAGGTTTTCACATTTACAGCTCTTACAATGCCCTTCTTATCAAGGTTGACGCTAATGATTCTGGCAAGCCTATACTGACCCCTTAATGCGTTCTGGTCAGCTAGCCAGACCATGTCTCCTATGGCCACATTTAGCTGTTTTGTGTGCCACTTACTCCTCACAAATAAGTTAAGTCCAACCAATTGACTCCACTTCTTCCAGAACCGGTTCACTTCAGCTTGAATTACCCTTAGCCTTTTGTAGGAGTAGCCTTCAAACTCAAAGCTACCCAGATCTCCTTTAGCTCTGGTTCTTCCGAGCAGGAGAGAATTTGGGCTGATATAGTCCACAAAAGTCTTCCCGGCTCTGAGTTCTTGCATCAATGGGCCTTTCATTAGCAAGGTTAGCCGCTATGTATAGAAATGTTTGGAACTCACTCCATGTGAAGATTCCGTCTCCTCCTAGGTTATGCAAGGCTCGTTTCACAATGCGAACAGCTGCTTCTGCAGGTCCTTTCCTGTGGGGCATGTCTGCTGGATGGATTTTCCAACCCCATTCTGTTCCAAGCTTGGAAACCTCATTCTCGAGTTCTGACCTCTGGGACTCGTCCAAGAACAAGTAGAGTTCCTTCAGGGCAGGTCTGGCTCCCACAAAGTTTTTTTCCAGGGTCAGACCACAGCTTTCTTGGATGCCCTCTCAATGCCGTGAATCTTTGGTAGGCCAGGAGGAAACTTTCAGTTGACTGGTCACTGACAACATCTGTGTGCATAGCTCTGGATGCCATACAACAGAAGACAATCCCCCCTTACCTTCAGCCTTACTTTCTTCTTTACCTCATCCTTCACTTCGTAAGGTCCAAATAAGTCTACTGTTGTGTATTCAAATGGTCTTGCTGGTGTCGTTCGCTCTGGTGGAAGGTCACCCATGGTCTGCTGACACTTTCTTGCTCTTGCTTTTGCTATACAGTTGTCAACAACTCTTTTTGCTAATTTTCATCCTTTTATCACCCAAGCCTTCTTTCTCATCCACAGGAAAGTACCTGTTATTTCTTCATGGTTCACACTGTGGGCTTCTTGAGCTAGAAGAGTGGATATCCATGCTTTATATGGTAGAATGGGTACTGCTGTTTCTTCATTATTGAAGATTTGGAACCTTCCTCCACTAACTAAGAATCCTGTATCTTCATCTCTAAACACTGCAAGTCTGTTGAGAGTGGTGTCTTGGAAGGTTATGCTCTCCTGAGTTGCAAGTAAGGGATCTCTCAATGCGTCTTCACATTCTCCGACAGTAAGTACAGCATGTTTGACTCCAGACCTCACATCCTCTGTTGAAGGACATTCCTCCAACTTTGGCTTACCTGAGGTTAAATTCTTTTTCAATACCATCTTCCATTTCATTGCAGCTCTCCATATCCAGGCAATGACTCTGACCAGCTTCGTTAGGCTACTGAACTTTGTGGTATCAATGTTACTGCAGAGCAAGCTGGTGCTCTCCGAATTCCAGACTCAGGTTCTTTTTTATCTGGGTTATTTTGCAGTGGACAACCCCCGTCTTTTCCTTCCTCACCTTTTAATTGGAGATTTTAGCATTGTTTTGGCACTGTTTTTATTTCTTTTAGCCTGTGCTCTGGTCAGTGCTGCAGAAAATGACTTTCTTTGGAGCTTGTCTATGCTTTCTTTAGTACATGCAGCAACTTCTTTAGCTGATTTTTTTCAGCCATTCTTCTACAGGTTGCCTCAAACTCTGGTCCATTCTGCCACACAGAATCTTCCTTGAGGTCGTCTGGGGTCGCTCCCCTTGATATGATGTCAGCCACGTTCAGATCTCCCGGAATCCACCACCAGTCTTCAGCAGACCGACTTTCTGAATCTCTCCAACTCTGTTCGCAAAAAGGGTCTGGTAACCATAACTGTCTCTTTGGATTGCTCCTAACACAGTTTGGCTGTCCAGTAGATGGAACCATTGATCGATCTCTATTTGACTGTGCCTTTCAATGTATCTTCTGAATCATGCTGCGAAGACTGCACCGCATATTTCAGCTTTTACTGCTTCTCATTTTTGATCTAATGGTGACAGCTTTGCTTTGGACTCATCCAATCAAATTTGGACACCTTTTTCAGTCTCCTAGTACACCACAGCTCTATAGCTCTTGTCACTTCCATCAGAAAATTTTACTCCACAAGGTTTCCCAATTCATTTGGATAGTGTAAGGCTCCAATGGAAAGTAACTTGACTGAGGCGGACATATTCTTCAAAGAGCTGAATGGCTTCTTCCCTTAACTTTTCAGAAAGTGGCTTGTCCCAAGTGTCTCGGGTCAGACATCTGCTCCCAGCTTCCTGAAATGCTTTTCTTACCAGAATGGCACCCTTTTGCTTAGCTGGTGTGATGAGACCTACTGGATCATAAAGGCTAGCTACTTGGCTTAGCAGCTCTCTTCCATTTAGTGGGTTAGGAGTATTTCCTCTCACCTCTTCTCCAAGGAGATTTTTTCCAACTCTCATTTTATTTTTCCTCTTTGAGAAGTTGATTGAGGTCATTGGATACAGTTTGTCCTCTTCAACCAGGTGTCCAACTCCCAGGGCTTTATTATCTTCTCTCCTCATTTGATTTGGGAAAATAAGCACTTTTCCCACTGATGTTTTAGCCGTTTCTGGTACATGCTCCTGCCTCCCACTTTGGCCTGATCGGACCCATGGTATGAGGAAGAACCCACCAGCCTTTAGGATTACTTCAACCCCTTCAGTGATCTTGTCCAGCCTTTTCCTGTCATTGTGGGAAGTCAAGATATCATCAACATATGAATCCTCTTCCAGGATCCTACGCTCCTCCTTCAGATGAGCAAACTCAGGTAGCTTTGCTGTTTCTCTCATGGCCAGTTGTGCGATGCACCCAGCTGGTCGATCACCAATATTAACTTGGGTAATGGCATACTCTTCAATTTCTCCATCTTCTGTGTCTCTCCACAGAAATCTATGAAGGTGCATCTCTAATTCTTCCAACCACACATAATTGTAAAAAAAATTTATGTCACCAAGGGCCGTATGCACACCACTTCTGAACCTGAGGAGGACTGCTCGGATTGGATTAAGAACATCAGGCCCTTTCAGCAGTAGGTCATTCATGCTGAGTCTTCTGAAATTATGGCTGCTGTTCCATACGAGCAAAGGTGACAAGTAACGAAGTACAAATACTTTGTTACGTTACTTAAGTAGAAATTTTGGGTATCTATACTTTACTGGAGTAATTATTTTTCAGCCTACTTTTTACTTCTACTCCTTACATTTTCACGCAATTATCTGTACTTTCTACTCCTTACATTTTAAAAATAGCTTCGTTACTCCTATTTCATTTCGGCTTGTTTTTATTCCGGCTTGTCATCGTAAAAAAAAAAAAAAACTATCCAGATAAATCGTGCCATCCGGATAGAGTGAATTTTATTGTGGTTGGATGAGAAGTATAAACATATACCAATTCCGACACCCTATTGGTTTGTACGTGAGCCATTGTGTACAACGTCTACCTCTAAAGTTTGACTTTTTTAAATCAGTGTTGCCAGATTGGGCGGTTTTGAATTTGATTGTGCGGGTGGACAAAATTTGAGCTGGTTTGGGGTCAGTTCAGCGGTTTTCAAACATCTACATTTTAAAGTCTAATTGGTTAAAAAACTAAACTAAAGTGTGCATGTAGTCCATAAAATCAGTCATCCTGACATTACTAAACACACACGCCCATGCAGAGTCAGCTGGCGTTGGTGTTGATGTCATCGACGAGCACGCACTTTTAGCCAATCAGCGATCAGAAGCAGACGCGGTTTAGCGCGATAATTTGTAGCTATGTTCAAGTGATCGCTAATGCCAAAGTGACATACTATACAGTAGATACATATAAGTTGTATCTACAGTAAAGAGTGAGATAGTAAGCAACTCTAAAAACGTACACATGTGGTGGGAGATTGACTTGATGATGAATATAACTCTGAAAGAAGAGAGCACAGTTGAATGACTTGAATTGAAATCGAATATGGGACGACTCCTTTCCATGGTCATGTGCATACTTGCCTAACCAGACATCTGCAACTTTTACACCGTCCAGACTGCATGCCCTCTACTTGTCCCACCCTGACAGCTGCTGAAAAAGGTTTGAATCAACGATGAATCAGTTTTGACTGCTAAATTCTGCGTTATGTTCTACAATGTGTATGTAATGATATTAGCTCAAAGGGGAAATATTAATAATAATCCATAATTACTAATTATGATTAATTATTAATATTTGGGTCAGTTAATTAGATTAACTTTGAGGTAAGCCAATTAATATTACAATCAATTAATCAGTTCCATACGAACTCTTTGATTATTCATTTATTCTAAGAAAAGTGTATCTTCATGGTCACTGAAAAATAATTATTCCTTAGCATGTACATTGCTTAGAGCATGTAACAAGATCAAGATCAAGATCGTAAAAGGGACTTTGTATGCAAGCAGAGACACTTAGAAACCACATCCATATTGTGCACAAGTTTTATTAACTAACTCACAAACATAACTAACACTAAACAAACATACATACATTCATACATACATACATACATGCATAGGTAAAGGGGTGAGTGATGTGGAACCGGAAGCAGGAAATAGAACTATGGAAAAGATCTATTTAACATTGAAAAGAACCATCAGCTTATTTCAGAGCACCTCATTAAATTGATACTTGCATGGTCAGTTGCAGTGGATACAATTCTTGAAGTGGTTGAAATTGGAGTGCGTTGATGGGTCCCTGAGTGTCAAAAGACACTGGTGCAAGTTGCAGTCGTCTGGTTCCGACGCTGTTGTGGGTCGGAGCTTGCATGGTGGCTTCGATCACATGGCTGTTGTGAGTCGCCTGGCCTGCTGAGGGCACGCTGGACGACGGTGCGGCATCCTGAAGTGGCGAGAAGGCCAAGAGTTGATGGTTGCCCGTTCAGTGATGGTAGGTTTGCAGTTTTGCAGTCTCCCTTTTGGGAGCATGAAAGCAAGGCAGGAGTTGCTCAGGCCTGTTGGGCCCTGGGCCCCCCCCCCACCCCAGTAACGGCAGAAGCAGTGTTGTAGTCGGATGAGAAGCGCTGAGAAGAGAAGGCAGGGCTAACGGAACGGCCTTTTAAAGCTTAACAAAAGACACACCTTGCAGGCGGTCTTAAACCAATCAGAAAGAGGGAATTTCTGGCGGGAGTTTCCTTTGTGTGAAAGATTTATGACGCTGTCTCAAGCACTCTTTTCTGTTCATTAATACTCAGATAGATATAACAAATCCACACTGCATTCTAAGAGAAGGTGATGTACATCAAAGTGTGAGTCATTAAATGAGGATTAATTAGATAGGAGACATGATACAGGTAAGGTTACATTGACCATTGGTAGTATAATAAAATACATAGTATCAAAAGATCATAGTATCAACAGATAATAGTATTAAAAGACACAACACACGACAGTAAATCATTCCCAAAATGTTCTGGAATGCATGTTCATTTCATGTTAGTCAGTTCATCAATAAATGAATGCAGGAGAGACTGTTCTAGTATTGCAGCAGAGGCTCTGTCCACATTGCTAAAAGTCATAAAACTCCTTATCTGATCATTGCCGGGGTGACTAAGATCTTCTTGCCCTGGTTTTGGGGGATGGGGTCACATTCCCAGAGTGAGTTCTAAATATCAGTTGTTAAACTATAACAAATACTTGTGTCTGACTTGTCTCAGTCATTACATGTACTCCCGAGGGTTAAAGTCATCGGTTAATTTCTTGATTGCCGTTTTGACAGTGTCCACCTGGACATTTTTGTCATATTTGCTAATTCTCCTTAATTATTGCCGGTTTGATCCATTTTCCATGCGTTCATTTTCAATGGGCATATACGGCTGAAACAATAGCCTAGTGCATCCCAAATTTTTATTATAGTAAAAAATCATTATAGTCATTATGGCCTGTAGAAAAATGTTTTTTTGAGGAGGTGGGGTAGTGCACTATAGGCCCTTGTAATGCGGCCTAAGCTTTTGTCCTTAATGCCATTTTTTTCCCTTACATTACTTTCACTTTTAAGCTTTAAGTAGTTTTGAAACCAGTACTTTTACACTTGAGTAAAAAGCTTAAGTTGATACTTCAACTTCTACAGAAGTCTTTTTAAACCCTAGTATCTATACATCTACTTGAGTGATGAATGTTGATGAATGAGTTACTCTTGTGGGGTTCCTCAGGGGTCAGTTCTGGGTCCTCTTCTATTTTCATTGTATTTGCTACCGCTAGGCTCAGTAATTAGGAAGCATGGTATATCTTTTCACTGCTATGCTGATGATAGTCAGATATACATGCCGATTAAAAAGAATGACACTGTCAGTTCGCTAATAGAGTGCCTAGACGATGTTAAAGCCTGGATGGCTATTAATTTTTTAAGTTTTAATACAAATAAAACGGAAGTGATGATTTTTGGTGGTACAAATGGGACTAGTTCCATTGAGCTGGGTGCTTTGGCCCAATATGTTAAACCAGTCATCACTAACCTAGGGGTTAAAAGTGATGCTCATCTTAACTTTGACAGCCAGATCAGAGCAGTGGTAAAAACAGGCTTCTTCCAGCTGAGGCAATTGGCCAAAGTGAAGCCTTTTTTAGAAAGACGACAATTTGAGACAGTAATCCATGCCTTTATTACTAGCAGGCTGGATTACTGTAACTCACTTCTCGTGGGGGTTAGTGGGTCTTCTTTAGCTCGTCTTCAAATGGTGCAAAACGCTGCAGCACGTCTCTTGACAGGAGTACGTAAATATGAGCACATTACACCCGTCTTGGCGTCGCTTCACTGGCTGCCTGTACAGTACAGGATTAATTTTAAAGTTCTTTTATTTGTTTTCAAATCATTAAATGGTCTTGCCCCGTCTTATATTTCTGAGTTAATACATCTTCACACACCCACTCGCTCTCTTAGGTCAGCCGATAAACTGCTCCTTCACGTGCCCAAAACAAAACGTAAACTCAGAGGGGATCGCGCCTTTGCTGTGGCAGCTCCAAAATTGTGGAATGGCCTGCCTCAGCCGGTAAAACAGGCCACTTCACTTACTCATTTTAAATCTCTTTTAAAAACTCATTTATTTTCCTTGGCCTTTAACACCGGGAGTTGACATTTTGTATGTTATTGTTTGTTTTATATGTTTTAATTTTAACTTACTTCACTATGTATTTTATAGTGCATTAGCTGTGTTGTGTTATGGTTTGTTTTGTACAGCACTTTGGGCTACTTCGGTCGTTGTAAAGTGCTTTATAAATAAAGTTTGCTTGCTTGCTTGCTTGCTTGAATGTGAATACTTTTGACACCTCTGCATACGGGATGCACAGGTGTTGTCACAGAATGTTGGTTAGGTGCTACCAAGTGACTTACATACCACACTGGTCCTTTTCAGCTGGCAATGATTTCTTTGAATTTCTGTGCAGTTCTTCTTTCCACCATTTCATGGATTTGGGCTGCATATGCTACCTGCCACTCTGGTTCTTTCTTGAGTTGCTTCTCTGTCCTTAAAAAAGTGGCCTCCACTCCACTCCTGTTGTTAGGCAGAGAAACTGGGTTTTTGATCCAAGGGTACTTTGTATCCCAGTGAGATTCATCACTATGTTCATCTCCTCTCACATAGGTAAGACCTTTCTTTATGACTTCTAATTCTCTCTCTTCACTTAGAGTCATTTCCTTACCTCCTGGCTGGCAATTGCCGCACTGGCATCCTCCATACCTGGGTTCGCAGGCTGCTCCAATGCTGTCCCATTTCCACCCCTCTAGAAACTCTTTGCCAGCAACTTTGGTTTCAGCTTTGAACTCTAGTGCTTCTGTGATTTCTTGGTACCTCACTGTGGATGCTCTCAAGGATCGAGCAAAATGTGTTTCAGCCACAGCACCATTTGGGCACAGCCATATCTATTTTTTCAAAGAGATCTGTATGTGCTCCACCAACAGTCTTCCCTAATGGGCCTACCCATAAGACAAGGTCTCCTATTACCTTCTCTCTTTGTGGAGCAAGTCTTCCCCTTGCGGTGACTTATCAGCAGCTCAGTGGTTTTTGGTCTTTTCAAATCTTCAACTTTAACTCCTGGGAAGAATTTCTTGAGTTGCTCAGGCTTCACTACCCTGTGTACCTTGGCAATTTCATCCAAACCGTAGCAAACAAGTTCATGAGGTCTTTCCGTGCCTATAGGCGTCTTGACCCTCACTCTAAGAAAGTATCTTCTGGTTTTAACTTTCATGTTCATTCCTCCAACTCCATGAACAATTAAAGTAATCTCTTCACTCCTCAGATTTAATCTTCTGGCAGTTTTGTGTGTTATATAGTTTGTGTCTGATGCCAGGTCTATCAGGGTTCCAATCCTTTCTCTTGCATTGGCAGTTACCCCCAATAGCATTAAAATCACAGGTAGCTCTTCCTGTGCACTTACCTCCATCACTCCAGATTGATTCTTTCCAACACAGTTTGTTTTCTCAGTGATATTGGTAAAAGCTTTTCTGAATCTTTCTACCATCTCTGGTGAGAGTTCAGATATGAATTCTTCTTGTTCCTCTGTGAACTGATACTTTTTCACATTAGACTTTCCTCCTTTGTCTGCCTCACTCCTTTTGAAGTCTCCTTTCAGGCAAAGAAAGAAATGATAGTCTGGAGAGTTATTTTTCTTACAGTCCCTGTTCCTCCACAAGTAAGTATCTTTACATTCACCATCTTCATCATGACATATCAGGCATCTCTTGCATGCCCCCAGCTTTTCCACAGCGTTCAGCTTATCACCAGGCTTCAACTCTTTGAACCGTTCGCAGAAGAATATCTTCTCCCGGTGCTTTTCATCTCCGCAAACACCACATCCGCCTTTCCTTGTGGACTGTGAGGAAGCATACTTCTTTTCCGGGTAAAGATGTTTCTTTTTTTTTGGCTTTTCACTTACTCCCAATTGCTCTAATATCTTTAGAATTTCTTCTTGTGTTTTCAGGAAATTTAAGTGATTGATTCACATCAAAGTGATTGTCCGGAGTGACGCCATTTGCTGGGTTAACCATGAAGACAAGCCAATCTCTTTTCATGTTGTCAGGTAACTTTCTTTTGATTTGACCACAAGAGGGTGGTTGATGGCTCCTGTGTTTCCAAGCTCTGTGAGGTCATCCAGGGGCTTCTCTATATTTTGGATTAACCCCCTGAGGTTGGCGGTATCGCCGGCGATATCAGCTCGCTTTTTTTTTATCAGTGTAAAAGAAACTCATAAATACTCTGTTGACTTTGATTTTCCATAGGAGTTTCATACATCCAATCGAGTCTGTTAAATGTGTATTATTTTTGTGTATACTCACAATAAAAACAAAGTGTTGTGCTTTTTGCCAAATAAAGAAAAATAAACACGAAGCGAGTTCTGCCTTCTCTCTGCCAGTAAAGTCCATTCTGAAACGCGTCCGAAAATGAACTGTAACTCAGCGAATACTAAGTCAAACAGGCATACAGACACACAGGCATGAAGCTTGAATTCTCTTCTTTTAAATTAAGTAATTTATATAAAAAACAAATATTCTCATCTTGTGAAATCTGTATTAAAAGAGATCGATTCCAGTCGAGCTCATTACAGCTAATACAAATGTAATGTGACCCCGCCCACGGAGAACGCGCGCTATTCAAACGCAAATGACTGAGGCAATCCACGCAAACCTGTGAACGCCCCCATATCAGCTCGAGAAAACACAAGTTTATTCAGATCATTACTTGTTTACACAGTCTCGCAGAGCTGTGAGGAATAATAATAATGGAAAATGTACCTCAGAAGTGCGGGTATATCGAGGAGCGAGCTGAGGAATACTGTAGTAAGTTTTTTTCCTTCTCACGTGAATCGGGTTTCTGTTTATGAATGAATGAACGGCAGAGATGCGCACTGTTTACCACAGCTCGCAAAAAGACAGTTTAAATTTAAATCGTTTGTGTGAATGAATGATGATGTTTTAGCAAACTGTATTGCTATACTGAGATGAGTAAAAATCGACTGAAATATGTTGAAATAAAATGTAGGCTATTTGTATAAGCAACGTATTAAACTGCAAATTAACATTTATATGCCCTAATATTTCATAAAAACAACGTTACAGTCAGGCGAAATATGAAAGACAAGTTTAGAGTTTGCACACTGTCTGTGTGAGACTCAGGCGCGGCACGAGCCGCGTGGAAAACGTGTGCATGCTAGAAATAGAACCGACGCCTATTTTTCACGCGACACGCAAGCGTCTTGGAAGCGTTTCCATGCAAAATTGAATAGGAAAATCTGTTTATTTGTCATTTTGACATGAATACATATTAATAAATGTCCTTTTGATGTTTAACCCTCTGGGGTCTGAGCTGTTTTCTGGGCCCTGGAGGTGTTCTGACATGCTCTGACATTTGTGCTTATTTCTGTTACTTGTGACATTTTCATGGCTAAAGTCTTATTACACTGTATTCAGCACAAACTCTGCTACAATAATATATCAACAACATGTGTGTAAAAGTTTGTAGTTTTGAGATAATGACATTTATGCGTGGTTTGTGAAAATACAAAAAAAAATTCTCACTGAAATAAGGTCATGAAACCCATACTTATTATTTCTTCACAAGACTTTTGAAAATTGTATGACATAGCCTAGAATATTTGCTCTAAAACTATGTGAAAATCACCCTGACTGCTCATTCAGAGAAGACAATATATTGATTTAAAAATTTTACGACATGTTTTGTGTGAAAAAGCAATATGCGAAGGGGCGGATCATCTCATTAATATGCAAGCTTTCCACACCTGAGAAAGACAAAGACACTCCCTAATGGCCCTATTAGGAGCTTATCAGGGCCCATCATTCTGACCAACCTTGCACAAAGAATGAGGAGATTTAAAAAAGAATGGCTTTTAAAATGGTTTGGATTTATTTACAACATAATCCAAAGATACACAACAAAAAAAGCACTTATTGATAACAATGATCCAAAGAAAGAGACCTTTGTGCCATTCCTAAAAACATTGTACATACCTTTCATTTCCAAGGTGTTTGATTTTCACTTTACCATGTTCATGTACAGAGACATGTACTGTGAATGTTGAAGTCAGCAGGACTCAGTGGCATCTGGGCCCTGAAAAAAAAAAAAAAAAAAAAAAAAAAAAAAGTGACCATACTGATATCAAGAGAAAGGCCTGCACGATTTTGGGAATACATTTGAGATTTTTCTGGTTAAAATTGCTTTTTAAAATTCACAGAATACACACACTCACACAAATGTTTCCAACAATATATTATATAATGAACACCAGGTTTGTTGTGCCTTGTAGGTATAGGCTATGCACAGTGCTGCATAAAATAATAACAATATAGCAGCCTATATACATTTTCAAAAAGATTTCAGTAACAACTAAGCTAGAGAAAAATATATTGATTATCATGTTACTTCAAATGTTTCCATTCGTTATGATGATATGAAATGAGATAATAGTAAAAACATGAAGCCGTTTGGAGCGTTTTGCTTTTCCAAAATATGATGCATTCAAACACGATCGCGATCAAAAATATGATACATTCAAACGCGATCGCGATCAAAAATATGATACATTCAAACGCGATCGCGCTCAAATATAAAACATTTTGGTTAGGCCTACCATATACATATCTATGTTTGAGCAGATATCCACAAACACAGTAACAGTAAACACGGGTCTAAATATTATAATATTCACCATATATCTAGCAACAGTTCAACTGCAATGTGAAATTTATGCAACAATAACAAACTAATATGTAAGAATTTCTTACCTTATCTTTCTTGTCTTGAAATCGCGTTCTTCTTCTGGGGTAAAGCCAATGTAAACTCACGTCTTTCAAACTCGACGAAAAGCAGAGACTGATGAAGTGTTTTGTTTTTGAGGTAATGAGCGCGTTCGCGTTCCATGTGGAGATTTGCATGTGAATATCTTTTGCGCGAGTAGGCGTGGCCAAATTAACTGTAATGAGCAAGCGTTTGAGAAGCTGGACATCTTGTTGGTTTTATACAAATTACTTAAACAGAAAATATTTGTTTTCAGCTTGAATCCGATCATTTAAAAGTACACACTTAAATGTTTATAAAGGTATATGGCTCATAAATGTGTGACAAGTATTCGCTGAGTTTTGTTTCAGTTTATAGACGTGCTCAAGAAAAAAAAGTTCACCGCGACGGAGAGGCAGAACGCACACCCTGTTTATTTTCTTTATTTTACAAAAGCACAATGTTTTGATTTGATTGTAAGTGGACACATACAAAAGTAGAAATATCACAGATTCTTTTTTTATATTTATTTTTTCTGTATGACCATAAATGACGGAGTAATTTAAGTTTAAAGTGCTACAATGTAAAAAAAGTCCAGCAAAACGCGGGGGCGCGTTTTTCGACCTCAGAGGGTTAAAAGTGTCTAGGTTTTGACATAAATGCAAATATAAATGTAATTTTACAAAATATGATCGATTTTCAAATACTGCTGTATTGAATGAACAGCTTTTAGCAAACTCTATTGCTATACTGAGATGAGGAATATATACTGTATGTGTTTTGTCAAAAATAAAGTCATCAACTAACTAATGAATCCTTTACTTTGAAATACGTATGATAAAATGTATACTTTAGTTTTGAAAGACGTTGATTAGTTTTGAAAAGATTATAAAGTATGTATGTGCATGCATATATATATATGTGTGTGTATATATGAAGATTTCAGATGCAAAAGCCTCTAAATGCCATCTGAAATTTTCTCCTAGAATGATAATTTTTATGAAGCTTGTATATTTAAGTTAGCTATAGGTGACACACCTGAATGAATGGCTCATTAAGTATGCAGGGGCATTGTCTCACCAGGTGTGAACTACTAAATATGCATGATGCTGTTGGAGCGTTTACGCCCCATCCGCATATTGGCTTTCCAAACTAAAAGTGTTTCACAAAACTAAAATCAATGTATCGTTTTATGTGAATGATTAGGCAGGATGATTTTCACATCATTTTGAAGAAAAAACTCTAGGCGACGACATCCATTAGTCAAAAGTCTTATTGCCACATATTTAGTATGTGTTTTGTGGCCGTATTTCAGAAACTTTAATTTTTATTTTTTTCGATAACCATGCATAAACATTATTCTCTCAAAAATAAAAACATGTACATACATGTGGCTCACATATTATGGTAGTCCTGTTTGTGCTATATAGAGTGAATTTACACCTTTGCCATTAATATGTTTATAAGCAACTGAAAAAAGCACAAATGTCAGAACATCTCAAGGACCCCAAAAACACCTTAGACCCCAGAGGGTTAAATCAATGACTTTCCTCGGCTGATTTGCTCTTAAAATAGGAATTTTCTCAAGATCTTCAATTATTTCCAAGGCAATTGTGGACTTGTTTCCATATCTGTTCTCAAGCACTCGGAATATGTCTTCAGCAGTGTTGTAGGTAGACAAACGGAGGTCCCTGCACATTCTGTCGTCTATGCTGTCAAAGAGTTGGATCTTTTATACTTCAACTGAGCCGGTTGGCTCCCCCTGATTTTGCAGACTTTCCCAGTCTCTATTCCATCGATGGAAATTCCTTTTGCATGCACTAAACTTGGGTAAACTGGTTGACTTTATTCTCAGTGTTGGTTGTGGTTGTGGAACTGGTATGGATATCTGGGGAACCCTCGCTCGGTCCCTTTCGTCTTCTGCTATTCTTTGTGCGATGATGAGTTCCACTTTCCTTGCTTTAAGGTTGTTGCTGCATGCTTTCAGATCCTTCACTCTAGCTTCCAGACTGGGGTTTTCTGCTGCTGGAATCCACATCTCCCAAACTGCTAGGCTTGTGATTGCACCTTGGATTATTCCCTTTGCAACATCCAGCTGGAACTCATAACTATCTCTGTTTACAGCAATAACGGGTGTTGCAGCAGCTCTATCATAGGCTGTTTCTGCTTCCTGGATTGCTGTTCCCATCTCATCTTTACCATATCTCGACCATAAGTTGAACAGGACGATTTTCCTGACCTCTTCCAATCTTACTTCGCATTCTTGGATTGTCTTTTCGAAATCAGCTTGCTCCTGCTTACCAAGTTCAGCCTCTTCACCACCTGCCATGTCAGCTTCAATGTCTGCCAGTAAACCAGCTCTATATTCATCGTTTGTCTCGCTGACATTCCTTGCCTCAGAAATGAGCGTTTTGAACTCCTCTTGTAGTTCACTTTTTGTCAAGTGTTTCGCTCCCCTGCTGAGGAAGTTTGCTTGCTTGGTGAATGCACTTTTAGCTAAGGTCCTCTCTTGCTTCAGCTGCTTCACTGCTTTCCCAAGAGCTTCCTGTGCCATTGTGAGATGATTTCAGATTATTCTCCTCTCTGCGTCGACAACTTTCTGAGACTTTTATGCCTTTTAATCCCCCTGTCTTCATTGCCACGCTGATTATCAACTGTCAAGTTTTCCAGAATTTTGTTTCAGCTCTGCCCAAACTTGAGATGCCATTCAGACTATGAAGGACGCAAGAGGACAACTCATTGAGCTTTCCTGTTTTTTATTTACTTCTGTTTGCAGAGGTATTGGCAGAAGCAATAGTAGAAGCAGTAGTTGCAGTAGCTGCAGTAGGTTGATAATCTTTAAAAGATAAATTGAAACAAAACAAATATACATTAATATAAATAAAGATATTTAAACTAACATTTAATATCTCATTCACCATCACCATATTAACTACAGTATAATCAACTAAATCAAATGCCTTGACAATAAATTATAAATGTTAACAAACTTAAAACACACCTTTCAAACTCAAATAATTGGTCAACACAAATCATACAAAGCTTAGCATCAATCAGTACTGTAGCAAATTCCATCAAATAAGCTTAACCCCCTGGGGTCGGCGGTATCGCCGGCGATACCAGCTCGCTTTTTTTTTTTATCAGTTCAAAAGAGATTCATTTTGCTCTGTTGACTTTGATATTACAAACAAGTTTCATACATCAATCGATTCTGTTAAATGTGTATTATTTTTGTGTATACTCACAATAAAAACAAAGTGTTGTGCTTTTTGCCAAATAAAGAAAAATAAACACGAAGCGAGTTCTGCCTTCTCTCTGTCAGTGAAGTCCATTCTGAAACGCGTCCGAAAATGAACCATAACTCAGCGAATACTCAGTCAAACAGACATTCAGGCATGAAGCTTGAATTCTCTTCTTTTAAATGAAGTAATTTATATAAAAAACAAATATTCTCAGCTTGTGAAATCTGTATTAAAAGAGAGCGATTCCAGTCGAGCTCATTAGAGCTCATTCAAATGTAATGTGACCACGCCCCGGAGAGCGCGCGCTATTCAAATGCAAATGAATGAGGCAATCCACGCAAACCTGTGAACGCCCCCATATCAGCTCGAGAAAACACAAGTTTATTCAGATCATTACTTGTTTACACCGTCCTGCAGCGCTGTGAGGAATAATAATAATGGAAAATGTACCTCAGAAGTGCGGGTATTTCGAGGAGCAAGGATCCGACTGAGCTGAGGAATACTGTAGTAAGTTTTTTTTCCTTCTCAAGTGAATCGCGTTTCTGTTTGTGAATGAATGAACGGCAGAGATGCGCACTGTTTACACAGCTCGCAAAAAGACCATTTAAATTTAAATCGCTTTCTGTATGTGAATGAATGATGATGTTTTAGCAAACTGTATTGCTATACTGAGATGAGTAAAAATCGACTGAAATATGTTGAAATAAAATGTAGGCTATTTGTATAAGCAACGTATTAAACTGCAAATTAACATTTATATGCCCTAATATTTCATAAAAACAACGTTACAGTCAGGCGAAATATGAAAGACAACATTTTGTTGACTAGATTTGGGTAGTTTTTACTGTAGAATATACTGCCACATCAAATAAGCTTTTGTTTAGCAATTTCTGCTCATATGTTATATATATATATATAAAATACTATTTTTGTCAAAAATAAAGTCATCAACTAAGATGTTAGCTGTTCCAATGTTGGCTATATTCAAACTAATGAATACATATGATAAAATGTAGGCCTATAATCATTTTTTTTACAAAGAAAGAGTACACTTGAAATTATTGTTGTAATTGTAACCTTTTTAATAAAATAGCAAAACATATTTACAAGATAGATGTAAGCAAAATCTTAAATGGTCAATATAAGTCTTCTTCTAAATATATCTTTTGTCCTTGCATTGTGGCTTAGTCAGTGTCACACCTGAATGAATGGCTCATTATGCAGAGTGGGTGGGACATTGTATTCTCAGGTGTAAACTACTCCCCCTTCACGCCCTCGCATATTGGCTTTCCAAGCAAAACCTGTTTTACACAATTTAAATCAATGTATTGGTTTATGTGAACGACAAAGCAAGACTATTTTCACATAATTTTGAAGCCAGAACTCGAACGACAACATCCATTAGTCAAAAGTCTTATTGACACATATTTAGTATGAGTTTTGTGGTCTTATTTCAGCAACTTTCATTTTTATTTTTTCCAATAACGACGCATAAACATTATTCTCTTAAAAATACAAACATCTACATTCATCTTGCTCACATATTATGGTAGCCCTGTTTGTGCTATATAGAGTGAATTTACACCTTTGCCATTATCATGTTTATAAATAACTGAAAAAAGCACAAATGTCAGGGCATGTCAAAACATCCCAAGGGCCCCAAAAACACCTTAGACCCCAGAGGGTTAAACACAATACTAACATTATACAACTTCAAAGTTGATATTTTACATCAACATAATTTAAGTTAATGTTCATACAGATGGTGGACAACCAGAATGAGACTTTTACCGCCGCCGTTCCCGCGGCGGCAAAATTGGGATGTGTATTTGCTGCCTTTTACCGCTGAGTGGCGCTGTAATCACAGACTTTGAAAAGTGTCAGTTTATTCTCTTTATGACATAATCTGCCGCGGCAGTAATCTGAGTTGAGGTCACAGATAAATTCAAGATAAATATTGTAGTTAAACGAATTAAAATTCATTAAATTTAAACAAAGCAGACACACATTAACATTGTGTGCCCAGTTTTTCTATAATTTAGAAAGGGTATGTCAATAGGTTAGGCTACTTTCGTGTTATTTTAATTTGTAGATTTATTAACTGAAACATAACAGTGAAATAAATTAAAATAATTTACCGTAAAATTAAAACATTTTCAGGACTTGCAGTTACTAACCGATGTTAGTCGGTTTAAGCATTCTTTGTTATATTCAGAATTAAATAGGCTTACATGTTGTTATGATTATCAATTGAATTCTTTAATAAATAATCAACCACAATGCCTATTAGGCCTACTGCCGCAGCAAAAATAAACCAGTCGAATTTCAAAGTCGTTCGCGAAATGACTAGGCTATACCGGGTGGCGCAAGTGACAGGGCAAAACAGCAGCAACTGCGGCATTTTAAAAGGTAAGTTTCCTATCTGTTTATTTAAAAAATAATAATAATAAATAAAAAAAACGTGGCGCAAGATCTTGTAAAAAAAAAAAAAAAAAAACTTTTTTCATTATTTGAACAAAAATGAGACTGATTGAATATGTAAAAATATAAACAAACAAAGCAGAGAATAAAACAAACTTTTAGGGAAAAAATATAGGCCTATTATGCTACTACAGAATTGGTTAACATTAACGAAAGCAGAACATGTAAAAATCCATTTCAAACAAAATAAAACAAAACAAATTCGTGACCGAGAGGTAGGCTATAACTATTCAACTATTCTATTAAGACGATAGCTCTGTGGTCAATGCATTAACAATAGCCTTTCGGAGCTTCAAACGATCTGAGATCGAATCTCAGTGTAGCCGACAGTGTTTATGTTTTTCCGTTCTTGACGCTTAAATATGCATCTGTTTATTAAAGTCAATCATCTTGTTTAATTATCAATTGTACATTACAACATAAATTTGCTACATTCCAATTGAGCCGCTTTTTTGTGTGTGTGTGAATCATTCACGAGATTGAGATGACTGACAGTGATACCCGGCCATAGCAACGGAAGACATTTTTCAAAACAGATCGAACAAATCAGAAAAATACTTTCAATACAGTATTGCTTTCAATTAAAAAATAAACAATGAAAATGTAAAAGAAAAAGAAAATTAATTAAGTTTGAAAACCCATCGCACATTTCAAGGTACGAATAAAGTGTCAGTTTATTTATTTAAACAGGGTTGCATCGATAGAGTTTATTCCCATTGTGATGCAAAATAAGAAACACAGAATCTTATTCTTGAAACATTTTAAATTTCTATTGTCAAAGAAATTGCAGCTAAATAAAAAAATTAAAACGGTACAAAACGAAAAAAGTGCAAAGCAGCATAAATTAAGAACAGGCGTTTTCCTTTGCCTCTCTCGCGCTGGATATTTTTTTAGTAAGTTTGGTCTCCCTCACTGCGCGCGGCGGGTCTTTCTCGAAATTAAGCATTTCAGCATAAAAAAACACCATACAGCTGATAATACTGTATGTCGCTGTGTCATCCACACAAATCACAAAAGAAAAAAATGTAACAAATAGCTTTTGTTCCTTCAAAGATAAAGCATGCCTTGCTGAATTCACCTTACAATAAAACGAGGTGGGTCGCGAATTAAAGAGCTCTGTATCTGCTAAATTGAAATTGTGTGTGGAAAACCTTTAAATACAATCAATAAAACTACAATATTTATAATTTAATAAGATATAGGGCCTACATATGGACTTTTGGAGATTTTGAGATTAATCCTTAGAAGAATTTTGCCTTTGCCTGCTCATCAGGCTGGCTCCGACACTCTCCATATGAAAGACGGAACATTAACACCTCTGTCCTGCACCCCCACGATAAAGCAACTATTGCCTTCTCCAAACCCCCCACAGGCTAGCTGAGTTTGCAAAACAAAACAAAGAGTTTGCCACTCGTCGTGGTGTGCCAAAACACTTAATTATAAACTTAAATATTTCAAAACAATCTCAAAACGCTTTGTGACATTTTGAAAAGCCGTGGATGCATTACTGCCACTGGAACCAACGGCACTTGGTGTTTTAAGCCCCCAACGGCGCCTTCCAGACAGCGAGGGGATGGGTAGGTTTAAGGTTGAGGGTAGGGTTAGTTGCCTCTAAGGAGCCATTGGGGGCTTAAAACACCATCGAGCCCCATGAACGCAACAGAATACTGGTTCTGATTTTATTGTTTGTCGTTTAAACGTCATATATATATATATACAAATTTTAACAGAACTGCTTTTGAAATTACGATTGGAATTATTATAGGCTACAGAAGTAAAGTCATTGTATAATATTTGTTCCTTAGTGTAAAATGGAAATGCATGGTGATTTTTATTTTGTAAATAGGCTATAAGCAAAAAACTATGTTTTAGAACTAGACAAATCTCTCTGCATCAACAATAGACTATAAAATGCATTAATAGGCTAATATACAAATATCAGTAGTCCAAGTTAGTTCGGGATTCGAACCCGTGTCATCTAAATGATCGTAACGTAAGTTCAACCACTCGGCCACGATTCACTCGTTGCGACATGGCCTAACGTTCCAGTGTGTGTTCGCTCACACGAGCGAGAAGCGCTCTTCATTCAAATGAACGCGCAGCCGCGTTTGTCGAACACTAATTCAACATGCACTACATTTTAAACTTCAATGTTTAATTCAAAACAATCTCAAAACGCGTTGTGACATTTTTTTAAAGCAGTAGCCTAGCCTATATACATTAAGGGCATTGAAACCAGGATCTTAACTAAAACGCGTTCCGCGTAATCTCTCAAAAATTATGCCACACTATTCCATGTATTTTTTTTTTTTTAAGGACTGCTTTTGAAATCACTATAAATTACAATGCAATTGTATCGCTCACCAGAGCTCTTCATTTATCTAATTCCTCAATAGAATAGTAAAAATATTCAGCGTCATTGCTCCTAATATCGTCTCTATTTTTAACTTTTGATTCTATTTTTTTCAGTTCTAAAATTGATTCTATCTTCGGTTCTATTCTGTTGTAGCCTTATAGGCCTATTTATATATATGAAAAATATGCCTATTAGGCTAAAGGTTTTATATTTAACCCACTTACATTTTAAAATACGGCAATTGCTGCTGTTTTGCACAATGTCCCTTTGCGCCACCTGGCGGTCATTTTGGGAACGACTTTGAAATGCGGCTGGTTTATTTTCGCCGCGGTGATTTCGCCGCGGCAGCTGGCGCGGCGGTATTAGGCATTCTGGTTGTCCACCATCTGTACCAGTTGCGTCTTCAAGCTTGAATTTGAGCTGAATGTGTGAAAGTCCTTGTTAAAGGTCCCGTTTTTCCTGTGTTTTTGAAGCTTTGATTGTGTTTAAAGTGTGCAATATAACATGTGTTCATGTTTCGCGTGTAAAAAAACACAGTATTTTTCACACAATTTACTTATCTGTATACCGCTGTTTTCACTGTCCTAAAAACGGGCTGATGACTTCCTTGTTCTATGAAGTCCCTCCTTCAGAAATACGTAACGAGTTCTGATTGTGCCAGCGGTTCCTGTGTTGTGATTCGACAGCAGCTTAGCGCACGTTGCCCGGAAAGGTCACACCAGGTTACCATAACGTGGAGATGCATGCGCTCAGGCCAAACAAAGGTGATTTGACTCCGGGATGAAAATAACAGCGTCTCGATGACATGGCGACAAACACACTCTACAAACGCAACTCTTCCTCATCTCCATGGGAGCGCAACAAGGCCATGCCCCCTTTTTTGTATATTCCTGTGGGCGGAGGTTTGTCAAAAAACTGTTCTAGTGACGTCATTAAAGTAGGAAGTAGAGGGATGTAGTCCAAACCGGCCGTTCGCTGTAGGCTTTGAAAGGGGACTTCTGTTAAATAAAATATCTTGCTTGGCATTGAACTTTGAGCTTTATAATTTTACAGGTATTATTTATGCTCTAACAGCAACATTACACACTAACTAAAGTTTGAAAAATGGGATCACGAAGAACAGGACCTTTAATCAATCAAAAGATCTTCTCCAAACTTTTTCACCTGCATGTGCTCTCAGAGGTGCACCACTATATTGTTCCCCCCTGGAAACACAACTTCTCAGGTTCCAGCTCAGCCACCACACTGCACTGCCCTCTTCAGGAATTTCTTTACATGGAGAAACTTGAAGTAAATGCTATTTTTTTCTTGACGAAACACCTCCCACTTGACCTCCTGGTTCACGAATCACCTTGTTATAACTTTTTCTTTTGTTCTTGCTTTTGTTCCTCTACAGGAAGAAAAACAATCAGTCGTCTGACATCCCTATAAAGGATTGTAGCAGGGATTTTAGTTGACAGGTTCTTAACTTTTATCTCTTTGGACAGGCTTCACAGTTGAGACTGGGTAGCTAGGGTAGGTTTTCACATTTACATCTCTTACAATGCCCTTCTAATCAAGGTTGATAATACTAATTTCATTCATAAAGTTTACACTCATTCACTTCACACACTCATTATTTTGTAGTGATGTGATATCCCCTGGAGCACCTTTTATCCAGCAAACACAGTCTACAGAATATTTTTCCTATTATAAGGTAGAATTTGTTATTCCTTATCCATGCCTTTCCGAATAAGGTAGTGAAGTAGTCATATTTAGACATCATTGACATCATATTTAGAGTCATTGAGTCATTCATTGAGTCATTCACCCTACCAATTATTTGTTTAAAACTGATTCATACAAGACACTGAAACCACCACTACAAACCACCAAGACAAAAACACCCCCACTGCATTGATCCTGCTTTGATCATTTTTAAAATTGGTTTCATCATTGTTTTAGTCATCATATTCGTCATTCGTCATATTTATTTATTTATATATATATAAAAAAAAGGGACCTGTGACCCTGTAGACTAGAGGATAAAGCGGTTTGAGGAATTGATGGATGGGTTTTGAAAAATACATTTTATATGAAAAATGATATGCTTGTAAAAATTAAACGCTGGTCAAAACACTTAGGCTGTTGTTCCTTAGATTAGACCCTAGAAGACCTTAGTGGAGTAATTCAACAGCTGTTGGAATTTTACAGGCTGCTTAGTGATTCTGCCTTCAAGACAGGACGTCAGCCAGAGCCTTTAATCACACTGCCAGTATGCAATCGAGTAAAGGTTTCATTTGGGGAATGCGGCTAGACTCTCTGTACTGTCTGTTGGAGAGTAGATGTGCTCAGCTAAGCCTCTAGACCCAGGATCAAAGCAATGTCTTTGGATACAAGCTTTCTTATCTACCCTTCCTCTCTACAACAGTTTCTCTTGCTTTCTTTCTCTCCCCTCTCACTATCTTTCCTCTGCAGCTCTGGAATACCATAACCTCAACACCTCAGTAGCAACCAGGCCATTTTGGATAATCACAGGTAATCATCTTATTGATGAATGTTCATTACTAACCATATAAATGAAAGAACTTCATTTAGAAAGAAGAATTTGATTCTTTTCTGTTTGCTCTGTTGACTTTTCTGACATCCGCCCACAACTTTTGTTCTGGATAACTGAGATTTCCATAGATGATTTTCACTCCCATTCCCATTATATGGAGGGATGTGGTGTAAAATCAAATTGTGGTGTTTACTCTGTATATGTTTGCTTTAAGGTCCTCTATATGCTAGAATACTCCTAAAACCTCACATAAACAAACTGTTAGAACATGTGGGAAACATCTGGGAAATGTTTTTGTTGTGTTATATTACAAGCATTTTCACATAACATGCATAGCAAATACTTAAACTATTTGCTCCAGTGAGTTTGTATAATACGTATAATAACATGCTGCCATTCTATGGCAAGATTAGATCATTTTAAATTTCTTTCCATTCTGCCCATACACAAAAGAAATATATTTGAAATATATTTTCAAAATATATTTTTGGAATATATGCAAATATTTGAAATTGGCCCAATAAATATATTTTAGTTAAATATATGTACATATATTTTCATATATGTTTACATATATGTTCATATATTTTTTAACTTTTGCAAATTGTTTCATTTGAAATATATTTTGAAATTTAAAAAGTTAACATTTTCACAAACAAACAACACATTTTCAATTATTTTTTTTAGATAGACCACTTCAGCCGTGGATGTGGGCATGGGAGAGCAGTGCTCTACCACTTCCCCCACCCACATTTTTCCTACTGGTCGGGGATTGAACCGGCAACCCTTCGGTTACAAGCCTGTAGCCCTAACCAGCAGGCCACGGCTGCCCTTTACTGAGTTTATTGGCCTAAAAGGACAATTTTATGTAGGAAATAACACACAGAATGCAGAGTTTTTTTTCCCTATTTTTACAGAATTGAATACAGTTATTTAATAGTGTGTGTATGCAGTGTTAGACACTGAGTTCTGTCTATTGTTTAAGTGCACTTCACTGTTGGAGTGTCACTGTTATACTTGCATCATAAATATTGTGCATATTTTCAATATTTAAATGACTTCTGTCAGGTCCATTAAGTCAAGAACACACGGACAATAAAAATAAAGAATTTTCATTGAATAGATTGCAAACAAGTTGATGTTCCTGAATTGAAATTTGGCAGTATGGCTCTGTTCAGGGAGTCCTCTGACCTTTCATGAGCACCATGAAATAGCAGAGAGTCAGAGGACAGCAGCAGCAGCATTAGGGAACGCTCACACAGTTTAGGACTGTGAGAGCTAAAATATCCCCCCTGTGAACAGAGCAAGCAACATGACATAAAGCAATGCCACGTTATGCATAAGGAGGAGCTGGGGAGGTGGCGGGCAGCAGAAGCGAGCAGCAAGCATGTATGAGCAAACTGAATGTGCTTTAAATAGGGCGCCTTGTCTGAGCTTTGGCCATTGAGCAGCGAGGGGAGTTAACGAGCTAATGCAGCTCAGCTGGAGCAGATCAGCTGACGGGACAGTGTTCTTAGCAAACAGCATTAGCAGTGTCTTGACTACCTGGCCTGCCAGAACTGACGCTGACGCTCAATTTCAGGAAAGATGTCAATAAAACAACAATAAATCTAATAATTGCACTTAGTGTTAGGTACGTGCCACCTAATATGGCCTAATAGTCCTAGGAAAGCAACTATCTGTCATTTTACATTGCAGTCATTTAAATGTAAGTACAGTATTTATTATAGCTGTGTGTCATAATACAGTAGTGAAATATGGTAGCCTACTGTTGGGTATAGGGGAAAAGGTAGAGGAATTACTATGATCAAAATACATTTTCGACCCTTCTTTAGCAAGCTAAACATTTTATGACCATATATTTTGTCATATATTTTACATTACATGTTATAAATGTAAATATATTTCACACTTAACATCATATATTTTTGTTATATTTCAGAATATATTTCAAAATGATAAATATAAGTGAACAACAATGCAAATATATTTCAATGTATTTGGAATATATGGCACATATATTTTTGACACTTTAAAAAATATATTTCAAATTTTTTTTTTTCTGTATGGGTGTGTAAACACAGCAACCTATCTCCTGTACTGTCTCTGTAATTGATCAGTTAATCAAGATCTGAGTGTGTTGAATAATACTAATATTCATGATCCTGCTTTGACTTTCTTTGAAACTATTTTTATTGGCAGAGGAAAAACAAACAAAACGACAAAGTCATTTTTGTCATCGGTTTCATCATCGTTTTGGTCATAATTTTTATCATATCGTTGACCAAGTACAACATAATTGAGAAGTAACTACTGTGAGCAAGACTCTACAGCAGTGGTTCAGCAGCAACTCTGGCCCTCGAGGTCCTCTGTCCTGAAGAGTATAGCTCCAACCCTGATCAAACTCATCTGCCCATAACTTTTTAGCAATCCAGAAGACATCAATTAGCTTGTTCAGGTGTGTTTTAGAACCTAAATGCTGCAGAACTTGAGGGCCAGCACTGAGAAACTCTGCTCTACAGCAAGACTATTTCATTTAATGTCTCTCCCTCTCCCTCTCTTTATCTCTCCAGTGATTCAGGATGTGGAAAACTCCTCTCTGGAAGGACAGTACCAGAGCTTTGCCAGTCTGATGGAGGAGCGGTTGGCTGAGCTCTTCATGGTGGCACATCAGCAAGGTGTTCGCTTCAAAAGGGCAACAACGGTGGGCAGTTACACTGTCCAGGTACGACCTAATGGAACTTCCAAGTACTAATGTATTGAGCAAATTTATAGCGAACAAATACAGTGGGTATGGAAAGTATTCAGACCCCCTTAAATGTTTCACTCTTTGTTATATTGCAGCCATTTGCTAAAATCATTTAAGTTCTTTTTTTTCCCCTCATTATTGTACACACAGCACCCCATATTGACAGAAAAACACAGAATTGTTGACATTTTTGCACATTTATTAAAAAAGAAAAATTGAAATATCACATGGTCCTAAGTATTCAGACCCTTTGCTCAGTATTTAGTAGAAGCACCCTTTTGATCTAATACAGCCATGAGTCTTTTTGGGAAAGATGCAACAAGTTTTTCACACCTGGATTTGGGTATCCTCTGCCATTCCTCCTTGCAGATCCTCTCCAGTTCTGTCAGGTTGGATGGTAAACGTTGGTGGACAGCCATTTTCAGGTCTCTCCAGAGATGCTCAATTGGGTTTAAGTCAGGGCTCTGGCTGGGCCATTCAAGAACAGTCACGGAGTTGTTGTGAAGCCACTCCTTCGTTATTTTAGCTGTGTGCTTAGGGTCTTGTTGGAAGGAACATTGTCTTGTTGGAAGGTGAACCTTCGGCGCAGTCTGAGGTCCAGAGCACTCTGGAGAAGGTTTTCGTCCAGGATATCCCTGTACTTGGCCGCATTCATCTTTCCCTCAATTGCAACCAGTCGTCCTGTCCCTGCAGCTGAAAAACACCCCCACAGCATGATGCTGCCACCACCATGCTTCACTGTTGAGACTGTATTGGACAGGTGATGAGCAGTGCCTGGTTTTCTCCTCACATACCGCTTAGAATTAAGGCCAAAAAGTTCTATCTTGGTCTCATCAGACCAGAGAATCTTATTTATCACCATCTTGGAGTCCTTCAGGTGTGTTTTCATGTGTCTTGCACTGAGGAGAGGCTTCCGTCGGGCCACTCTGCCATAAAGCCCCGACTGGTGGATGGCTGCAGTGATGGTTGACTTACTACAACTTTCTCCCATCTCCCGACTGCATCTCTGGAGCTCAGCCACAGTGATCTTTGGGTTCTTCTTTACCTCTCTCACCAAGGCTCTTCTCCCCCGATAGCTCAGTTTGGCCAGACGGCTAGCTCTAGGAAGGGTTCTGGTCGTCTCAAACGTCTTCCATTTAAGGATTATGGAGGCCACTGTGCTCTTAGGAACCTTAAGTGCAGCAGACATTTTTTTTGGCCAGATCTGTGCCTTGCCACAATTCTGTCTCTGAGCTCTTCAGGCAGTTCCTTTGACCTCATGATTCTCATTTGCTCTGACATGCACTGTGAGCTGTAAGGTCTTATATAGACAGGTGTGTGGCTTTCCTAATAAAGTCCAATCAGTATAATCAAACACAGCTGGACTCAAATGAAGGTGTAGAACCATCTCAAGGATGATCAGAAGAAATGGACAGCACCTGAGTTAAATATCTGAGTGTCACAGCAAAGGGTCTGAATACTTAGGACCATGTGATATTTCAGTTTTTCTTTTTTAATAAATGTGCAAAAATGTCAACAATTCTGTGTTTTTCTGTCAATGTGGGGTTTTGTGGGGTTTATGTGTGGAGAAAACCAGGCACTGCTCATCACCTGTCCAATGCTGTGTGTACACTAATGAGGAAAAAAAAAAAACTTAAATGATTTTAAGCAAAATAACAAAGAGTGAAAAATTTAAGGGGGTCTGAATACTTTCCGTACCCACTGTAAATAATTATTAAAAAAATAATATTAATTCTGGTAGACAGATTCACAAACCCTATGTAAGAAATGGCCATAGTTTGGCCCAACAGTATAGTAATTTCTTACTAGAATTAGTTTTAGCTGAAGATGTGGAAATATCATAGTTCATTTGGAAATTGGCCAAACTATAATACTTCCATATGTTTTTCCTTCAAATTAATTTTGTTTAGAGATCTACAATCATGATTTGAAATTAACACCGCCAACCCGCCAAATGTGGTTGACAATCCACTGTGTCGGGTAATGCATATCTACAAACTAGCCAATTTGGTGGGTTATGATTCATATTCTATCTATCGCTTTGCATGGCATCGCTATCAGAGCCCTTCCCCCAAAAGGAGCCTCAAACAATAGCAAAACAACGCGTAAAGAGGCCATGCCTTTAAAATTCGAACACATTGTTTTCTATGACTGTACGCACACCCAACTATGACTCCCAACTGTTCAAATCATGCCACACCACAGCACCGCCACTCACAGTTTTCTATTAAAATACAACAATTTAGGGCGAATATATTTACTTATTTAGATTCACTGTTTTGGACTGCCGCCTTAAACTTGAGAACGCGAATACAGAATGATGCGACCAGTGTGTGATAAGCCTACCTGTGAGATGTCCACGCCGCTGTGCGACCAGTTAACATTCCGCCAGAGCCCTAGAAGACAATTAAGAGACCACTTTTTCCAATCCATTCTCATAAATACCTACCATCTTTATTGCTACGTGCTTGTTACGTAATAGGGACAGAAGAGCAGGTGAAAGAGTTTATTTAACAGCAGAGGGCAGACAAACAGGTAAATGGCAAACACAAGGTAGGGGAGAGCTCAGGACACAGACGCTGGAGAGGAATGGAGCGGGCATCCTGGAGTCTAAATCCGGAGGGTGAGCAGGGTATGCAGATTCCAGGGCAGAGCAGGCGAAGCAGGCGGCTAGGGCGGAGCAGGCTGTGCAGGCGGCCAGGGCGAAGCCTGCAGTTCGGGTGGCCACTTTGGCCGGGGACCTATAGCCTCCCCCCAAAAAATGTCTTGGGTGGAGCTATGGGCGTGGCTCAGGAACAGACAAAGGCTTGGGAACAGACACAGGCTCGGGAGCAGACACAGGCTCTGACGTGGCGGGGACCATCCTGGTTGAGGGCTCAGTCGGCGAGGCGGCGGCCATCTTTGCCAGAGACAAACTCTCAGGCGTGGCGGTGGCCATCTTGGTCAGAGACAAACTCTCAGGCGTGGCGGTGGCCATCTTGGCCGGAGACAAACTCTCAGGTGTGACAGCAGCCATCTTGGCCGGAGGCGAACTCTCAGGCGTGATGGCGGCCATCTTGGCCGGAGACTCAGGCTCAGGCGCAGGAACAGACTCAGGCTCAGGACACAGTGGGGAGACAGGGACGGAAGAGAGATCTGGAACTGCTTCCTCGATGGTGTAGGAGGATCCACTCAACCACAGAATGTAATCTATGTACCTTTTTAAGGAACACATGGTGGCAGCAGCTGGTAATTGCTGGAAGAGCGGATCGTCCAAACTGCTCCAAAAGATGGTCTTAAGGGTTCCATGGCACCCAAGACGCGAAGTCGAGGAACTCCTCGATATAGTCCTCGATCGGGCGGTGATCCTGGGTGATGGTGAGGAGTAGGTCGGTGGGATCTTGTGTGTTGAGGAGGATGCCCATCGTGCTGCAATCTGTCTTGGTCCAGTCTTCTGTTACGTATCAGGGACCTGGAGACAGAAGAGCGTTTGAAAGAGTTTATATAACAGCAGTGGGCAGAAAAACATGTGAATGGCAAACACAAGGGTAGAGGAGAGCTCAGGACACAGACGCTGGAGAGGATCTCTGGAGAGGAATACTGGGGATAAACACAGGAGGAATCACTGGAGAGGACACAGGTGATCACACAGGTAAAGACACGGGAGGTATGGGTCCAAACGTTCCACACGCTCGAGATAATCGAGACTGGACAATGAGGGAACACAAGGTGATTGGTTTTATGGTGAAGTTAATGAGGGGATCGCTGACAGGGGCAGGTGATTGTGGAGGTGTGGGCCAAGGAGGATGCTGGGAAATGTAGTGAAGGAGGTGGTGACTAGGCTGGTGACCTTGACAGTGCTGGTAAACTCATGGCAATTATAAGAGATGACACAGAGAATTTTGTTTTTATTTCTATTTTATTTTATTTGAATGGTACCCGCAAACAGTAATTGACTGTCGTAAAGCTGAAAGCAATGCAACGATTCAAAATCAGATTTAATAATAAATACACTCACCTAAAGGATTATTAGGAACACCATACTAATACTGTGTTTGACCCCCTTTCGCCTTCAGAACTGCCTTAATTCTACGTGGCATTGATTCAACAAGGTGCTGAAAGCATTCTTTAGAAATGTTGGCCCATATTGATAGGATAGCATCTTGCAGTTGATGGAGATTTGTGGGATGCACATCCAGGGCACGAAGCTCCCGTTCCACCACATCCCAAAGATGCTCTATTGGGTTGAGATCTGGTGACTGTGGGGGCCATTTTAGTACAGTGAACTCATTGTCATGTTCAAGAAACCAATTTGAAATGATTCGAGCTTTGTGACATGGTGCATTATCCTGCTGGAAGTAGCCATCAGAGGATGGGTACATGGTGGTCATAAAGGGATGGACATGGTCAGAAACAATGCTCAGGTAGGCCGTGGCATTTAAACGATGCCCAATTGGCACTAAGGGGCCTAGAGTTGGCCAAGAAAACATCCCCCACACCATTACACCACCACCACCAGCCTGCACAGCTCAAAATTGCTTAAATCACCTTTCTTTCCCATTCTGACATTCAGTTTGGAGTTCAGGAGATTGTCTTGACCAGGACCACACCCCTAAATGCATTGAAGCAACTGCCATGTGATTGGTTGATTAGATAATTGCATTAATGAGAAATTGAACAGGTGTTCCTAATAATCCTTTAGGTGAGTGTATATTTAAATCTGTGACTTTGATAATCTGGTTTATTTCTGATATTTTTGTTTTTGGCTAGCAGAAGTTCTGAATCGCTGGTAACTTAAAATGTTTGTAGGCAAATTGGCTGGTGAGTTCATTTCAAACCCTGTCTAGAATGTATGCTTGAACTGTGTAAATTATTGTCAGTTACAAAGAGTGCTGTTGTTACAACCTACCTGATTACTGGGGTAAGTTGTAACAATATGTGGGGTGGGATGTAACACTAATAGAAAACATGGACATTTTAGATTTTTAGCATGAATTCATTGTGGTAATCAAATTTCCTTGTTAAAATGTTTTGTTTGCCATTCCCCATCACCACCTCTATTAATTCTACACATTCAAATGCAAAATAGTACAAATTTAAAACAGCAAACAAAAATGTAAACAAATATAGAAATTGAGGAAAAGAAATATAGAATTTTATTATTTATTTATTTATTTATTTATTTATTTATTTATTTATTTATTTATTTGCTTTTGGTAACATGTAGATGAAAAGCGTGGCTGAATGTTATATATCACATTAAACAAGAAAAATGTGCTAATTCAGATTATACCAGTTTTGTCATTTAACATTATACCATTAACATTTAACATTAACATGATCACAAATTATAATCCAAAAGGGGTATTATTATATAATTGTCTTACTTATTTTTTTATTTTCTTGATAAGTTTTTTATCCTGCAAAATTTATCCTGAATATGTTTTTACACAAAATCTTCTACTGTACATCTACTGTTACATCAGGAGGAATTCATGTATGATATTGATTTCATCCTTGTTGCTCATTTCTAAATAATTAATCTTACAGGCTGCATCTGAAATCGCATTATTCCCTACTATATAGTAGACCATTTTTTTTTTTTTTTGACAAAAGAATACAGTACTCATAAAAGAGTAGGCAAAAAGTACCCAGATGACCTACTACTTCTGGCGATATTCTGATGTGTGCATACACTGGACACTTCACTATCCCATGAGGCCATGGGAGAGGAATTGTGTATGGCAGTGAAGCGACGCAACTAACGTTGGTAGGTCACATGATAATGACAACATGGTGAATGTAGTTTGTCCAGCTTACATTCATACTATAACGCAGTCCTGAAGTAATTACTCATTCAAAATAAGTATATACTCAAGAGAGTATGCGATTTCGGACGCAGCCACAGTGTCACAAAACCCCAAGTCCCCCCCCTCCCTGTAGATTGTTTGATGGAAAAGGTTTAACATTTAGGTTTACCAAATAAAACTGTGTCTACTGGAAGTGATCAAGCTGTGTTTCATTGCATTCAGATGGTTAGTATCAGGCGTGTGCATGGGCCAAAAAACCCAGCTGAGATGACCTACTATGCCCAGCAAAACGAGACCCCACTGCTTGGCACATCTGCAGCCAAGCTTCTGAACACAGTGGACTCGCAGACCATGGCGCTCACGCTGGGATACTTTGTCCAACAGCAGGCTGAAGGTCAATATTATGTTTTCTATTTTAATTATAGAGATTTTACTATATGCAAAAATAGTTCAATTAGTTACAAAATATGGATATGTAACTAAGGATACTTTTTTTACAACTGAGACATGGAAAAATATTATCAAAATATTTTTTGGTAATCAACATTATGATAGATATGCTTAACTTGAATCAAAAACAGGACATTTCTTTCAAATGAAATGTTTTACTGAACACAATTTCCTGTGTTGACATACCCTAGTGAAAAAAGCCTGTACCAAAATGTATTTAAAATACATTTATTTATACAAAGTATAATACAAATCCTTTAACATATTTACTGACATATCGCTTGAGACTTACTGATATAAATATTAGTATTAAACTTTATTTGGAGTGCTTCTTTATTGCACAATGTACATTTCTTAATATTAACCCTAAAATGTGTTTTAATATCACTATTAGTAAGGATACTATGATCTCTGTATAATATCAGCCTTAGCACTATTTTTGGATAACTAAAGTGCATTAAGTACAAAATTAGTTGTTCCAATTTAGCAGACTTTAAGTATACCAATTTAGTATACTAAAAGTACATTGCTGGGTATTTATATTAATTACATAAATATGTAAATGTATTTGTAGTATACTTAGCATAAATAAATGTATTTCAAATACATTTTAGTAAATACATTTTTCACTGGGGTATTTCCTATTTGGAATATTTAAGGTCTCATCCTTTTTTTTTTTTTTTTTTTTACTAGAAAATATCATTTCAATGACATCACAGTCCATCTAAAACATGATTTGCCACACACACACACACACACACACACATATATATATATATATATATATATATATATATATATATATATATATATATATATATATATATATATATATGAAGAGTTCAGATGCAAAAACCTCTAAGTGCCATCTGAAATTTTCTTCTAAAATAATAATTTTTATCAAGCTCATATATTTAAGTTCAGTAATTTCACTTAAATGGCAATGAAAATTACCTATTAATTGTCATTTAAGTGGCACTTAGAGGCTTTAACATCTGAACTCATCATATATATATACATTTAATAAAGACATCAGTAGCAGTATTGGTATTGGTGGTACTGGCCTTCATTCATAGTACTTAGAAAAAAGATGCCTTTAAACAAATATTTAAAATATACCGCCTTTATTTCGTAATATAAAATTATATAAATATAATTATGATTATTATATATAATAGGCATACATGCATCTTGTAGCAGATCTAGACAGGTGGAGCTGGGGGAGGTGGACAATTTCAGAGGAACTCTGATTGCAGGACCAGCTTATAACAAACTGTTAAACAGAATATTTAAATGGTGAGCAAGCAATCTCATTGGCTGCAGAATCAGCAAAGGGCAAATCAGCTTGTGCCATGCAGTAAATTAAGTGATTCCTAGCAGACTGCATACAAAGGACCTATCAGCCCGTGCCATCTAAAGTTTCATGTCTGAAATAGATATGTTGGCTGCATCCAAAATTGTACACTTTTCTACATTACAGTAGGCGAAAAACAATATTTGTATGAGTACTGTGAATTCGGACATAGTTCTTTATCACATATTGTTTTTATTACTACTACCTACTACTTCCAGTGAGATTCTGAAGTGTGCATACGATGGACACTTTACTATCGCATGAGGCCACGAGAGAGGAATTGTGAATGGCAGTGAAGGTCACATGATGATGACAAAATGGCAGATGTAGTACATCCGGACTACATTCCTACACGCATTCATCCTATGTAGAAAGTCCTTTTTAGCGTTGCAAAGTAATTACTTATTCAAAATGAGTACCTACACAAGAGTATGTGATTTCGGAGGAAGCCATATTTGCTAAAGGTTATTTTGATCAGCTTTACGGAATAGCATATTGAGGCATCAAAGCTAACAGACATGAACTAAAACTCAAAATATTGCTTTCATTGCAATTCTTTAAGCTAACTAAGTACTGTACGATCCACTGAAAGAAGAAAAAGAATGAGTACTGAAATGCTGCTAATGTAATCAATAACAAAATTATTGTTATGCAAACTAAATATTTGTCCCACCATGCAGCTGTGGTGAAGAATCCACCCAACAACCTTTGGATCATTGCTGCGGTGCTTGCACCCATCGGTGTGGTGACCCTCATCATCATTATCATCACCACGGTGCTGTGTCATAAAAACAAGAGCGATTTCAAAAGCGATCCAATCAGCAACTTCAACCCTCGAGTCAAGGTATGGCAGTGACTAGACACATATCCTGCTTGACCATTTCCCATAAGGCACTGCTTTGCTCTTAACACTCTCATTATAGCTCATTATGGTATTTTGTACACTCAGCATATTTTACAGTGGCTTCATCAACAGTTTTCCTCAAATGCTGACATGCTTTGGTTGCTTGCCTCTGGGAATACATCCCAGAGAGAGCGTATGAGAGAGAGCTAGAAATGATTGATGACTCTTCATGCTGTTTTCTCTCATTTAGACTGCTTACTGGAGAGACGTGGGTTATTACCCTCAGGTAGTTATTCAGCTCTTCAATCATCTCACCTGCTGCTCTGGATCCTGATGTACACACAGTGTTAAGGATGATGTGTAGTGTAGACAGGTCTCAGGGACAAATACTAATGATCTTGCACAATTAAAGGGTTAGTTTACACACACACACACACACTCACACACACACGCACGCACGCACACACACACCCTTTTATATTATTCCAAACATGTAAGACTACATTTCTTTTGTGAATCACACACATTTTTTTTTTTAGGCAAAGTGTCAATAGAACAGCAGTATTTTTATTTTTTCAAATTAGGATCTGAATGTATGTGTGTGTGCATGTGTGTATATGTATGTGTTCCATTGCGTGCTTGTATGCCTAAGCTGAATATTTTAGGAATAAGGTCAGAAATTCTCTGATGATTTACTTGAAACTAGGCTAGATGGACTATGGAAGGGACAGAAACCTCTTTGAAAAAGCATAAAACATGTATCCTCCTCACTAAAAGAAATGCAGGCAGCAGCTCTCTTTTAAACATGTCAAATATGTCTTATTTATTAGGTATAATGATCTGACCTGCTTTCCCCAATACAACCTCTGGCCTTTAGTTTGTCATCCACTATTACTGAAAAACTACTGCCTGCCCTGAATTTTGCTTGACCATTATAGAACGCATCCTTGCCTTCAGTTATCCAGCAACTGAGGATTTGCTATTTGCAAAATCAGTGCATTAGTGTTACAATGTGGTGGTAGCAGTGCACGAAGAAGACAAAGAAGATATAAATAACAGTCTTTATTAAACTTCAACACTCAAGAGAACACTAGAATAATCACAGGAATAAAAACCACCATACGAGAGAGTAAAACACAGGATATACAAGCAGTTGGTATACATGATACAAACAAAAGAAACATATATATGGAACAGGTAAACATAATCAATAATTTAAAGAGTAACCATAGTGACAAACTAGGGAGTAATGAATAATCAAGCAAACTAAACAGAGTGGGGAAACTATAGGAAACTGAGCAGAATGCCAAAACCAACCAAAAAAACAGTTACAATTAGTAATATTAGAATATATTTGCCAGGCGCACAGCCATTCTTCACAATGTTTTCCCGGAGATCAGTGCCAGGACAGCAGTGAGGACAGCTCAACAGAAAAAATGCTTAAAATAAATTTATATGACTGCATTGTGACATAACTTAAAATAACATTGCTCAGAACTAACTGAGAACTAGCTTTCAAATTATAATATACTGAGGTGATATTTCAGTAACACTTTATAATAACGTTCAGTTGTTAGTAATTTATAAGTGGTTAGTTAATGATGAAATAATTGTTTACAAAACATTCATAAATGATTAGCAAGTGATATACTAACATTTTATGTATGTTTTGTAAATTCTGTAACAAGTCATTTACAAGTGATTAGTAAATGATTAACTAATATTTTACGAAACATTAAGTGATATGTTAATAATTGTATGTATGTTTTGTAGATTCAGTTATAAGTCATTTACAATTGATTAGTTAATGATTAACTAATCATTTACAAAACATGAATATGCGTTTCATAAATGTTTAATAAATTATGTTTTTTTTTTGTTTTGTATGTACGTAGCAATTAGAGGGTGCAGAAAGTGTTGTAAATGCCTTGTATACACATACAGATAATTTGTTACAGGTAAGTAAGTGTTCAACACAATGATGTATAAACGCATGAATAAATAATTTACAACACTTTCTGCATCCCCTAAAGTGTAAACTATTCATCACTTGTAAATGTGTTACACATAATTTGTAGATTACCACTTTAAGAATCAATAAGGCATAAGATCAACGAATCTTATCTACGAATGATATGTAACACATTTACAAGTGATGAATAGTTTACACTTTAGATTAGGGGTTGCAGAAAGTGTTGTAAATGATTTATTCATGCGTTTACACATCTACAACAGGTGTTGAACACTGTAGTGTGTACTACAGTGTAAGTGCTGACTGGTGAGGGTATAGACAGCTGTCTTCTCTGAAACACATGGAGTCTTTAACCACTGTGCACCTAATGTGAGCAAAACATACAAAAAAAATTAACAATTTATTAAACATTTATGAAATGCATAGTCATGTTTTGTAAATGATTAGTTAATCATTAACTAATCAAATGTAAATGACTTATAACTGAATCTACAAAACATACATAAAATAATGAACATATCACTTATTAATCATTTATGAATGCATAGTCATGTTTCGTAAGTGATTAGTTAATCATTTACTAATCACTTACAAAACATACATAAAATGTTAGTATATCACTTGCTTAGTTCATCATTAACTAACCACTTATAAATGACTTACAACTGAACGTTATTATAAAGTGTTACCGATATTTCTACAGTATTTCTGCCAATCTAAACCTGTCAGTCATATTGTAACTTATGGATATAAATAGCAGTTTGCATTCATTCATCATAAATTCGTTCATTCAAATTCCCTTCAGACTACTTAATTAATTAGAATTTGAGTTAAGTCTCATCTTCAAGCCCATCCACTGCCAAATCTGTTTACCTTCATTAGATTTAAGGATTATATTAACATGTGAACTCATGAACCTTCCTTGGTCTAATCTAATGCAGTCAGATAAAATTATTCCTTTATTCACTTGAATAAAATAATTTAGGTGTTAAACCCCATTTTACGTATTTAATTGCACTTGAAACAATGAACTATCCTCATAAATTCTCATTTTAATGTAGCAGTCATATTTCTGACAGCACATACACTTTTCATGCCTGAAATATATAGTCAAAACATTTCTTCAAATTAATTATTTCAAAGGAACACCAAATTATTGATTTGGTAACAAAACAAAACACTCTTTTATCTGTCTTAAATGGGTGATATTTTATGGAAACCACATTATGCACTGTAAAAAGTGGTAACCTGCCATTTTTATCATAAAAAGCTATTTATACTTTTTACTTTTTTCTAAAAAAATTATACTTATTTTTTTGTTGGTATTCAGATTCATTTAGTGATGTTAAATGTTATATTTGACTTAAAAAGAAGTTAATTTAGATGTTACCAATTTTTTTACAGTGTGGTGTATAAGAATAACCTTCATGCCTGTAATCAAATATGTGAATGTTTGCTCGTTGCTTAGCCTGTCCAGGGGTTTGACTATGCCAAGCAACACCTGGGTCAGCAGGGTGGTGATGAGGAGACCCTTCCGGTTACTCAGGAGACTATGGTTCTGCCCCATCCCATTCGAGATGCCCCTCTGTCTTTAGATAAGCCCGCACGCCGGGATGGATCAACTTCCAAGAAGAGTCTGACCAGTGAGATGAGGAAAAGGTATTTGTGAAGAAAGCTAATACTTATGGCATGCTGGAATTGCTCAATATTCATGTCACAGCCCTATCAGTGATGCTGTTGTTTGCTGTGATTTGGCACAGATCCACAAAACTACTTGTCATGGAAGACATAACCTAAAGTAGACACTATACAGTCTACAAGAGATGGCGAGATAATTGCGATAGAGACTTGTTTGCTAATTGCTTTTTAAATCAAACCAGTGCCCAGGATGTCAGTATGATTTTAACACAGTTAATGAGTTCTAAAATGTTGTCATATTTTTAAGTTGACTATCAGTTAATGAATTTCAAATGGTTGGATGAGCATACTGTAGCTTTTAGTTAGTTTCATGAAGGAGTATGATAAATGGATCTTGCTTGAGGCAAAATGTTCTCTGAGCAGAAACTGTTTGAGTTAATGTGTGGATATGTTCTTGATGTTGAACATTTATCTCTGAAAAAGTTAAGATGTAATGCCTGGAGAAATGTATTTTTCATTTTCCAACCCTGTTTCAGCTAATTACAGTTTTTCTCAAACAATTTGACACATTTCTCCAAACTCAGGTCACTGTTCTCAAAACAGTTAAACAGGTTGTACATTTTCCTTCATTTCTTGCAAACTACAAATCACGTTTCATTTTCTCAAAAGTCTGTGGACAAAATTCTCAAATGTTTTCACAGTAGATCATACAGCCAACCAAAATTTTGATATATCAGGAAAAAACAATTGCAGCTCTTTTTAGAAAGAGATGAGGGCAAATAAATAGATGGTAAAGGAAGAGGAGATGGAGCAAGTGCTGCAATCCACTGGTGTTGTTGCACACAACGCTGTCTTGGGGCCGCACAACACAGAAAGGCTGTGAAACTCCCTCAATGAAATTGACCCGCAGGGTGATCAGGAGCAAATTTAGGGAAATTGTGTAGTTGTGTGGGACTATGTCCAATTTTACCCTTCAGCACTGGTGCAAGAGTGGTTTGAGCATCAGCATTTCAGGATGATGTTCCTTCCAGCATATTCTTTTTTTGGAGATTGAAAGGATATATATAATCACAACCCTTACAACCAAGTAAGTATTCTTCAAGCAATGGAAGAGGCCTGTGGAGAAGTAGAAGCAAAAGGATGGATCTAGCATTCACAGCTTTTTTTTCCCCACGATGCATGACACGTGAAAATATCTGCTGTTATGTTGATGAAATTCTTTGACCAGATGTACAGTAAATTAGAGGCAAGATCTATAAACGTTCACTGATTCAATGATTGCAGATTACATTTTTTTTTTTTTTTTTTATTCCTAACAAGCATTGGTCAATACTGAAGCCACATTTTCAAAACTCTTCATACAGTCTGTATTACCAACATGAATCTTGGCTAAACAGTTAATCTCACCTCCAAAACTCACTCAGACTAACAAAACACTGCATATACTGTATGTCTCAAAATAAACTCTGGCAACAATTCTCATTCAGAAAACATATGTCATTTATAACATACTGACCAAAAAAAGTACTACCCTAGTGAAAAATAAATATACTAAAATATATTTAAAATACATTTATTTTATGCTAAGTACTGTATACTACAAATACATTTACATATTACGTACTTATGGCTCGCTGGCTAATTCGGAACATCAGACTCGGCTATGCAATTCAGTTCGGTGGTGACTCCTCCGTCCCCTCTTGCACAGCACCCCCCACAAAATAAATAAACAACAAAACAAAAATAAAGTGGCAGCCCCTCACGGACGACTGTCGTATATAAACATAACAAAACAACAACATAAATGTTCCAGGCCTGGCCCTCTCTCGTCCTTCACTGTTGTCAATAATTGAATCCTTCTGGAGCTCTTTCGTGGGACTCGAGACTGGTGTGGTGAGCAGGTGTCATTCATTAAAACTCACGCCACCGTGCCCCCACCCTGCTTGCCACACTTGCCATGGATGACACGCCAGAGCCCACTACTTATTCTGTGCCCGATCCTGCTGCAAATGAAAAGGCAGCGATTAATAGAGGCCACATTCCTAGTCCTAAATCGTCGGTTCAGCCTAGTCCCAAGTGGTCTTCGTCTTTGCTGTTTCCACCCAGTCCCAAGTCATCTTTGTTTCTGATGGTTCAGTCCAGTTCCAAGTCATCTCAGTCTCTGCTTATTCTGCCCAGTTCCAAGTCGCCTTTATTGCCATTGCCTCTGCCCAGCCTCAAGTCTGTTTTATTATGAATGGCCCGGCCCCGCCTGGTTTCTTAGTTATTTGTCTTACATTAATGTTATGGTATATATGTGCTTTGTTCTCTCTCTCTGTTATTAAGTTGGCTTGAGAGAGCCAACTTACTGAAATGCTATTTAAACTTAAGTTGGCTTGAGAAAGCCAACTTACTGAAATCCTATTTAAACTTATTAAGTTGGCTTGAGAAAGCCAACTTACTGATATTGTACTTAAACTTATTATTATTAGTGGTGCTTTTCAAAGCAACACTATTGTTATTGCTCATACTTATTATTCTTTTTATTATTATTATGGACAAAGTTTGGCGCGTAACTCACCCCGCACCGTTTGTCTCAGACCCCTGAGTGAGGTGTCAAATCGAGCGGCTCATTGAGGAGAGGTGTGCTATAAAAAGCGGCCAAAAAAGTCCCATTGACTTAACATTGGGCATTCTGAAAAAATTCAAATCCAAACCGACATTTTCACACACACAGACACAACTACCAAAAATACCTTAGCAACCACTCTGAACACCCTAGCAACGTCTAGAAATGCTCTAGTAACCACCAAAAATACCCTAGCAACCACCCAGAACACCCTAGCAACTGCCTAGCAACGTCCTAACATCCACCCAGAATACCATAGCAACTGCCTAGCAACACCCTAGCAACCACCAAGAATACCCTAGCAACTGCCTAGCAACCACCCAGAACACCCTAGCAACCACCTGGCAACAGCATAGCAACCACCCAGAACACCCTAGCAACCACCTGGCAACAGCATCTTGCTAAAAACATGCTAGCAACATGCTAATCATGCTAGCATCATGCTAACAACATGTTAATCAAGCTAGCATCATGCTAGCAACATGCTGATCAAGCTAGCATCATGCTAATCATGCTAGCATCATGCTAGCAACATGCTAATCAATAGCAACATGCTAATCATGTTAACATCTAGCTAAAAACATGCTAGCAAAATGCTAATTGTTACGTACTGCTCCGAGACACGAGGGTAGAAGATCCAAATGCAGTTTTATTTAAAGGGTTAAGCAGAATCGTAATCAAAATCCAGGCAAAGGTCATACACAGGCAGGCAATCAAACAAACAGACAAATCCAGAGGGTGAGGCAGAAACAGGAAAACCAGGACACGGGCAGAGATCAAGAACCAGGAATAACAACGGCAACAAAGGAAATGCTCAGAAATGCAGTTGGAATAACGTACAAGACTTCGCAGGGAATGATGAGGTGAACCAGGCTTATATGGGGTGAACTAAACAATATAATGAGACACAGGTGAATGTGATAATCAGGAATGATGAGTCCGGGCAGTGAATTATGGGAATTGTAGTAGTGAGTGAATAATGATAGTCTGATGTGGAGTGCCCTCAGGTGGCTCTCAAGGGCACTCCAGCTGATGACCGTTACACTAATCATGCTAGCATCTTGTTAAAAGCATGCTAGCAACATGCTAATCATGCTAGCATCATCCTACCAAAATCATCCCGCGCACAATTTGAAAATACTCCAACGGACACAGACAGGGTGAAAGACTGGATTTGTTCTCTCGATCAGGTAGGGTACAAGTGATTTCAAAACTTTTCATCCGGTTCTAATTTGATTTTTGGATGCTGTGAACATTTTTAGCTAAAAAGACTGCCACTCCAGTTTAGCATTTATTGTTGTTTATGCAGTTAAAAAGACAAAGTTGAAAATTCTGGCTACTATCTATATTTTAATAATTTCTTTATTTTTATTTTATTTATTGATCTGTCAGGGTTATCTAATATTTGTGGCTTGTGTTTTGAATATATGTTCCTCTGCACTTTAGGAATTTTGCACACATTTGCTCCTCATCTTGTGACTTGATTCTGATTTATTTCGTTTTGTATTTTTATTTATTAGAAAGGTATATTCTGTTCTAATTTAATTTAGTAAATTAATTGTTTATTTTTTTCGGTGCATCGATGTTGTGCTGTAGCCTACTTAGAGCCTGCTCGCACAGGTAATTTAGCCGATTTAATTTGATTTGCATCTGAAATGTAAATCCTGTCTGCAGTCTGGCCTTTCTGGAGTTATTTATGTTATTTCTTAGTTTTATTGATCCAAAATGTTTGTATACATTTTCTTCTATATCTTTGTGTGATTTTCTGTACATCGCGGCTTTGAAATGTTAAAGCCCTGCCCCCATACACATGATTCGACTATTAGTCGACTATAGGCAAGACTTGACGATTCTGATTCGACTATGAAAATCCACTAAAAACGAGTTAGTGTGTGTTCTGTGTGAGTGAGTGAGTGAGTGCATGTGCGAGTGTGAGTTAAAATCTATCTATCTATCTATCTATCTATCTATCTATCTATCTATCTATCTATCTATCTATCTATCTATCTATCTATCTATCTATCTATCACATTAAACCATTTCAGCTACTTTAAACTTCAAACTACTTTAAACTTTAAACTAATTTAAACTTCAAACACATAAAAAACTTCCTAAATTTAAAGCTCCCAGCTCCCAAGCAACTCCATAGCAACCAAACTTGAGTACCCTAGCAACCGTTTAGCAAGACCTATATCTCTGTATCAGAACATCGTATAGAGATGAGGTTTGGCTCTTTTGACTCATGATAGCAAACAGCACTTCCAACATGCTACACATGCTAGCAGTGAATAGCTACATGCTAATAGCGATTAGTTAAGAGCTAAATCATGCCAATATTGTGCTAAGAACTCTATAAAAACTCCATAGTAAGCATCTGTGACAACTACCAACCACCTAGTAACACCATATCAACCGCCCTGAATACCTTAGCAACCGCCTAGCAACACCATAGCAACCACCCAGAACACCCTAGCAACCAACCAAAATACCCTAGCAACCACCTAGCAACAGCATAGCAACCACCCTGAATACCTTAGCAACCGCCTAGCAACACCATAGCAACCACCCAGAACACCCTAGCAACCACCTAGCAACCGCCTAGCAACCACCCAGAATACCTTAGTGACTGCCTAGCAACACCATAGCAACCACCTAGAACACCCTAGCAACCGCCCAAAACATCCTAGCAACCACCCATAACACCCTCGCAACCGCCGAGCAACCGCCCAGAACTTGAGAAAGCCAACTTACTGATATTGTACTTAAACATATTATTATTCTTCTTCTTACTAAAAATGTATACTCTATCTCCTCCTAGAGCTTTAACTCCTAGACACTCAAACTGATCTGACCAGGTGTGCTCTTATCTTTTCAGACTGATCGGACTTACGGTTTTCCTAAAAATGACGATCAAAACTCGGGAAAATTCCCATTGACTTAACATGGGGCATTCTAAAAAAATTCAAATCCAAACCGACGTTTTCACACACACACAGACACAAAGGGCCTGACACCCCTGCGTCTCTCCCTCTCTCTCTCCCTCAGAGGATTTATATTATCGAGCAGCCAATAAGTAATGGCCTAAAATCTCCATAGCAACCACCCAGGACAACCTAGCAACCGCCTAGCAACCACCCAGAACACCCTAGCAACCACCTAAAATACCCTAGCAACCGCCTAGCAACCACCCAAAATATCCTAGCAACCGCCTAGCAACCACCCAGAACACCCTAGTAACCACCCAAAATACCCTAGCAACCACCCAAAACATCCTAGTAACCACTCATAACACCCTAGCAACTGCCTAGCAACCACCCAAAAGACCCTAGCAACCACCAAAAATATCCTAGCAACCGCCTAGCAACCACCCAGACCATCCTAGCAACCACCCAGAATACCTTAGCAACCGCCTAGCAACACCATAGCAACCACCCAGAACACCCTAGCAACCACCCAAAATACCCTAGCAACTGCCTAGCAACCACCCAAAAGACCCTAGCAACCACCGAAAATACCCTAGCAACTGCCTAGCAACCACCCAAAAGACCCTAGCAACCACCCAAAATATCCTAGCAACCGCCTAGCAACCACCCAGAACACCCTAGTAACCACCCAAAATACCCTAGCAACACCCTAGCAACCACCCAAAACATTCTAGTAACCACTTATAACACCCTTGCAACCGCCTAGCAACCACCCAGAACACCCTAGCAACCACCCAAAATACCCTAGCAACTGCCTAGCAACCACCCAAAAGACCCTAGCAACCACCGAAAATATCCTAGCAACCGCCTAGCAACCACCCAAAAGACCCTAGCAACCACCCAAAATATCCTAGCAACCGCCTAGCAACCACCAGAAAAATCCTAGCAACCGCCTAGCAACCACCCAGAATACCCTAGCAACCACCCAAAACATCCTAGTAACCACTCAGAACACCCTAGCAACCACCCAAAATACCCTAGCAACCGCCTAGCAACCACCCAAAAGACCCTAGCAAACACCTAAAATATCCTAGCAACCACCCAAAATATCCTAGCAACAGCCTAGCAACCACCCAAAATATCCTAGCAACCGCCTAGCAACCACCCAGAACACCCTAGCAACCACCCAAAAGACCCTGGCAACCACCCAAAATATCCTAGCAACCGCCTAGCAACCACCCAGAACACCCTAGCAACCACCTAAAATACCCTAGCAACCGCCTAGCAACCACCCAAAAGACCCTAGCAACCACCCAAAATATCCTAGCAACCGCCTAGCAACCACCCAGAACACCCTAGCAACCACCCAAAACATCCTAGTAACCACTCATAACACCCTAGCAACCGCCTAGCAACCACCCAAAAGACCCTAGCAACCACCCAAAATATCCTAGCAACCGCCTAGCAACCACCCAGAATACCCTAGCAACCACCTAGCAACCACCCAGAACACCCTAGCAACCGCCCAAAATACCCTAGCAACACCATAGCAACCACCCATAACATCCTAGCAACCGCCTAGCAAAAAAACGTTCTGCTCCAAACTTTCTCAAGCCAACTTAAAATTTGTCTCAACGAACTTTCGCATCTAGTTAAGTTGGCTTGAGAGAGCCAACTTACTGAAATCCTATTTATTACTAAAAAGACTAAAAATTTCTTACTCAAACTCCTCCTAGAGCTTTAACTCTACATACTCCAAACTTGGCTCAGACACTCAAACTGATCTGACTCGAGTTGCTATATCTTTTCAGACTGATCGGACTTACGGTTTTCCTAAAAATGACGATCAAAACTCGGAAAAAACCATTTGAATTAAAATTGCGGAATGCTCAGGTTTTTTAAACTCCCTAAACTAAATCAAACTGCCAAAAATTCAAATCTAAACTCCTTGAAACCCTAGACTAAATCAAACTGCCATTCTATCTAATATAAAAGCCATTGAGACTAATTTAAACTAATAAACTCATCTAACTATCTACTTCAAACTATTTTAAACTTCAAACTACTTTAAACTTCAAACTAAATTAAACTTTAAACTAATTTAATCTTTAAACGTCAAACTTATATAAACTTTAAGATAATTTAAACTTCAAACTACTGAATTTACTTCATTTTAACTTATAAACTCTAAACGCATATAAACTCTGAGTGTGTGTTATCGAGTTAGTGTGTGTGGGTGTGTGTGTGTGTGTGTGTGTAACCGCCTAGAACACCATAGCAACCACTGAGAACACCCTAGCACCTGCCTAGCAACCACCCAGAACACCCTAGCAACCACCCAGGACACCATAGCAACCACCCAGAACACCCTAGCAACCACCCAGAATACCATAGCAACCACTCAAAACACCCTAGCAACTGCCTAACAACCACCCAGAACACCCTAGCAACCACCCAAAATACCTTAGAACACCCTAGCAACACCATAGCAACCCCTCAGAACACCCTAGCAACCACCCAAAATACCTTAGAACACCCTAGCAACACCATAGCAAACACTCAGAACACCCTAGCAACTGCCTAACAACCACCCAGAACACCCTAGCAACCACACAAAATACCTTAGAACACCATAGCAACACCATAGCAACCACTCAGAACACCCTAGCAGCCACCCAAAATACCTTAGAAAACCCTAGTAACACCATAGCAAACACTCAGAACACCCTAGCAACTGCCTAACAACCACCCAGAACACCATAGCAACCAGCCAAAATACCTTAGAACACCCTAGCAACACCATAGCAACCACTCAGAACACCCTAGCAACCACCCAAAATACCTTAGAACACCCTAGCAACACCATAGCAACCACTCAGAACACCCTAGCAACCACCAAAAATACCTTAGGAACCACCGAGAACACCCTAGCAACCTTTGCGGTCCAAACTTTCTCAAGCCAACTTAAAGTTTGTCTCGACGAACTTTCGCATCCAGTTATTATTCTTCTTCTGACAATTAAATTTCTATATCAAACTTCTCCTAGAGCTTTAACTCTACATACTCCAAACTCGGCTCAGACACTCAGACTGTTCTGACTTAGTGTGCTATATCTTTTCAGACTGATCGGACTTACGGTTTTCCTACAAATGACGATCAAAACTCGGAAAAACTCCCATTGACTTATCGTGGAATGTTTTCAGATTCAAACTCACCAACCGACAAAAATTAAAATCTATATTAGCCAATGAGACTAATTTAAGCTAATAAACTCTAAACTCATACACTTAAACTAATTAACTTAAATTTAAATGTTTCACTTGAAATCCTATTCCTAACCCACTTACAGCCACTGAGTTAGAAGCACTGAAATGAAAATTAAGCAATTTAATGATCTGTGGAACGGGCAGGACTCGAAAAACTCCAGCCAATCATTTCCAAGACCACCTAGAATCATTGGACAGTAAGTGTGTCAATCAAACGGTCGTACCATACCCCCCTCCCCCATCCATGTCCATGTTCTTCGAATGGGTGGAGTCAAAGGAAAGAAGGTAGGACCATTTGAGATGTGTATTTTCAAAATCTGCCGGCCGTTTTGCAAATCACATACCCCACCTTTAATACCTAATTAACTAATAAACTCATGAATTCATAGACTTATGAACTCTTAAACTCATTTAAACTTATAAACTCTAAACTCGTACACTTATAAACTCATCAATTTATACACTTATAAACTCTAAACTCATAAACTCTGAGTGTGTGTGTGTCTGAGTATGTGTGTGAGCGAGGTAGTCTGAGTGTGTGTGTGTGTGTGTGTGTGTGTGTCTGTCTATCTAACTTATTTATCTATCTATCATAAACTTCAAACTACTTTAAACTACTTTAAACTTCAAACCACTTTAAACTTCTTTAGTTCAATGCTTCCAGCTCCCAAGCAACTCCACAGCAACCAAACTTGAGTACCCTAGCAACCGTTTTGCAAGACCTATATCTCTGTATCAGAACATCGTATAGAGATGAGGTTTGGATCTTTTGACTCACGCTAGCAAACAGCACTTCCAACATGCTACACATGCTAGCAGTGAATAGCTACATGCTAATAGCGATTAGTTAAGTGTTAAATCATGCCAAGATCATGCTAAGAACTCTATAAAAACTCCATAGTAACCATCTGTAACAACTACCAACCACCTAGTAACACCATATTAACCGCTCTGAATACCATAGCAACCACCCAGAACACCCTAGCAACCGCCTAGCAACCACCCAAAATATCCTTGCAACCGCCTAGCAACCACCCAAAACACCCTAGCAACCGCCTAGCAACCACCCAAAACACCCTAGCAACCACCCCAAATATCCTAGCAACCGCCTAGCAACCACCCAAAAGACCCTAGCAACCGCCTAGCAACACCATAGCAACCACCCATAACACCCTAGCAACCGCCTAGCAACCACCCAGAACACCCTAGCAACCACCCAAAACACCCTAGCAACCACCCAAAAGACCCTAGCAACCACCAAAAATATCATAGCAACCGCCTAGCAACCACCCAAAACATCCTAGCAACCACCCAGAACACCCTAGCAACTGCCTAGCAACCACCCAGAATACCTTAGCAACCGCCTAGCAAAAAACTTTCTGGTCCAAACTTTCTCAAGCCAACTTAAAGTTTGTCTCAACGAACTTTCGCAGCATAAGAGACATCTTTCAAAAACATTTTTAAAAATCTGAATTATTCCAAACTTTTGACATGAGTGTCTCTAAAGGACACACTATAGTAGCTATTTCTCCAATTTCAATAGTTAGGCTTTCTTGAAATACTCAATCATCACAAGGTTAAGTAAGAGGACAGAGAGTGAGGGAAGCATGAAAAGAAAAAGTTTTTTTTTTTTTTTTTTTGATTCTGAGATCTCGATAAAACCAACACAAAATAGGATAAGCATATACTCACAGCAATAAGATTATTTTATTCAAAATGACTGTACTGACCATACAGCTATGTGAATATTAATAGTCTGTAAGTTGAAGTCTGACCCCTCAAAAACCTTTCTGTCATGTTGGTTGAAGCAGAGGAGGAAGCAGGATCCATGTGCATGACTCAGACTCAGACTCAGACTAAGGTTACTTGCCAACCGTTCCGTATAATACGGAATCGTCCCGTATTTGACACATAAAAGTCTTGTTCCGTATTGAACTGATACGGAATGCACTTTGTTCCGTATTTTTGAGAATCAATTCAGTGCAAATCCATGACAGACACATAGCTTCTAATATAGCCTATGTCAGACTATGAACGAAGACATTTGTAGGCTATGATAAGAAAAAAAACCTGACGGTGCGGTAGATACTAATTTCTCCCCGTTTGTCTATGATCAGCGTATCGTTTTTGACATCTTGGAACATCATCACATAATGCCCTTTTAATTGGTCGTTTCAGTCATTGTGAGTCACATATCGTAGCAACGATGATGACAAGTGACAACAGCGGGAAATGTAAAAATGAGTTGTGTTATGTTTATTTTTCTTCAAATGCAGTCTAAGCCGATGAATTTTTAATGTTGTATTTGTTTAAGTTAAAAATAAAACGTATTATAAACTAAACAAATGATCATGATAGCCTTTATATTTCACATCTGTGGTTCAGTCTTGTATATTGATTAGGCCTCCTTTGCTATTCTATAAATATATAGGCCTAATAAGTTGTACTATAATATGCTATAATGTATGAAATATATTTATCTATATGTATCAATGCATATGCTTTTCTAATACTATAGCATTCCCTTAATATATTACAGCATGCAATATGTAATTATTTGTAATTTATTATGATTCTAAAATATAAAAACTAAATATATTAAGAAGTCTGAAATCTTCAAAATCAAAACACATCAACACTATACTATTGATATAGTTCAAGCTTTAGCACAGCTACTAAAGCTACTGTTGTTTTAGCTCTAGTTTTTGATATGTCACCTTGGAATTATTAAGGTTCTATCTGACATTTTTCTCAAAATTGAGTTATTCACAAATTCTTATTCTGTGATAACTTATTTACATTATGTGATGTTTTTTTTTTTCAAAAACTTTGAAGCTGAATATCTCAAAACTGCTCAGAATGCAGATAGAAACTTATAATTCCAAGGTGGCAATAAGAAAGTGTGTGTGTGTGTCTGTTTGATAATGTCGTTGCATTTATATGTGTATGAAATGATGCAGACAAAGAAAATGACATTTTACACATGCAAAGACTCACTCACTGCTCCTTGTTGCTATGGTTACTTGCAGTAGGTTGCCAAGTGAGGACGGTTCCGTCATCAGCAGCGAATCGGTGAAGGAGGTCTCGGGAAAGGGCTTGAGTGTGCAAAAAGCCACAACACAGCAGAAACTCACAAAGGAAGATATGAAAAAGAGTAATGGTGAGAAATGCCTCCACTGTTAGTTTGTTTTGCACTTGTGCTGTCAGGCCATCAGTTAAATTACTTTCTTTTTTTATGTCTTGATCTTGTGAAGAAAATACTCTCTTAAAAAACCCTATAGTGAGCTGCCTCCATAAATATTTGAAAGGAGGTGTGTTCTTGATTTGAAATGGCAGGACTCCAAAAGGTATGAATAATTAGGCTCCAAAAATACCTACTTTTGGTAGGTATTGTATCCACTGTGAAGAGTTCAATCCCACATTGCATTAAGCTCTTTGAATAGAATAAATCCATGATGGTAGGCAAAGTGAACAAATGTTGATAGATTATATATATATATGGTGGGGCAAAATATTCATCCACTTGAAAACAGCTTTATGTAAACTTAAACCTATTCTAGATGTTATGATTGAGATGACAGAGGCAGATCCAAGTGCAACAATTTATTAAATAAAAGGCTCAGTCAAAGATAAGATTCAGCATCAACAAATTCAGGGTTAAACAAAGGCGTGTCGAGAACCAGGCTGGAGATCAAGGGCGGGCTGCAGGCAAACGGAATCCAGAAACAGGCAGAGGGTCACTAGGCAGGCTGCAGACAATCAGAGAGATTCAGCAAGGAAAGAGTCAAGACACAGGTAGGCAAGGAAAACCAGGAACGCTCAGACATGCACACAACAGTGAAACAATACTTCGCAAAGGGATGCCAGGTTAACAAGCCAGATATAGGTTAACTAATCAGAGTTAAATCAGAACAGGTGATAGTCAATCAGCAGTCAACAATGCATACTAGGAAGCAAGTACGCGAGTCCATAAACATACAAAAGGGGGCGCTGAAACTTGAGTAAGGATAATCCAGAAGGGCTGGCTACCGTAACATAGCAACATCGGCAGGGCTAGATTCATTAGACTCGGCAGGGCTTGACTCAGACTCGGCAAGACTCACGTGGACAGCAGGCACAACAGCTCCGGCGCGGAGAGCGGATTCGAAGGATCTGGCGCGAGGCACAGTCTTTCTGGTTGATCGCACTGATATCAGCTGAGGGTCTATTATGCTGGATATCGTCATATGAAGTCTAGTGACTGATCGGGTGGCAGGGCTTACGTGAAGCGCAGGCTCAACAGGACCGGCGCGGAGAACGGATTCGAAGGATCCGGCGTGAGGCACGGTCCGGACAGTGCCGACGCGAAGAGCTGGCTGCACAGGCATGACGAAACATGAAGGCTTGACTGGTCTGATGCGATGCGCTTGTTTCTCCGCTTCCTCACCCTCCTGGACATCATCGAACATTGCTTGAAAGTGCTGCATGAATACCTCGAATGAGGGGAAGGCGGATCCATCCGTTTTCCAGACCGCGACGAGCCAATCCAATGCGCGGCCAGAGAGCAGCGAACAAACAAAGGCGATCTTATCGGCATCAGTAGGATAAAGCGAATGCTGCTGGGCGAAATAGAGCATCTGAAAACAAAGTCTTTGCATTTACCAGGATCTCCAGTGAACTTTTCAGGGAATGCGAGGTGAGGGCTCGTACTTTCGGTAGTCAGAGGCTTGGAAGCGTGTACTGGTGCAGGAGATGCTGACGCTGGAGATGAAGCCACAGCAGACTTTTGCAGAGATTCAACAGCCTTGAGCAGTTCCTCCGTTACTGAGGTCAGTCGAGACAGCTGGAGCTGATGCGTGGCGAGCAGGGAAGCTCGAGCGGGGACTGCAGCAGACAGTTGCTGGATCTTCGTTTGGGCGAAGTATTCTGTTATGATTGAGATGACAGAGGCAGATCCAAGTGCAACAATTTATTAAATAAAAGACTCAGTCAAAGATAAGATTCAGCATCAACAGATTCAGGGTTAAACAAAGGCGTGTCGAGAACCAGGCTGGAGATCAAGGGCGGGCTGCAGGCAAACGGAATCCAGAAACAGGCAGAGGGTCACTAGGCAGGCTGCAGACAATCAGAGAGATTCAGCAAAGCAAGAGTCAAGACACAGGTAGGCAAGGAAAACCAGGAACGCTCAGACATGCACACAACAGTGAAACAATATTTCGCAAAGGGACGCCAGGTTAACAAGCCAGATATAGGTTAACTAATCAGAGTTAAATCAGAACAGGTGATAGTCAATCAGCAGTCAACAATGCATACTAGGAAGCAAGTACGTGAGTCCATAAACATACAAAAGGGGGCGCTGAAACTTGAGTAAGGATAATCCAGAAGGGCTGGCTACCGTAACACTAGACTTTAAGTCATAAATTTAGTTTTTTATATTAAAATTTACCTTAAAACTTGAAGGTAGGCTATGTAATGGGCATACCAAAAGGGGCAGCAGGTGCCCGCCACTGCCTCCCAAGTTCAACAGCACCCCACTTATTTCCAAAGTAAATCTATGGTAAAAAATGTAAATGTAACATTCCCTAATTGAGAGCCTTTGAGGCTAATTCATTCTGCCCAGCCAGATTTTATGGTACCTTTGTGAACCTTCCATACCAATCACCCGCATCAGCAACATATGTATCAGTCTGCATCAGTTTAGCAATTAGTAAGTCAGATTGTGGATACATCTGTTCTTCTTTTATCATGGGCAGAGTGTTGTATGTAGTAGTCTACCAAATTAGTGAAAGTATAAATCCTTTAGTTTAAACTGTTATGTGAATAACCTGTTAATCTATCTGTTGTGTTTGTTCTGAGAATTGACATGACTTTCTTTTCCTCTCCTGAATACTTCAATAATGATTATAAACAAAACATTATATACTACATTAAGGTAATTCCAAGATAACATTTTACCTGTGTGAACAGTCTGTCAATCAATATTAGATCACCACCACACCACGCTTTGGTTGCCGAAACAGACAGACGAAGCTTGATTCCAAAATATAACAAAGCTTTAATGTACACAGGCATGTGAACAGGACACAACAGCATGTATAACATAGACACAAACAATACCCAACAAGTAACTGAACTGAACGGGGAGAATATATACACAGGGTAAACGAGGGAACTAATTAGACACAGGTGGATGAAGGTTAACTAATCAGTGACTAACAAGAACAGGTGCAGACAAGACAGAACATAATTGTTGACACACTGCATGTGTTCAGCGTACATGTGGTTAATCATAATTATATAGCTTAAGACAGTGGTTCTCAAACCTGTCCTGGCGTACCCCCAACACTGCACGTTTTCTTTGTCTCCCTAATAAAACACACCTGATTCAACTCATCAGCTCATTCACCCATGTTATAATGAGCTGATGAATTGAATCAGGTGTGTTTGATTAGGGCGACAAAGAAAACGTGCAGTGTTGGGGGTACGCCAGGACAGGTTTGAGAACCACTGGCTTAAGATATCGCTTTGACTCAGAATTTGCTCCACCTAAATTTATAGCCATGATCTGATTATATGCATCCTAAATATATATAATTATAATGTATTTTCACAATGTTTGCATAATAAAAAATTAATAAAAAAAAGCACCTTTATTGGAAATGATGCACAAGTTCCATTCACAAGTGATATTTACCTTTACACATCACATATTTTATCTTCGAGCTCTTTACTGGCATGATTACTTTCATATAAAATTTCGACCAGCAATTAAATGTACAAAATTATCAATGTTGTCCATTTGCCGCGGGGCCCCCTCAAGCACGGGGCACATTGCGGTCTCACTCATTGCACCGCCCTAAGGCCGGCCCTGGTTTGGGTGCAGTGTGAGGTTGTTGGGGTGTCTCCCTACATGGTAAATGGGGTTTTATAGGACCTTTTCCACAAATGACCATCCTCAGCTGGAAAAGAGTGATGGAGCTCATGAATATGAATGAGACCCTCTCTTCTGACATGATCCAGTCTGTCACTTTGGCTACCAGCATCACTGGGGAGCAACAGGGTCACATGCACATTTTTGCAGACACATGCATCCCCAAAGACATACAGACTTACACAGATAAAGGCACACCCTTTGATGCCTAATTTAACTATTTTATAACATTTTGCTTGGCATAAAACACATATATATTCAACTGAATTTGAAGACTGGCCTGGATCACATTGACTTATCAATATACAACCCTCAAATCGACATGCACACATAAATAAATACGTCCCTCACAATAACAGCATAAAGTGATATATGTTCAAGTTCCCTTTCAGTCGGTCACGTTGAACGTCATGTCGGAACATACCGTCGAATTGGGATCTAATCTGAGAGCCCAATCATCTTCGAGTGTAACTAAATGAGCCAATGCACATTGGCAGAGATTTGCATCACAAACCATGCCCCGTGAAACGGGTATATATGGAGGCTTGCAAATCCAGCCCATTCATATTTTTGCTTCCGAGCCAAGTGTTTCTCCTCAGCTCTAATCATCATTTGAAGTGTCTATGAGTCTGGGAAGCTCTTTGTTGGTGTTGATGTGACAGCGTTGCAGTGATGGTAACTTGAAAGAGTGCAAATTTGCCATCTGGGGCAGAGCCTGACAGCTCGTCTCACCAACAAGCGAGCTCAGTCAGTGCTGAATTGCCTGAACTCACTGAGAGGCAGAACAGCGGTTTCACTGAAATTATTTTAGAGGCTCCTGGGGCATGTGACATCCGCAGCTGCAGTAACGCCACTCAGATTGCTTCATATGGTCATGTACAACACGCATGCAGCCTCAGGCATTTGGACGGGGCCCCGACTGTAGTGGCACATCAACTGCCTCAAGTTGTTAGCAGTACGTCTTGCATTGGGCCGCTTCAAACAGCTGCTACTAGACAAACACGGACTGGTCCGAACGAACAACACTATGCTACGCTCCCGTCACATGATGCATTTCGCCCGGCATCTCCTCCTCTGGAACCAGAAGCATCTGAGGTCGCTTCATGCCATTTATATTCCGGGCCAGCTCAAACGTGCAACCGTTGAGCTCTGATGACAACCAGTGTTCCCAGGAGAGTGGCGGCTCAATCCATACGCTTTGGGGCTGCTCAGGTAGACCTGTTTGCTTCTCTGGACATGTCCCACTGCCAGTTGTTTTACTCCCTGACAGAGGGGACCCTCGGCACATGTATGCATTTCCCCAAGTGAGCCTTCTAACACAGACCCTGTTCAAAGTTGGGGAGGATGAGGAGCAGGTCCTGCTAGTTGCCCATTATTCGCCCAGCTGGACCTGGTTCCCAAAACTCATGATCCTTGCGACAGTCCCTCCCTGGCGCATTACTCTGAGGAAGGACCTGCACCTTATGGCACCAGCATTCGGACCTCTGGAACCTCCACGTGTCATCTCTGGACGGGACGCGGAGGACTTAGGTGACCTACCCCCTACGGTAGTAGACACCATCACTTCAGCATGAGCGCCCTCTACGAGGCACACTTATGCTCTGAAGTGGAACCTGTTCGTCGAGTGGTGCTCTTCTCACTCAGAAGACCCTCGGAGATGCCGGGTCAGAGCCTTCCTACAACAAGGGCTGGAGCAAAGGCTGTCTTCCTCCACCCTGAAAGCATGTGTTGCAGCTATTGCCACACATCATGATACAATAGATGGTAAGTCCCTGGGTAAGCACATACTGATCACCAGGTTCCTAAGAGGCGCGAAAAGTCTAAATCCTCCTCGTCCTCACCTTGTGCCCTCTTGGGACCTCTCGCTGGTCTTAACGGCCCTGCAGAAAGCCCTGTTTGAGCCGCTGCAGTCAGTAGAGCTTAACCCCCTGGGGTCAGCGGTATCGCCGGCGATACCAGCTTGCTTTTTTTCTTATCAGTGCAAAAGAGACTCAAAATACTCTGTTGATTTTGATCTTACATACAAGTGTATATACTGTTAAGTGTCTATTTTTTTTGTATACTCACAATAAAAACAAAGTGTTGTGCTTTTTGCCAAATAAAGAAAAATAAACATGATGCGAGTTCTGCCTTCTCTCTGTCAGTGAAGTCCATTCTGAAAGGCGTCCGAAAATGAACTGTAACTCAGCGAATACTTGTCACACAGGAACGAGTGATATGTCTGTATAAAGCTTGAATTCTCTTTTTTTAAATTAAGGCGAGACACGGCAGGCAAAAACATCAGGTTTTTTTACCTGGTCAATTTTGAGATTTTTGGATATTTGTCTTTAATAACATGTCTTCTTTCAGACTTGTGGTGAAAAAAGTCCGAAATACACATTTAGGTCTTTATTTTATTACACTTTGTCTGTTTGTGTCTGTAGATTTCTCATAAATTCAACAAAAGTTTGCGTTTTTAATCAACATGCTGCTCCGCGATCTCTGCTGGCACCCTGTCATCACATGCACCGTTAGGAAGCTCTCTCTCTTCTGTACAATCCTGTCGGATCCAAATATGGTCATTTCCTTTTTATCAGCAACCAATGGTGAAAGTAAAAGGGCTGAATGTGCAATCTCATTGGCTGATGATAAATCTTTAAAGCCGTTTTCTCAAAATGACTTTTCTCTCATACTCCAAGTCCGAAATCTCCACTTCAGTAGCACCTATATACACCAAACTTTCCAGTCTTGTACCTAGTTATATTATGAAGACATTTACAGAGGGATTTGTAAATATATTATTCCTAGCCTGATTTATATAACATTTTATTCCAAAAAACATGGCGAAAATATTTTTTTTAAGGCTATTGACAGTATTTTCTGATTTACAGGATAACAAAAGTAGATATCCATAAATCCCTCTGTAATTTTTTTCCCATCTAATATGTGAACACAATGAAAAAATATTTTTTAACCTGGCTTTATCCAATACTCAGATTTCCTTTTTCTAAATATATGCAAATTAGTGCATATTTAATTAGATATTGCCTAATTTGCATATTTAAACATTAAATTACAGGAAACTTGTAATAATCTTAATGTAAGTAATCAACTGGGAAAGTTTCATGGTGATATCTGCTAGTTAACATTTTTACCCTATTCACCTGTAGTGTCTCGCCTTAAGTAATTTATATAAAAAACAAATAATCTGTTTATTTAATCTGTATGAAAAGAGAGAGATGTCAGTCGTTCTCAGTTCAGCTCATTATAGCTCATTAAGTGCTAATGTGAACACGCCCATGGAGAGCGCGCACTTGCAAATGATCTGAGGCAATCCATGCAAATGTGTCAACGCCCACATCAGCTGGATAAAACACATCAAGTTTAATCAGACTCGTGCGCTTTACGTCATCTTGCTTCGCTGTGAGGAATAATCCTGGGAAATTCACCTCAGAAGTGCTGGTTTAGTTTCACTTTGAGGAGCAACTGATCCAGCTGAGGATTGTGAATAGTAAGTTCTTTATTCTTAAGTGCTTTGTTCTAATCGCGATATGCAATAGTGTCTGTAAACCACAAAAAGACTGTTTAAATATGAATCGCGTGTCTGTGTGTGAATGAATGAACGGCACAGCTGTAGTAAACAACAGCGCGCATCTGTGCCATTCATTCATACTTGCACTTGCATTAGAAAACATGTTATTTTTACACGAACACATCTACTAGTTTAGCTTTTACCAAACTATATTGCTATACTGAGATGAGTAAAAATCGACTGAAATCTGTTGAAATAAAATGTATTTGTATAATCAACGTATTAAACTGCAAATTAAAATTTATATGGTAATATATCATAAAAACGATATGTTACAGACGAAATATGAATGTTTAGACAAGATTTCGTTGATTAGTTTTGGATAGATTATAAAGTTTTTAACTGTAAAAAAGACTACTGTCACATCAAATAAGCTTTTGTTCGCCAATTTCTGTTCATATGTTAAATATATAGTATGTGATGTTTTGTCCAAAATAAAGTAGGTATATTGAATTATCAACTAAGATGTTATTATTGTGTTTGTTCCAAGATTCAAACTAATGAATCCTTAACCCTCTGGGGTCTGAGGTGTTTTCTGGCCCTGGAGGTGTTCTGACATGCTCTGACATTTGTGCTTATTTCTGTTACTTGTGACATTTTCATGGCTAAAGTCTGATTACACTGTATTTAGCACAAACTCTGCTACAATAATATATCAGCAGCATGTATGTAAAAGTTTGTAGTTTTGAGATAATGACATTTATGCATGGTTTGTGAAAATACAAAAAAAAAAATTGTCACTGAAATAAGGGCATGAAACCCATACTGATTATTTCTTCACAAGACTTTTGAAAATTGTATCACGTAGCCTAGAATATTTGCTTCAAAACTATGTGAAAATCATCCTGACTGCTCATTCAGATAAGATTTTTTAGTTTTTAGCAATTTTTAGTTTTTTCAATAACCATGCATAAACATTATTCTCTCAAAAATACAAACATGTACATACATGTTGCTCGCATATTATGGTAGCCCTGTTTGTGCTAAATAGAGTGTAATTACACCTTTGCCGTTAATATGTTTTAAAGCAACTGAAAAAAGCACAAATGTCAGGGCATGTCAAAACATCTCAAGGACCCCAAAAACACCTTAGACCCCAGAGGGTTACAATTCTATCTTTTAAGACAGTGTTCCTGATTGCGCTAGCTTCAGTCAATGGGACCTGCAGGCATTTTCGGTTGAAGAATTGTGCCTGGAATTCGGGCCTGCATCATTTCGTAATCCTGAGACCCTGGCCCGGATATGTGCCCAAGGTTCCCACCAAGCCTTTCAGGGACCAGGTGGTGCAACTCTGCCCTTGGAGGAGGCAGACCCAGCCCTTGCTTTGCTCCAAATGCTGAGCTTCAGGTCCTCAGACTAGCTTTTTGTCTGTTACAGAGGCCAGCGGAAGGGAAAGGCTGTCTCCAAGTAGAGGTTGGCTCACTGGATAGTGGATGACATCGTCTTGGACTATCAGTCTCAAGGTGACCCGTGTACTTTCATGTCTTGATTCTCCCTCGACACAGACCGTTCCTACGCTTTGCTTTCGATGGTCAGACATACCAGTACAAGGTCCTCCCCTTCGGGCTGTTCCTGTCACCTCGTGTCTTCATGAATGATGTGGAGGTGGCCCTTCACCCCCAGAGGGAGCACGGCGTTCACATTCTCAATCACCTCGACGACTGGCTCAAACTGGCCCACTTGTGAGACCAGTTGTGCGAACACAGGGACATGGTGCTCAGACACCTCAGCCATCTGGGGCTTCTAGTCAACTGGGAAAAGAGCAAACTCTCCCGCGTGCACAGATAATCACTTTTCTAGGTATGGTGTTGGACTCGGTCAACCTGACAGCTTGTCTCACCAATGAGTGAGCTCAGTCGGTGCTGAATTGCCTGAACTCACTGAGAAGCTCTCTAGCTTCAGTCAAGAGGGCAGGGGGCCTGCAGGCATTTTCGGTCGATGAATCGTGCCTGGAATTCGGGACAGCATCATCTCACGTAATCCTGAGAACCCGGCCCTGATATGTGCCCAAGGTTCCCACCATGCCTTTCAGGCACCAGATGGTGAACCTGCAAGCGCTGTCCTTGGAGGAGGCAGACCCAGTCCTTGCTTTGCTCTGTCCCGACCACGCTTTGCACCTGTACGTGGACCGAACACTGAGCTTCAGGACCTCAGATCAGCTCTTTGCCTTCTATGGAGGCCAGCAGAAGGGAAAGGCTGTTTCCAAGCAGAGTTTGGCTCACTTGGATAGTGGATGCCATCGTCTTGGCTTATTAGTCCCAAGGCAACCTGTGCCCCTAGGGGTGAGAGCCCACTCGACCATGAGTGTTGCTTCCTCCTGGGCGCTGGCGCATGGCACCTCGCTGACAGATATCTGTAGAGCTGTGGGCTGGGTGAAACCTGACACATTTGCGAGATTCTCCATATAGGGCCAGTGTCCTCCCATGTACTCGCTACCAGTAGCCGGTCATGAGGAGGGCCACCGCCATTCCCCTCTTAATGACCTGGCTCATTCTGAGTGTGCTCATTCTACTCCACAGGAGAGTTCCCCTGCTTAGCGAACCTTGCTGGAGTTCCTCCAACACCCCCTGCAGTCAGATGTGGCTGAGACGTCCGGCGCCAAGCCTATCACTGGTAAGTATGCCCACTGGTTGACCCCTGTGTTAGGCTAGGTGCCCATATGTTGTGATTCCCCTATGAGTGATCTCATATGTGGATTCCCCCACGGTACGGCTTCCCTATCGGCGAGCCCGTGTCTTTTCCTTGTCAGAGTCTGCTCTGCCATCTCTGTCCGGTATTGTCTCCCCCCTAACTGGGCTGGAGCTACCCCAGCGACTTCCATATGTTGCACTGCCCCCTTGGCCAGTCCATAGCTGTGTGTGGGCTGCATCCTTCGAAGGCCGCAGACTTCAAGGATCCAACCTATGCGTCCTTCGAAGGACGCATCATGTAGCCTTCGTAGGATTTCCTAATTGCGCAACAGGTGTTCCCGATTACCGCTCCTAGCGCCAAGCAACGGTGCGAAAGGACAGCTGCCATCCTGATAATTCATTTGATATGGAGTAAACAGCTATGGAGCCAGAATTGGCTATTGTCATTTTGATGTTTTATATTTTACTGGAGGACATGGTGAGGATGTTTCAGCCCCGGCGCTGCCGGGTCATGTATTTTCGGCTTAGCCAAGACCATGGGCAGATAAATTAAGCTGCTTCAGAGGCTGCGTCCTGAATTGGCGGATTACATTTTAAACTGTTCAAGTATTGGGTCTTAACTTACGTAAATAATGTAATGATATATGAAAATAAAATAAAACTTACATAGGCCTATATATATATTTTTTTTTTCCAAAGGTTCAAATGTTCACTTATATCTTACCTTGATGTGATTTTGTAGGCTAGTGTATTCTTTTTATTATGTACACAAATGGATCATGGTGAACATACTGGTTTTCAACTCTGTTTGAATATAAATCCGAATATTGAATATTAATCCCGCTCGTCATCGGCAGCTGTCACAGTTGCCAGGCGACAATAATAATTCCTCCGTAGGCTAGACCGGACCAAGCGCTTCAGATGCGCCCTGGCTTTCAGCTGTAGTTTTTCCCCAATGCGGTATTAGAAGTTATTAAAAGTACTTTTTTCAGAAATATACTCTTTCTGAAAATAAAAGCTCAGTGACATGGCAGCCATCGATTGAGTCAGCCCTGCAAACCTATTGGTAGACAACTTCGTGGATAGTGGAAATATGCACTCAAACAAACTGGAGACCATCCCAGATGATGTCCCACCAGCAGAGAGGCCTTACCAGGGTCTCTATTGTGGAGCCCATCCCGGTCCAGCAGCACCACCAGGGTCTCAGCTCAATAAACGTCTACATCATTTTTTTCTTATTTTATGTACTGTAAATTTAAATGTTTATGTTGATTTTGATATGCTTAATGTATGTTGGAAATAGTTGGAAAAAGTACTTTTACGTAGCCAATAGAACAAATGATTTTCATTTAACAATTTTATCGAAAAAAAAAAAGGTATACAAATAATTTGTTTCATGTAGAAATTATGACCGTCATTACAAAAATAAACAATGTCCAGAACAATTCATTCTCTTTTATTTACACATTTAAAGTTGCTTAAAAATAAATAATGTACAGAATTTTTCTTTCTTTTTAAAAAAATAAGTGAAAAAAAGTTAAACAAGAATATATATAAAAAAAAATATATTGTTCAATCACTCTCTCAAGAAGAGAAAACAGCCTGTCCATCCTCTCCCTACTCTCCTGTGCTCTCCTCGCCTCTGCCTCCCTCTGTAGTTGCATGTCTTCGCTGTCTCGCCGCGTTCGTGCTGCTGCTGGTGTTGCTGGTGCTGGTGCTCCTGCTGGTGGTGCTAGTGCTGGTGCTGGTGGTGCTGCCCCTGGCTCCTCCTCACCGTGGGCACCCACTGCTGAACTCGGCCCTAGTGTGTCCTCAGGGATTGAGGCAATGAGGACAGGGGGGTTGGTGCAATGCCTCTGTCCCAACACCTCAGGGCCAAGTTTCAGCAGTGGGTTTCCCACTCACACCCTCACATGTCCCAGGATACTTGCAATCCTAAGGCAGAGCAAATTAACTATGGCTTGTTAACAACAACAGCAGAATACATTTCAGCAAAGACGTGTGTATAAACTTTCATACTTTGTATTTTTTTTTTTTTTTTTTTTGCCTGTATGGGAGTTACCCTCCCCAGCAGACCCATTTTCTCCATAATTGCTCTACAAAAGCAGTAAAAGGTACTTATGAAAAATATTAACACAGGGGTGCAATCTTAACATTAGTGCATTGTTAACACTGCAAAATATGACACATCAGGACATGCATACAAAATACTTAAGAAATCATATTTCTGGATTCTCAAATTTGGTTAAAACCTTTGTAGACATAGCTTGCATGACAGCACTACAAAAACACATAAAAGTGAAACCCCATTGCCGTATCTACTGCTTTTCTTATTGTTGTGGGCTTTATAGGGTGAGTGATATTTCTTATAATACACAAGTGAGACAGACTAGTGCAAATATTACAAATAGGTTGTTGTCTTGCCTCCATTTTTCGCCCCCGTAAAGAAATGGTCATTTTCAGACCGCAATTTGATAAATTGAGCTGTCTGCTCCTTGCTCCCTGAAACAATTATTAAACTAATATTAGCACAAGTTTTGCCTCAAACCACCTGACAAATGAAGCCATGCAATGGTGACGAAGGAGTTAAGATGAAGTTTATAAGAAAGAAAAAAATGTGGCTATTAACTGTGGTTTCGCTAGCTATTTGAGTGAATGAAAACATAATACTTACAATTAAATGTAAATTTTCCCTCTACCACCGAACTCTCGGCCGCAATTTTTTTTAAATAAAAATGCTGTCGTCACCGGCGCGCAATGACTTGGTGGGGTATGGATAGGCCGCTAAGGATAGGTGGCTTCCGTCGCCACAATTGCTGTACCACCGTTGAGCGGCCAGGTCATCGGCTCCTCAGTGAAAACGTGAGTGGGCTAGATTTGTGGGCTTTCTTACAAACCCGCTTTGTGAAGCATGGTTCACGTTGCAATTTAGTTACAATTGATTTATTTTATTCTTATTTATTTAATTCTTTATTTGACATCTTACGTTCTGTTGGCACATGCTGCATATGACCTTTGTCAGATGGAACTTTAGTCTGGGGAGAGATGAAGAATTTGCTGAAGAATTCAGGACATTTTTATTTATTTATTTTTTGTGTTCCGAAAAAGCAGATAATATGCCTTTAGAACAACATCAAGGTGAGTAGTTATCCTATTTCACACAGTTCCACACAGTTCAAATAAGTTGCTGTTTACGGTATCACATGGCATACTGTAAAATGCTGTTTTTGATGACATCTCTCCTCAATCTAATGTTACACAGTCCTTGACTGTTTCCTCTCCCTTCAACTTTGAACTCTGTGAGCTGTTCACAAATTGCAAGTCTCTGGAAGTTTAAAAAGGAGTTTAATGATTTAAAAACGATTATATTGCTTCCGCTAAAGAAAATAGTCCATTCCGTCTCTACGGTTATATCCTGCGTCCATAGCAACGCTCTGGTTTTCATGGCAACGGTGTGTTATACTTAGCAGTGTTATACTTATTCTACATTGGAATTCTTTTTTTTGTGTGTGTGTATTGTACTAAGGATACACAACTGAAAATATGCTGACTTGTTTGAAAAAAGTGCACTTTTGATGATCTGTTGTGATATTAGTAGGCCTACTAAGAGTTTTGAACATGTACCAATTGCTTGTGGAAATTGTGGCAATGCAATTTAAAATAATCTGTAAACTGTAGTTTAGTGTAGTTTCGAACACAAATCGAAATCTTTCTCAAAGTTTAAAGCAAATGGTCTCTAAAAATGAAAATTCTGTCATAATTGACCTATATCCACTACATTTATGGTGTTTTTATCAGATGTGGCCACTGTGAACTGTGATATGTAAAAGAGCTGCATGAAGAGTCATTACATTCTACTTAATATTATTGTTCTATAAAGTATAAATAATATCAGTAAATGATGATAGAATTAAAAATTTTGTATGGTGAACTATTATTTTAAAAGAAAATGGGCTGTAAGATCCATTCCACAGATACTTCTTATTCCACTCACATTGAGTGTAATTCTTTATAGTTTGGACAAAATGCTAAATTTGCTTATCCTTCAGTATTTTCTTTCCCCCTTCCATATGAATAGCCTATATTTGTATATTAAATATATATTCTTATAATTTATATTCTCTCAGAAGTGGACATCTATAAGCTAATTTGTCTTGATAAATGGACCCAGTTAATTAAAATCAAAAGTTACGCTTAAATCTTAGGTTTAGGCTTTAAAATGTTTCCCATTTTAAATAGGAAATGAGAGCAAAGGGAAATAATTTATCTTCTGCAAGTGATAATGTTAGCCAGGGCTGCTGTCACATAACCAGGAAGCGGATTTATCTATATTCTGCTTGTATAATCTGATGTAGCTTTTTCCAAGCTCTTTGCTGCCATGAAAATCGAAAGTTTTTGTTTTTGGCAGATCAGTATGATAGTTCTTCAGGATCACTTCAGCTCATTTCCATAAAACCAATGGCAGCTCCACCCACCTACTCGCACCCCGCATCCTCCGACCGCAGTCAGGACTCTGCCATATTAAATGGAGAGGTAAGACTTGATTTTATTAGAGACAGTCTCAGACGGCAACCACTGACAGACCACAGTCTTTTGACTGACCTTCTGATGCATTTTACACACAAATATTACACACACTGTGGATATGAAATTTCCAGAATTGCAAATTGGATGACTGTTACACAATTTCTGCAAGACAGAGCGCACAGGTTTACAGACCGGCAGGAAACAGCCTCTGCAAGACTATAACTATACAAAGACTTTATTTAACATATAGGCATAGGCTAGTCAACACAAATCTATTCCGATTATATCTCAATGGACACTCTCGATTGCTTATTTTATCAAATTTGGGTTTCAAAGAAACCTGACACAGATTTCTTTTAGACTATCACTTTACCTATGGGAAATCAATTTGAGACACAATTTTAATGGATGTTTTTTTTTTAGCCAGTCCACCTTCTCTCTTTCTCTCTATGTGTATACAGGTGAATTTGGCTCTGAAGCAGAAGTCAGACATTGAGCACTACAGGAATAAGCTAAGACTGAAGGCTAAGAGGAAGGGATATTATGACTTCCCTTCAGCTGAGGGGAAAGGCAGCACTAAAGACCTGAGTCAGCAACACAGGTACAGCCACGACAGGCCTCCACACCCTCACAGCAGAGCTCTGGAACAGGAGGACGACAGAGGCTCCACGTTTGTGAAGTATCGCAGGAGGTGAGTGATTTTGCTTGAATGGGAGCTTGTATTTTTAAACAAGATAAGGTTGTTTGTGTACTTTAATAGTTACCGTATGACTCTGTCTCTCAGATTTGTTGATCTACACAAATTATATCTCTATTAATTGTATTAATTGTGTACTTTATACTTAAAGGTGCTGTATGTAGGATCCAGCGGCCTCTAGCGGTGATGTTTCAGATTGCAACAACAGCGCTCGTGCTCGTGAAAAGCAATAAAGTTACAACTGTAGTCTTTCACATCAGATAACGTTAGCAAATGGTCGGCGTTAGCTGGCGAACTAATGATGTCTAACTTGAGCCAACTAAATCACAAAATCACAATATATTTTACATGCTTTGAAGTATTGTTAGCTTACCTGTCCAAAAGGATGAAAGCCAACTCAGGGTCTGTTTTTATACCTAAAACAAAGCGGAGGTCTCTCCATAATTCAAACGCTCTGCCAATGTTGATCCGTGTTTTCGTCCTGGGTCGATCCGATTGACGTTTGGCCTGACGAGCTTCAGCAGATAATTTTTTTTGTTTGTTTTTTAAAAAAAAAATTGGAGTTTGTGTTGGAGTCTGTGTTGTGCTGGAGGCAGGTCGTTTTTTGGTGTTATCAGACTCCATGTCGTTAGCTGCAGTGCCGTCGCAATAGACTGTATATAAAACGGAGAGGCTCGGGAGCGCGCATGCACGTCACATCCGGTGGATTTCGCAGAAAATCCGACCCGGAGACTTCACATAAAAATAGGAATACTGGCCTTCAGAGGTAATAGCAAAACGCGAAAAGTGGATCATTGTAATTTGTGATTACAACCCCTTCACAGACGGGCAATAAAAAAAGGATTCATTTTATAAAAAAAGTTACATACAGCACCTTTAATCCTGGCTTAATCTAAGTCTGTGAAACTAGGCCTGTATTTTTTAACTCTTAGCACAGTTTTGAAAAGTTCTCTTTGCAATAATGTCAAATTAAAAAGTTTTAATTTTAAATAATTATGTTTTAATGATCTTTTGCATGATTTATGTCTGACAAACAACAACTGTAACTGAGGGAGGTAATCAACGAAGATGAAGGCTAAATAACAGCTTGTCTACACGCAACACGAACAACAACCGACAACTGAAGGGTGAAACAGACGGTGCATCGCATACTATCCGTCTTAAATAGTATTCGAAAATAGAATTAGTATGTCTCAAATCATAGTATGTTGAAATGAGTATTCCAAAGATAACCGGATGGTCTACTATTTCTGGTCAGAATCCGAAGTGCAGATCGTTGCACACTCTAACAGCCAATATTGCCCACAACCCATTGCACGTTGGATGAGGATTCGATTAGAACTACAAACACGAGTAAAAAGTGTTTAAAAACTACAGACATGGAGAATGTGCGGTGATGTAGAGAGGTTTAGATAAAGGGGTTTGAGTGATTAATTATCAGTATCTTACATGACCAAAATTTTATTATTAAATGTTGTCCACATTATATTTCATATGCAGCAGCATTGTAAACTTTTGTAAAGATACGTTTAGCCATTAACTTTTAAATGAATCATTATATTCAAATTGCAAACACATGAGGAGAGTCTCCGCATGAAAGACCCACGACTGACAGATCAACGTGCTACAACATTTCTCTCCGAAATGGTAGGAAATTAGATTAGATTGAATGGAGGATTTTAACTGTGACAAGCTGATTGACAGGGCAGTTTATGGTGACAGGATGCACGTAACTAAGCGACAGAGCTGTCGATGACGAAGTAGTATGTCCCAAAGCTTGCCTACACTTTTGCTACACACTCAAAAGTATGTACTTTTTCTTCACACACACACACACACACACACACACACACACACACACACACACACACACACACACACACACACACACATATATCAACATTATATATACAGTGGTTAAAGTGGGATTTGGCAGGTGGGGGAACCCTCAAATTTTGTGTAGGGTGCAACAGGGGAAATGACTCACCGTGGGACAACATATTGAGTATCGTGCAATACTTTTTTGAACAAGAGTGTCACTGTGGCACTAACTATCACAATACTTATTTACTTGATATGTGAATGTTTTTATTTTTATTTTGGTCCATCTACATCTACACTGATATGATGACGATACTATGTTAAAATTGACTGGGCTGAAAATGGACTGGGACAAAAATTCAGCCCTGGCACTGCTACACCAGCCCATATACCATCCACAGCCCACCCACAGACACGGGCATTCAAATGTGAGGTAGTTAGGGGGGTTTGTGGGCATGCTCCCCCAAGAAAATTTGGATTTCTCTGACCTACATATGTGCAATTTTTTTTATTCAAAAATGGATAAGAAATAGCTTTAAAACCATGTCAGTGGGCATTCGATTATTTGTCAATACCTGCTCTCTCCTCATCTTCATTTTTCTTTTTCTCTCAGTCTCCTTATCCTGCCCTATTTCTTCCCCTCCTAATGCAGAACTTTGACTGATAATCTTTTCATTTTCGTCTGTGTCAGTGAAGAAAGTGAACTCAACTGATATTCATATGTTTTTATTAATCATTTTCTGAGACAAGTTAATTGACTCAAGGCTACCAGGAAAGCTGTAGCCTAAGTCAGCATTGCCAATAGGAACCTTCTACAAGCTTTGGAATTTGAAAACGTCTGTTTTTAAATGTTAAAAGTAATTTAAAATAATACAAATTATAGGCTGGGGTTTACCGCCGTGGGTGGAATTGGCAGACGTTCCCTTAGGCATCATGCGCTGTGGAAACGCGTCAAAGCTCAGGTATAAATATGCAGCATTAACGCACGTAGGTGATTTTGAATGAATATTTAATGTTTAATAACAATGCTTACATAATGTGAAAACTAATCCTGCTATTGATATCTTTGTAAGACTGCCGACCCTATACATTGGCAAGGGCAAACAAATGTCCGACGAATATCGAACCTAAAACTAACTTTACCGCGCTCAACCACCGAGTGCATTTCAGGCATTAGTAATCGCTGGCGTTCAGCGGGGAGGGAGGAAGGACTTTGTCTGAATGCGTGAAGCGGCGTAGATGCACTCAAATCAGACAGGAGAGCCGTGACTGAAAACATAACGTCGGGAAGCGTGTTTGCCAACCATCAATACCCTACCATCGCGCTATCATTGATATTAATGAATCTATTTATTTATTAATTTATCTGAGGTGCCGGAACGCAGTTCCGGACCGTTCCGGCCCACTTTAACCCCTGTATATATACAGTGAGGAAAATAAGTATTTGAACACCCTGCTATTTTGCAAGTTCTCCCACTTGGAAATCATGGAGGGGTCTGAAATTGTCATCGTAGGTGCATGTCCACTGTGAGAGACATAATCAAAAAAAATAAAATCCAGAAATCACAATATATGATTTTTTAACTATTTATTTGTATGATACAGCTGCAAATAAGTATTTGAACACCTGTCTATCAGCTAGAATTCTGACCCTCAAAGACCTGTTAGTCTGCCTTTAAAATGTCCACCTCCACTCCATTTATTATCCTAAATTAGATGCACCTGTTTGAGGTCGTTAGCTGCATAAAGACACCTGTCCACCCCATACAATCAGTAAGAATCCAACTACTAACATGGCCAAGACCAAAGAGCTGTCCAAAGACACTAGAGACAAAATTGTACACCTCCACAAGGCTGGAAAGGGCTACGGGGAAATTGCCAAGCAGCTTGGTGAAAAAAGGTCCACTGTTGGAGCAATCATTAGAAAATGGAAGAAGCTAAACATGACTGTCAATCTCCCTCGGACTGGGGCTCCATGCAAGATCTCACCTCGTGGGGTCTCAATGATCCTAAAAAAAGGTGAGAAATCAGCCCAGAACTACACGGGAGGAGCTGGTCAATGACCTGAAAAGAGCTGGGACCACCGTTTCCAAGGTTACTGTTGGTAATACACTAAGACGTCATGGTTTGAAATCATGCATGGCACGGAAGGTTCCCCTGCTTAAACCAGCACATGTCAAGGCCCGTCTTAAGTTTGCCAATGACCATTTGGATGATCCAGAGGAGTCATGGGAGAAAGTCATGTGGTCAGATGAGACCAAAATAGAACTTTTTGGTCATAATTCCACTAAACGTGTTTGGAGGAAGAAGAATGATGAGTACCATCCCAAGAACACCATCCCTTACTGTGAAGCATGGGGGTGGTAGCATCATGCTTTGGGGGTGTTTTTCTGCACATGGGACAGGGCGACTGCACTGTATTAAGGAGAGGATGACCGGGGCCATGTATTGCGAGATTTTGGGGAACAACCTCCTTCCCTCAGTTAGAGCATTGAAGATGGGTCGAGGCTGGGTCTTCCAACATGACAATGACCCGAAGCACACAGCCAGGATAACCAAGGAGTGGCTCTGTAAGAAGCATATCAAGGTTCTGGCGTGGCCTAGCCAGTCTCCAGACCTAAACCCAATAGAGAATCTTTGGAGGGAGCTCAAGCTCCGTGTTTCTCAGCGACAGCCCAGAAACCTGACTGATCCAGAGAAGATCTGTGTGGAGGAGTGGGCCAAAATCCCTCCTGCAGTGTGTGCAAACCTGGTGAAAAACTACAGGAAACGTTTGACCTCTGTAATTGCAAACAAAGGCTACTGTACCAAATATTAACATTGATTTTCTCAGGTGTTCAAATACTTATTTGCAGCTGTATCATACAAATAAATAGTAAAAAAATCATACATTGTGATTTCTGGATTGTTTTTTTTAGATTATGTCTCTCAAAGTGGACATGCACCTACGATGACAATTTCAGACCCCTCCATGATTTCTAAGTGGGAGAGCTTGCAAAATAGCAGGGTGTTCAAATACTTATTTTCCTCACTGTATATATATATATATATACATATATACAGTATATATATTGGGTCTGTGGTTGGCTCTGTCGTGTTGTGCTCTGTTGGGGGCATGGCAACAGCAGATGCAAGCTGGCCTCACTCTCACCGATGGTGTTGGAGGATCCGTACAGATGTAATACCCTCTTTATGTAATTGTGGACTGTGCCTTGAGGGCAGTCTCTAGACAGGCACGCATTTGTCTGTTGATTTAGACCTGCCCAGAAATGCACTCAGAGGCTGTTGCCATCATAGTGAAGGAGGGTAGATAATGAAACCTGTTTGTGCTCCTCAAGGGACAGATTCCCATGGGAGAGAAGGAGGATCTGAACTGCTGCTGGATCCGTTTTTGTTGTTGGTCAGATCTTCAATTCAGCAATGTCGCAATATAAATAAACAACTGAAAATGTGGGCTATATCCTGTCCGTACCTGTTTGAATTAAAAGAATGTACCTGTTGAAGTAAAAGTTTGTATTGGAACTTTTGACTCCTCTTCATCTTCTTCTGCCTGCACCACACCGTGACAGAAGAACGGACCGGTCAAAATGGATGATAGTGTAAAAATTATCATCATGGCTCAGGAGAGCAAAAGTTTTTTTCCTTTACAAAGGACTTTTGCCGCCTTGCTGTCACCAGCACCCTCGATGATGTGAGCCTGAGTACCTTGTTCTGGATTGGGGCCACATTTAACCATCCTATTGACCTCCCAGACACCACCGGACTGGATTGGAGGGAGATCGTCATCTGGTGTCTGGAGAGCATCGTGCCTCAATCCGGAACACAGTCAGACCCAAGGCTTTTTCGCGCCATGCCTGACTAGCCTGAGCTTCATCACGTAATGCCCTTGTCTTCAGCCAAGATGGCCACCACCTCGCGGCCTGAGCCTTCAGCCAAGATGGCCACCGCCTCGCCGCCTGAGCCCTCAGCCAAGATGGCCGCCACTTTGCCGCCTGAGCCCTCAGCCAAGATGGCCGCCGCCTCACCTCCTGAGCCCTCAGTCAGAATGGCCTCACCACGCCGATTCCTGTTCCCCGTTCTGTTCCTAGACCTGTTCCTGCCCCAAGGACTGTCCATGTTCCCAGACCTGTTCCTGCCCCAAGGACTATCCAAATTCCCAGACCTGTTCCAGTCCCCGTTCCAGAGTCTCGTCCCACCGAGACCGCCCGTCCAGAGTCTTCTGTCCCCGAGCCTCCCTCTCCCACCTCCCATCTACCACCTCTCAACCCTTCTTCTGCCACTGCCTGTCAGCCCCTCAACTCTTCAAACCACCTTCGGAGAGGTGCAGTTGCGTGGGTCTGCCAGCCTGCAGCTCCAGCCTGGTCGGTGGATCCCCGGTCTCCGCCTCCAACCTCCGCGACCAGGACTCTACCTCTGCCCGTCGATCCATCACCTCAACCTTGGCTCCTACCTCCCTCAGCTCCACCATGGCCCATCAGTTCATCAGTTTCGCCAGGCTCCCTCATCCCCCCGGATCCACCTTGGTCACTCGTCGACCTACCCTCGCCTCTGGACTGCACTCCTCTAGCTCCGTCTCATCCCTTCGTCCCCCCGGCTCCATTGGACTCCTCACTCCCTTCTGTTCCTCCTTGGTCCTCACTCTCTCTGACTCCACCGCGCCCTTCTGTGTCCCGCCTGCACCTCAGTCGCCAGAGCCTGGGCTCGTCGGTTCTCCGGCTCCACCCTGGTCTTCCTTCCTTTGTTCTGTTTTCCCTCCACTCATCTGTTTCCTTGGTAACCCTCATTAGTTCATCTGTCACACCTGTTTACCTCGTTAGTCTTGTCAGCTGTGTCTCGGTTTCCTGATCTGTTTCCCCATTTATTTAAGCCCAGTGTTTTGCCCTGTTCATCGTCCGTTCTCAGTCCTATTAAGTGTGTGTGAACCTTCTGCCTGTCTGTACCTGTTTGAATTATATTGTAAGTAAAAGTTTGTATTGGAACTTTTGACTCCTCTTTGTCTGCCTGCACCACACTGTGACAATGTGGTATCAAATGTATTAAATATACTTGAAATTCAAGTAGTATGTTTGTAATTTGTATTCCCAACATGCTTATTTGAAGTGCATTAAAAATATATTGAATTGCATTTCAATATATTTCTAAAAGTATACTATAAGTACATTGGTAATATATATATATATATATATATATATATATATATATATATATATATATATATATATATGCTTAGTTACACTTTTGAAATATGCTAAACACAAGCATACTTTTAATATATGTCTAAAATGTGTACTATAAGTACATTGGTAATAAATATGCTTAGTTACACTTTTAAGAAATATGCTAAACACAAGCATACTTTTAAAAAAGTACACTACAAGTACTTTGGTAATAAATGCTTAGTTAATTTTTATTATTATTTAATAGAAAACGTAGTGTTGTTTTACCCAGCTTCTTCAAGTTTGCATGGCGTACGACATTTGGAACCTCATTATATTGTGATTCTAGGTAAGATTTTTATTACATTAACGTTACTTGTCTGTGCCAGTTGTATTTTTAACAAAGGGTAACAGCACGTCTTTTTCAGTTAAGCTACATTCAATTTGACCAATCAGAGCCAAGCTTTTCAAGTCGAAGTTGAAGCAGACTCGAAGAGATGAAGATACTGCCCTCAGAAGTTACTGGTAAGTTTTAGTTCCCATTTGCATAAATAAATAGCTCACTGTTTAGTTTTTTTTTTTCCTAGGTGGATAGGTCTGCTATGCATTTGCTAATATGACTTATACTTGGAATACTGATGTTAACCGCTGTAACATGATGCTGACACTGATTTCTAGCAACTTCAGCACTGGGTATATAGTCAAAGTCTAAAGTCTTTGATAAATCTGTTTAAAATCTATGTGGAGACATTTGTCTGTTTTAAAATAACTATAACTATTGTCCAATGCATCTGCAAAAAAAACAGAATTAGTCATTATAACATGTACAACATTACATTAACATTATTTTTATTTGCAAAATGAAGCTGTGTATTTATTTCTGATTTCCTGAAGAATTTGGCTTCATTATTATGATGTAAATGATCTTTGAAAAAAGCATGTTATGAACATAAAGTTACTTCGTCTTGAGCTGACCAGCCAATTATGGTAGTGTGTGTTGATTGGTGTTTATATTTGTTCAAGCTTGACAACCTTATTGTCTTTTTGATTACTTTCTAATATATATTTCTAATTACAAATAAGAACAAAGATTACATTGTTAAAAGGGATGCTTATAAGAGTCTGTGAAGGGTTTTGGCTACCCACCAAGTACATTGTACTCAGCACATTGTACATTGTACTCACATGTCATTCTTAAAAAGAAAACAAATCATTCATCATAATTTGCCTGCCATATATATATATATACACTCACCTAAAGGATTATTAGGAACACCATACTAATACTGTGTTTGACCCCCTTTCGCCTTCAGAACTGCCTTAATTCTACGTGGCATTGATTCAACAAGGTGCTGAAAGCATTCTTTAGAAATGTTGGCCCATATTGATAGGATAGCATCTTGCAGTTGATGGAGATTTGTGGGATGCACATCCAGGGCACGAAGCTCCCGTTCCACCACATCCCAAAGATGCTCTATTGCAGTGGTTCTCAATTCCAGTCCTCGTGACCCACTGCTCTGCACATTTTGTATGTCTCCCTTATTTAACACACCTGAACCAGATCATCAGCTCATTAGGAGAGACTCCATGAACTGAACTGAGTGTGTCAGATAAGAGAGACCTACAAAATGTGCAGAGCAGTGGGTCACGAGGACTGGAATTTAGAACCACTGCTCTATTGGGTTGAGATCTGGTGACTGTGGGGGCCATTTTAGTACAGTGAACTCATTGTCATGTTCAAGAAACCAATTTGAAATGATTCGAGCTTTGTGACATGGTGCATTATCCTGCTGGAAGTAGCCATCAGAGGATGGGTACATGGTGGTCATAAAGGGATGGCCATGGTCAGAAACAATGCTCAGATAGGCCGTGGCATTTAAACGATGCCCAATTGGCACTAAGGGGCCTAAAGTGTGCCAAGAAAACATCCCCCACACCATTACACCACCACCACCAGCCTGCACAGTGGTAACAAGGCATGATGGATCCATTTTCTCATTCTGTTTACGCCAAATTCTGACTCTACCATCTGAATGTCTCAACAGAAAATCGAGACTCATCAGACCAGGCAACATTTTTCCACTCTTCAACTGTCCAATTTTGGTGAGCTCGTGCAAATTGTAGCCTCTTTTTCCTATTTGTAGTGGAGATGAGTGGTACCCGGTGGGGTCTTCTGCTGTTGTAGCCCATCCGCCTCAAGGTTGTGCGTGTTGTGGCTTCACAAATACTTTGCTGCATACCTCGGTTGTAACGAGTGGTTATTTCAGTCAAAGTTGCTCTTCTATCAGCTTGAATCAGTCGGCCCATTCTCCTCTGACCTCTAGCATCAACAAGGCATTTTCGCCCACAGGACTGCTGCATACTGGATGTTTTTCCCTTTTCACACCATTCTTTGTAAACCCTAGAAATGGTTGTGCGTGAAAATCCCAGTAACTGAGCAGATTGTGAAATACTCAGACCGGCCCGTCTGGCACCAACAACCATGCCACGCTCAAAATTGCTTAAATCACCTTTCTTTCCCATTCTGACATTCAGTTTGGAGTTCAGGAGATTGTCTTGACCAGGACCACACCCCTAAATGCATTGAAGCAACTGCCATGTGATTGGTTGATTAGATAATTGCATTAATGAGAAATTGAACAGGTGTTCCTAATAATCCTTTAGGTGAGTGTATGTGTATATATATATATATATATATATATATATATATATATATATATATATATATACATATATATATAAAATCTCTCTCTTTTTTTTAAATATTAGGCTAATATTTGTTGTTTTTCAGACCACCTGCTATAGAAGAAAAACTGAAATCTGAGTGCAGAGACAAGCAAAGAAGAGAGTAGTAAGTATGGTTTAATCTCACATCACCTCTGTTATATAGATTTTTGAATCAGGTCTATTGAAAGTTGATTGACAGTTAGGGAAATGTTAGCAATGTGTCCATTTCAGGTGTCTAATTTGTGCTGCCTTTGAGTCATTCATGTAAAATTCAGTTTATTTAATTGTTTGTTTTTTTAGTAAAGCTGCAAGTCACTTGTCCTAGTTGTCCTGGCATACAATATTTTGCACAACTTCTAATTCTCTTAAATCTTTGCAACAGAGATTAAGAGTGCATGTTAGCATGGCCACAATAGACACATTAATGGGAAATACCCTAGGTTTAAATAAACCACAATTATCAATATACAACATACCCTCAAATACTCACAGGTTGCTTTATTGCTGCAAATAACTATATCAGTGACTTTTTCATTGAACTTTGCTCACTGTAAGTTGTGTTGTGCTTCTTCTAATCTCATGTTCAATGTAACTCATAGAGTGCTGTATAGTGACGACAGACAAGAGGATAAAAATTGACACTCATGTCCAGCTTGATGAGGATATAGTCAAAGCTTTGAAAGGTAAACTGAGAAGTCAATGGAATTCTAATGCATTTCTATGCAAATTATTATACATATATTCAAACATGGAAATTCTTCTTCCCTTTCACAGATCCTGTGATAAAGCAGTCTTCAAATACTACAGTGTCTGAACCACAAGCCCTCAGTTGCAGAAAATGAGTCGTACTCAAAGAAGTGATCGTCCACTTGAAGATGAAGATGTGACATTCAAACTCTTCTGTTTCTTTGATTCAGCCATTTGTAGGCCTAAGTTTGTAAATAATGCATTAATCACTTCTGCACATTGTTTTTCCATAACTTTTATTTTAATTTTTTCAGAAAATTGCATTGTGATGCTTATTTATTTAGTGATGTAATATTCATAGTGTACTTTTCAGTAATACAGGTATAACTGAAATGTATTTCTACCAGAAAGACTCGGGAGATAAAATGATATAACAAGAGTAAATTTATTAATAGCTCAGCAAGCATAGTCTTTGGCGTAGGCCCCGTCCTTAGCAAGCAATGCGAGGGTAACGGAATCTGCTAATCCCGCCTGAAGATGAAGGCAGGGGCGCAGCCGACCCCCTGGAGGTAAAGGAAGGGACCATCCTGGTGGTGGTGGGGAGGATGGAGGGAAAGGACCATCTTGGAGGTGGTTGGGGAGGATGGAGGTAATTGGCGCCGTCAGTATCTTCGAACTCAGACGGATGTAAGTACCATTCTTTTATACTGCGAGTGTTAACACATGATTGGTTAGAAGTGAGTTAAATCATGATGCGCTGATTGAGTCTTCCTGGCAGAACTTAACGCTAAGCTTACATTTCACTGATCTTTGTTATAATGTATTTTGTTCAAGAGATTATACATGCTGCTGTACTTTATTAATGTACTCTTATGTATTTATTTTGCAATGTACACAACAAGATACTATATTAAAGTTTTCTTGATTTCAAAGTCTGTGTATGTCTTAACATTATATTCAATTTTTGCACTTTTAATATACCATTTTGAATACTGAATAAAATAGCTTTATAATAAACTATTAGTGTAATGCTAATCAATTTTTAATGAGCTGAAATGCTATTTAAATGTTCTTGAAGTACATTAAAATTAAGCTTCAAATATATTATAACTAGTTTAAGACATGAAAGTATATTTGAAATGAACTGTAAAAAAATGCACTTAAATGCACTAAATGTACTTGAAGTGGTTCCATTTTAGCACAATTTAATATATTAAAATATAGTGCAAATAACTTAAAATTTATCTTAAGCATATCTTGAAATACACTTAATATACTTGAAGTTGTTTAATACGCACTTAGTATAGTACAATTTAAATATATTTCTTTTTCACCTGGGTATATTGCTTGTATGTTTCGAAGACACTCATAATGAATTTGTAATTAGTTGAATTTGTAATTAGTCCCTACACAGGCATATACTTAAAGTATACTAAGTATACTTAAAGTTGTTCCAATTTAGTACACAAAAGTACACTAAATACATGTAAAGGTATGCTTCACTACAATTTAATTACTACTAAAATGTACTTAGTACAACAATTTTTTTTTTTTTTTTTTAAATAGCACACTTCAAGTTGGTACTGGTAATTAGTCTGGCTGCAATTATACTTAGCATTTTTTTATTTTTATTTTTTTTTCACCAGGGTGGTTTCACAGACAGGGCTTAGATTAAGCCAGTAGTAGGTCTCAGTTAAAATAGGGCATTTAAGTAGCTTTTATAAACATGCCTTAGAAAAGAAAAACATTTATGTTGTGCATCTTGAGGCAAAACAATGGAACTGACATATTTTGATATATGTCAGCGCAATATGCTTTCAGTTCAGACAACTCAAACATGCATTTTAGTCTGGTACTATGCTTAAGCCTTCTGTGAATCCGGGCAGTAAAGATGTATTGAAGTAGTGAAGAACTCTTACTTATTTATTTTATTATTTTTTACAGGGGGTTGCATTCATTTGAAAGTTTAGTTTAGTTTATTGATTTACAAAGCACATTTTAAAACAACAGATGTTGAAACCAAAGTGCAGTACAAGAAATATAAAACAGAATTAAAACAGATTAAGAAAAAAAAAAAAAAAAACATTTCACAGAAGGATGTTTGTAGTGATACAACAATAGATGTAATGTTCAAAATGAAAGGCAAATAAATGACTGCATACATCCAAATCACCTTGACACCAGTTGGTTAAAAGTAAATGCAAAATTTTCATTAATTAATTCATTTATTTATTTAATGAAATTACACTAGACTTTGAAGCATTCTGCTACATACCAAAGTTCAGAAAGCGCAAATAAATTTTTCGCTAATAGTGCATGGCTCTAAACCACAGTTTGACCTCTTGGTTAAATTAAAAGAACACAAATTTAAATGCGGGAAAGTGGAGTAGGCCTAGATGACGTATTTTCAAATTTTAAATGTATTGTTATTATTATTATCTTTTTGTGATTATTTATTAAACCAGAACCCCTACAACATCATGTTCCATAAATAATTGTAACCAATATTAAGTTAAGAAGAATAGCAATTATAGTAAACTGAAAATGTTTTTTCATGCCATCATTTTCCAGCAAAAGTGGTTAATAGTTACCACAGAGTTACATTTTTAGTTTACTAGCAATTAAATTTACAACATATTATCTCAAATTACAAATATATATATATATATAAAAAAAAACATTTGATGTATTGAAAACATATTTAATCAAAATTATGTTTTTGCATATGTTGTGCATGCTACTATGATTTACTAGCATGGCGTCATCATACTCAGATTCTAGTCAGAATATGAGTCTAAAGGCCTGTTCACACCGGGACGAATTTCGCGCGCGATATTCGCCGACGTTTAACGCCTCGTGACTAAACAAAGGGCGCCAATGTGAGTGTGCACACCGGCGCGAAAAACGGCACGCGTAAAAGCGTCATTTTTAAAAAAACGCCTCGGGTTCGTTTTTTTGGTTTGAACGCACCGCGTCAAAAACTATCCGACCAATGAGATTGCCGCTTTTGCTCACGTGTCTGGAGCTTCTGAAGTTACAGTAAAACACAACTTGGGGGCGCTCAAACACAAACGGTTTTGCCGTGCACACGTACGTAATGGCGAAGAAGATATACACCAAGTAGCGTCTACACTGCCGGGAAGAAATAAGACGAGGAAGATGCAAGGCAAGATGAATGTAGAGCTGCTGGTCTCGTTGGTGTCGGAACATAAAGAACTATATGACAAACGCGACAGCGACTACAAAAATCTTGATAAAAGAGAATTGTTATGGAGTGGTTTCTGTTTTACATTAAGCGCCATCTAATGTCAGGGAATGAATTTGCATGTTCACTCGGCTCATCGTCAGCGAAAATCGCTTGGGTGTGAACACAAAAAACGCGTTGAAAAACGCTGGCGAATAACGCGCGCCGATATTCGTCCCGGTGTGTAGGGCCCTTAATACTGCTCCATTGGGCTGTAATTAAGGGGTGTGTTTTAGCCGAACCAGGAAAGAAAATGCCTCTGCACTCAATTGGATAGACCTACAACCAATCAGAGAAACAGAGTAAGTGACGTATGCTCTTCATACATCTTTCCGATTGACAAATGCCTTGATCGGGGTTCTCTGTTCCTCTTTTAAAATGAATGCGCTGCCGATATCTTCTATAACAGACATGATGGCAGAATCTACAGATCTCAATTCACCAGCGGCAGTCATCTTTGTTTTAAACAAATTCAGCCCAAGCACTCTTTGGTGACGTGGATGATTACGTTACTGTTGATCATCTGTCCATCATCGTATAAAGCCCCCCCTGACAATTTGATTGGTATCGAACAGCTCTGGTTCGAGCATAGTTGCTCCACAACGGATCATGTTCAGACTGAACTTCCCCGACCTCAAATGTTGTAGGTGGGGCTAAGTTCGGCTGGCATCCAGGCTAATGATTTACTGTACCAATGGTTCCCAACCCTTGTCCTCCTGACAGTGCTATAAAAAGGTGACTTATTGATAGGCTTTAACAATTAATTTCTGGCTGAACTAAATAATATAGTTGGACTGTTGATGACTTTTTCTATCATTTGCCAAAGGACCAGTATAATCAATGTGCAGTGAGCTTTGTTGACTAGCTGTTAGCAATCATGAGCCTTGATGATGAAAACATTGTGTGCTAAGAAATGTCTGTTGTTCTTTGCCCTGGAGTTCAGGAGTAGAAACAAAAGCCGCTGTCACAGACAGGACTGTATCAGATATCTAGCACAGCCTCTGCCCGGTCTCATTAGCTGACCAAAATGCCCTCACTTTGGAGTTTTGTCTGAGTTTTTGTATCTATTGGCACTATCTTGGCGTATTTTTCTGCTGCTTCTAGCTTTCCATTTGATGAATCCTCAGTTGCCAGGGATCACTGGCACAGCTTTAAAATCTAACTTCAATAATTTGTTCTGTTGCCCTTGCAAAAGATATGAATGAATGAATGAATGAATGAATGAATGAATGAATGAATGAATGAATGAATGAATTTGGTAGTTGTCCACCATGTTGTATTTAGCTTCCCTTTCTTTTTTGATCAATCAATCAATCAATCAATCAATCAATCAATCAATCAACAAAGGAAGGAATCAATATAACGAACAACTCGACCACAAAAAGGTCAAGTCAAGTCACATGTATTTATATAGTGCTTTTTACAATACAAATTGTTTCAAAGCAGCTTTACAGAGAAAACAGGAAAATACTGCAACAAAGTTTGTTTCCAGAAGAAAACAGCATCATAGTCCAGCTTATAAGTTCAGTGATGTTTCATTTTTGTTGTAAAAAAGTTATTAATTTGTTAATTTATATATAGCCGCTCTGGAGAAAACCGTGATGTCATCTTCCAGCTCATTCAGTTCAGTTCTCATATAATGGTGTCAATGAATGCAGGCAGATCAATATTATTGTTGAAAATTAAATTAAATGTTAAATTTAATATCTCCAACTAGCAAGCCAAAAGCCAATGGCAACAAAGGTGAAAAAAGGCGAAAAAGGCAACAGTGGCAAGGAACCAAAACTCCATCAGGTGGCAGAATGGAGAAAAAACCTTGGGAGAAACCAGGCTCATCCAGGGGGCCAGTTCTCCTCTGGCCAACGAACCAACAGTGTATGATTATGATTCAAGCAGCATTATAGGTCAGAAGTCAGATTGGATTGGAACAATTAGAATATTATCCAGTTCCATCTGGTTTAAGATCGGAGTCATCACGCCGGTATGGAGACGGGTTTGTTGAGGATCAGTGCCAATGGCTGTTGTGTCGATGAGGCCATCACAGGGGAGAGTCTAGTTGACACAACCTCTTTTGACACTTCAGGGATGCGTTGTGGTCGTGTCTAGACGCAGCTCCTTCATCTGATTTGGATACGGCAAGGATCCAGCTGACTGCATCATGCGTTGTGGTTGTGTCTAGTTACAGGTCCACCATCTGATCTGGATACAGCCCGGATCCAGCTGATTACAGTAAACCTCGGAATAAGCAGAAAGCCTAACATTAGCGTAGATGCCATTCTTCTTATGATGTAACGAGTACATCGGGTGTTATTGGAAGTGTTCCCAGTTCTGGCTGACCTACTTTATGCAGCCTAATAATCATTTAACTGATTTGAGTAATAGGAATGTATAATTTTCTATGTGTATGCCAGGTTAAAGAGATTTGTTTGTAGTCTAGATTTAAACTGACAGAGTGTGTCTGCTTCCCGGACAATGTTAGGGAGACTGTTCCAGAGTTTAGGTACTAAATAGGAAACGGATCTACCGCCAGCAGTTGATTTTGATTTTCAACTGGGCAGAGTTTTGAGATCGCAATAGACGTGAAGGACTATAATGCGTTAAGAGCTCGCTCAAGTACTGGGGAGCTAAACCATTTAGTGCTTTGTAAGTAATCAGCAATATTTTAACATTTATACAGTGTTTAATAGGAGCCAATGCAGTGTTGACAGAACCGGGTTAATATGGTCATACTTCCTGGTTCTAGTAAAAACTCTAGCTGCTGCATTTTGGACCAGCTGTAGTTTGTTTATTATGCGTGCAGGGCAACCACCCATTAGAGCATTACAATAATCTAGCCTTGAGGCCATGAAAGCATGAACATGCTTTCAATGAAAAATGCGGAAAAGTTAATGTCGTAATTTAGATATATTTTAAGATGGAAGAATGTGTTTTTTCAGATGCTAGAGATATATTTTAAGATGGAAGAATGCGGTTTTTCAGATGCTAGAGACGTGGCTTTCAAATGAAAGATTGGTATCAAAGAGCACACCCAGGTTCCTAACCAACGACTAAGACTTGACAGAGCAGCAATCAATTGTTAGACAGTATTCTAGGTTAGTACGTGCAGAGGTGTTTGGTCCAATCATTAGAAACTCAGTTTTTTCAGAATTAAGTAATAGAAAATTAGTAGTCATCCAAATGTTTATATCAGCTATGCATTCCGTTAATTTCTTGAATTGGCAAGTTTCGTCGTTGGAGCAAGGATCCAAGGCAGCGCCGAAAGGTCAACAGACTGAGGTGAAGTGAGGGGCCTGGGGGTTATAGGCGGAGCTTGAGGGTCAACACTCCAGGGCTAAGCTTGCAAACTAGAAGCCCAAGGCGGATAAACAATGTTTGGTGTAGGCAGTGTAGAAGGACACAAAGAAAAACATTTGACGTTCTCCAGAGTGCAAAAACAAATACGCACTGGAGCATTACAGTATTACAGTATACATATTACAGTATCAACTGAGGGTGCTTTTATACATTCGTTTGAGGGTGCTTATATAAAAATTTGACTTTGAGATGTTTTTTTATCAATGTTTTAATAAAAAAAAAAAGCATATGTCATTGAAAGCATATGTCGTAATTTAGATATATTTTAAGATGGAAGAATGCGTTTTTTCAGATGCTAGAGATATATTTTAAGATGGAAGAATGCGGTTTTTCAGATGCTAGAGACGTGGCTTTCAAATGAAAGATTGTATCAAAGAGCACACCCAGGTTCCTAACCAACGACGAAGACTTGACAGAGCAGCAATCAATTGTTAGACAGTATTCTAGGTTAGTACGTGCAGAGGTGTTTGGTCCAATCATTAGAAACTCTGTTTTTTCAGAATTAAGTAATAGAAAATTAGTAGTCATCCAAATTTTTATATCAGCTATGCATTCCGTTAATTTCTTGAATTGGCAAGTTTCGTCGGGGCGCGAAGAGATATAGAGCTAAGTATCATCGGCATAAAAGTGAAAACTAGGCCATAGGACCATATGATTTGATTCCTGCAATGCGGAAAACACGGACAGAATCGCAGAATCCAGGCATAAAAACGGAATTTACTGTATAACGCGGCATTTGTCAGATCTTGGATGAAAAGTAGGTCAGTAAAATTCAATAACATTGTGATATAGACTAGTGTCTGTGAATATTAAACTGCATAAAGACTATTTAAATAGGAATCATGCATGTTCTGCGTGTCTCTGTGAATGAATGGAGTAGACACACTGTTTCATTTACCACACACTCACACACACTGAGGCACGCATGACGATTGCAATGTTTTCAGCCTATATGAGAACATTAATGCATGAATTAAGGGATAAAATATTCAGCAACCCGAGCTTTATCATTTGTTCATCTGTATTATATATATTTTATATTTGTTGAACATCAATTACATTTTTACCCTTAAATGGGTTAGGGAGTTTTTTGTATTTCCTAATTTGGGGAACAGACACAGTCTCTATATGATAATATCTAGGTGAAAGAGTCTCTATGTGATGGGATTTATCTGACCTCAGTGACGTGAGACAGCTAGCAGACGGTCGGTTTAACCAGTCTGTCTGCTTCCTGACCTGAGCCCCAAATCGTCATGTTTGAGCTCTAAGACTATGTGCCATATTACTAGAGAGAAGAGCAGCACCATCCCAGGAGGGATGAATGCCATCTCTTTTCAACAGTTCAGGTCTGCCCCAAAAACTTTTCCAATTGTCTATGAACCCTATATTATTTTGTGGACACCACTTAGACAGGTGTGTAACTCAAATAAGTAACCAAGGCAACTCACAAGGAAATCAGACAGGCAGGCAGGCAAGCATGCAAGCATGCAAAAACCTAAACACAGACAAACCTAACATAACCCTGACTGAGGGAGGGGGCTTTGGTACATGATGCAGATCAGGAACAATAGACAACCACAGGAGTCAGGGCGGAGACAACAGTGGGAGAAACCAGGGAGGAGATGACAGAGGCAGAAGCCAGAGAAAAGACAATGGCAGGAGGAGCCAGGGAGGAACCCTCAGCAGGAACACCAGGACACAGGCCCACGGCAGAGTAGATGGAGGGAGGAGCCATGGTGGATAACAGGCGAAACCATGGAGACAACTAATGGAGACAGAGCTTGTGGAAGAGGCTCTGGAGACCAAGCTGGAGTTGCAGGGACAAGCGGCCAAGGTGAAGCCAGGGTATTGGAGGACTGAGGTAAAACTGGAGGGAAGGAGGAGCCTGACGGAGCCACAGGGGTGGAAGGACGAGTCAACGATAAAGGCCCATAAGTCTATGGAGAAGTCAGACCAAGGCAGGGCCAGTGGGACAAGGAAGCCCAGTGGAGTCGTAGGGACGACGGTCCCAGGTGGAGCCAAGGGAGCAAGGATCCAAGGCGGCGCCGAAAGGTCGACAGACTGAGGTGAAGTGAGGGGCCTGGGGGTTATAGGCGGAGCTTGAGGGTCAACACTCCAGGGCTAAGCTTGCAAACTAGAAGCCCAAGGCGGATAAACAATGTTTGGTGTAGGCAGTGTAGAAGGACACAAAGGGCTGATACAGTGAGATCAGATTGAGACAGTGAAGACAGGGCTGAAGAACTGGGAAGTGTGGACAGAGGGTTACCAAACAGCCTCCTTGGCCGATACAAGACAGGCATATAATTCAGGAAAGGCATCTATAGTTGGTGCGGAATAGGCAGAAACTTAAGGAATGGCCGACACGGGACAGGCAGATAAATCAGGAACGGCCTCCTTGGCTGACACAGAACAGGCAGAGGAGGTGGGAGGCAGGGCAGGAACATCAAAGACAGCGACATGTTGCTGGGCTCTGGCAAACACTCAACATTGGGTGTGTTCAGTGGCAGGCTGGGTTTGTATATAACACCATAGCAGGAATAGCAATGAATAGTGAGACATTTAAGACTATTTACAAGTCATTACTTTTACAAATAATTGGAATGGATTTAAAAAATATATATATATATATTGGTACAAATATTTTTCTATTAATTGATTAGTCTGCTAATCTATTTTGACGTCATATTTTGTCCCGTCCCATGCTAGTTATCACTGTCAATTGCAATTTCGAGAGTGAATCCTGCATTTATATGTAGAGGTCACTTTAAAATTTTTGAAGCATATAATTGGCTCTTAGCAGCATGAAAAACAAAACTTTTATTCAATGGGTTATATAGCCTTGAAAGCACGCAAAAAACACTCTATTTACAATCACTTAAAAGCTGTCAATCATCTCAGTCGCTCAAAGTTCCATTAAAATCAATAAATTTGTCTACACTGCATAATGAATCTCTTACTTACATTTTGTCTTTGTTTGTTAATGAGAGAATTCGCGAGTGTGCAGAGCGCTGCACTGAACAGCAACTCAGGGTTTTCAGCAGTGAGTGGATTCTAACTTTATCACCTCTGGTTGGCCATTGCATTCAAGAGTTCAACAAACATGTTTGTGATTGGCTACATTACTCACCGCTTCAAAAACATGTTGTTAAGAAAAACATTTGACATTCTCCAGAGTGCAAAAACAAATACGCACTGGAGCGTTTGCCAAATCTGTTTCACCAATAAAATTATATTATTACAGTATCAACTGAGGGTGCTTTTATACATTCGTTTGAGGGTGCTTATATTAAAATTTGACTATGAGATTTTTTTTTTATCAATGTTTTAATAAAAAAAAAATTTAAAAAAAAGATTTGTGATTAAACATTAATTGGCAGACACACTGCATGACCGCTGTAATCCCCATAGGGGCCGCAAATCCCTGGTTGAAAACTGCCTTACATAAATATCTATTTCAATGGACATGACAAACTCATACATACACACATGCATATGTAGGCTCTAGAAATTACCATTTATATTTATATGTCCAGATGTATTTGCAGAATTTGATATTGTACTAAACTGTATGTATGTGTGTGTGTCTGTCTGTGATGGTTTCAGACCCTCTCAGGTGAGTCACCCCACACATCGCAGCAGACAGTCTCTAAACAGTCCCAGTCCTGGAGGAACAGAGATGGATCTTCTGGTCATGAGAGAGAGACCCAGAAAGGGGATCCGTAACAGTGGCTATGATGTGAGTGTTTTTTTGTGAAAAGCATTATTACGCATTAGCAATATCAAATGGAAAGGGTTCAATAGCTGACTGAGCATGGAGTCAGCTACAGGTTGTGCTTTGGATAAATGCATCTGCCAAATGCATAAATGTATACTAGACAGTTACATATGATATTGTAAGGCCTTTCTTGGTTGTGGGTGGGTTGTGATACGCTTGTTAGTTTAGTGTTAGATGCTGCTGTATATGGTAGAAAAATAATGACAAATGTCTCGGTTGTTTAGTTTTCTTAACTTTATATTGCGGTGACCTGCTGCAGAACTGGGGATTCCCTCAATACCTCATACTCCTGGATTTCCCTGTGGCCAGGACACTTAACGCTTGGACTAATACAGTAATAAAAAAGACAAAACTCCCACCTTACTGGGGATTGTAGGCTAGATATTGGAACAGGCAAGCAGACTCAGAATGTTGTTTGTTGTTGATTGACTGACTGATTTATTTATTTATTGCAAAATTAATAAAGTAAAAAAGCTCTGGTCTTTATTTTTTTAAATGGAAGAAGAATCATAATGTGATCTGAATCATGATGCATGTTCGTCACTATGATTTGGAATGGAGAATGGAATAAATGTTGACAAATTCTTATTTCTTTACCAAAAAAATAAATAAAATAATTGTATAAAGCATGTAAGCATGAAGCTTACATGTGACATTATCAAGACAGAGTCAGCGGCACACAAACAGTCGTGTCCCAGATCTTAATTAACTGTAGTATGCTGACTGGGTGCACCTCTCAGCAATTGTAAACATGCTGACACGTTTTATTTGAAAACAAGCTTACCTATTTTGAGCATGAAAATTGGCCTCTAAGCATTTAGTAGTAAAAAAAAAGCCACACAGTCGTTGTCTTTGTCCAATAATATGAGTTATACTGTTGTGGATTCACCTGTGTCCCTGTACTTAATGTGGATTCTGACTCTGTGTAAAAATAGCTTTATTGATTACAGTAGCCGCTGTAAGGGAACTTGGATCAATATAACTGTCACGTGTCAGTGCTTGTTTGGACTTTCAGTTTGTGGCTATGTCTACATCAATCCGGATACATCTGAAAACGGCGTTTTCGTTTATAAACGCTCTCTGTCCACACTAGCGGTTTCAGGTGTTTTCGGACGTTTCAGTGTGGATGAGAAACTTTAAAAAAAAATGTCTGAAAACGCTAAATTCACCTTACTGTGCATGCATAAAGCCCCACAAAAGATCACTGATATGATTCAGATGGAAAAATAAATAATCAAGTTATTGCGCAATTCTTCTGACAGGATCATTTTATTTAGTAAAATATCTCACCTTTCACTGATGCAGTCCAGGTCGCACGCAGTCACCATGTGTTTGGTCTAAAACGCAACCACTCTCATGTATTGCCGCAGGACAGCAAATGTTAGTAAATTCTGTCATCTTTGCAGGACTGTGATATGAAGAGTGTGCAATGTAGAATATTTGTAGCAACAGTGTTAAAGTGAATAGCACATAACAGGCACAAGACTGGTATAAACATGAATATCTATTGGTACAATATGCGTCACATGACTAAATTTACGTCATCGTTTTAAAATACCACCGGTTTCACAGTCCAAACTACAACGTGAAAATGGTATTTTCAAATGTAGCCTATCCACTTTGGAGTGCGTTTTCAAAAAAGCTTACACGAAAACGTATTAGGCTACGTTTACACGGAAACGATCTGAAGAGAAAACGCAAAAGTGATCACTTTTTATTCTGCGTTTAGATGAGCGTTATGGGGGGGAAATCTGCGTGCATATGGTGACGCAAAAGTGTGTGAAATTCAATGTAGTATGCACTCCAGGCGGCTAGGTGGCAATGTGAAGCACTGATCGGTGCCTTCACTGTCTAGCAGACTTTTGCGTTTTTACCGTTTAGACGGAAACGCGACGGTGGAGCGTTTTTAAGATTTCCACTCTGGAGGGTGGTTTCACTTTTTTTGCGTTTTTAAGCCCCAAAAACGCCGTCGCCGTCTAAACGAAAGGCACATCCGATAAAATATTTTTACGTTTTCACCCGCGAGCGGTCTCGTGTAAACAGGGCCTTAGTGTGGACATGGCCTGCGTTTTGATTGGTTCCTGTTTTCCTTTTTTCTTTTCCCGCCACTCTAATCTTACCTATTAGAGGTAAAGATCCTTCGTTTCTATGGTTACTGTCATTATCATTTCAGTTGTATCACCTGTTTAGTCAATCATCGTCATCTGTATCACCTGTGGTCTGTTAATCAGTGTCATCTGTGCTTGTATTTAATGTACGTCTGTTCAGTCAGTCTTGGTCCTATCTCCGTTATATTTAGTGTGTTGCTACCTGTTCTGCTGTCCTGTGTTTAATTATATTAAACCTTCGTTTTTGGAAAATATATCCTCGTCTCCGTCTGTCTTCCTGTAACCACCCATGAGAATAACTCAAAGGTGATTGAATTACAGTAAATAAGAGTATTTGATCAATTCAGGAATATTATCCCGTGGCCTACAGTAATAATATAAAAATTATGATCACTGATAATGAGCAAGGTAACAAAATCGACAGTATAAGGCAGTAACTTGTAAGCACAAAACACTTGTGTATATGTAAAATCAAACAAGACTTTATTAACTATTCTAATACACACAAACTAATCTAATTAAAAACACACATTCTTTCATACAGGAACAGGGAAAAGTGTCCCAGAAGTCTAGCGTTAGATGCGATTTCTTTGACCACAACCTGAGAGAATCAATATACCAGCAATTCAACCTTAGTTTGTTTACTTAAAGCTGCAGTCCGTAACTTTTTTGGGTTAAAAATTATCCAAAATAAATTTGAGCAAGTACATAAAAAGCCAGTGTTCAAAACTATCTGCTTGCCTTAGCTCAATTCAAACCGGTAAGCTTGTAATAATGTTTTTAATTCCAGTGGTACTGGTGGATTTCCGCGGGAAATTCGAGCATGTCTTTGCATCATGTCACATCTCTACACATAAAGATGTGTCCCGGCTAGTAGGCTATATTGCGTGTGAGGATGTTGGAGGTGGAGATTTATAGCCTTGTCTCACAGCACTTGATATAATTAAACTTATCAATTTGATGGCGGATCCAGAAAGGTTCAAACAACAATCACCAGTGACAACGGGAGATTCAACCGTTGTAAAATGCAAAAGACTTTGGACTTCGGAGTGGCTACAGAAAAAAAGAGGCTGTAACCGGGCCCATGCGAAAACAAGGAAAAAATATCGGAAGGGCTTTTGAAAGGTGGCGTGAACTCCGTGTTTTGAAGGGGTTCAAAACGGACGCAGAGACGTTTTTTTTTTTCGTGCATCGGAATATTGAATAATGCAATAAATATTCATCTAATTACAGATATGTGTGTTTGTAATTCAAAGAGAACCAGTTCTAAGGAACATTAATTTGTTTGTATGACAATTAGAAATTAGACTGCACAGAAATGGAAACTGAACTACAGATAGCCCTAATACACATTAAATGTAGTCATGCAATGCTGATGTTGTCAACATTAACAATTTGAGAATAAAGTTTAATTTGCACGGTTTGGCGATCGTTAGATTTAATCAGCGCGATTTACTGCAATGCTTTTTTTTCCTTAGTTGGTCAGAACAAAAGTGTATGTTGCTTACTTGTTCAGATTACATTTTCCAGTGAAAATTCTTATGTTGGTCATACTTCCAAAAAGCAGAATCTGTGATTCTGAATGACAGTATCCACACCGGTGCGATGACTGACATCCGCATATTCTCTTCAAAATTCAAAAAAAAAATTTTAAAATGGCGTTTATCCCGTTTTGGAAAAGAGCTCTTCATATGTTTATGCCACAGGGGGGCACTAAGGTGCAGGTTATAGAGGAAGCGTTTGCGTCATTATGTTTGTCCCAGTTGATTTGCCGTAGTTAAAACTGAAAGCTGTCTGACCGTGAGACTGATGTGTCTGCAGCTTAAAAAATAAATATGCCAAGAACGGCTAAAGATGATTCATCTCTATCGTCCACTCTTTTCCTCCGAATGCAACGCTAGCTGCAACAATAGTGTAACATAACTCAACAGCCCTGTTCTCTGGTTCTCATAATCCTACATATTCCCCCCTTCGATCGGTGATGTTCCAAGTGAGAGAGAGAGGCAGGCATACATTCAAACACAACACAACACTTCATCACTTAGCTGAGCTCTGGTGCAAGATTTCGATTTTGGGACTGGGATATTGTGGGCCTATGGCGCGACTGGTTGGTAATTATGATGATGATTGTACTTTTTTTCTTTTCTTGGCTACCCTAGGTTTTGGTGGTGTGATGCACGGGTAAGGGCGCAATCTCATTTACATTGGCCGAGTTTTCAGGTTAGGGTTCTGGCTCTGCTCGCTCTTGATCCCTCCTGAAGATTCCGCATTTGCTCATTGATTCTTGTATCGCATTAACCCTTTTGTAGAGGAGGAAGGCCAGGGTAAATGTTACAATGTAGCTTACGACAGTAGAGGGGCATAGAGCGGTGTCGGCGGCAGACCAGGCCCGAATTATGGGGGAACTGAGTGGCGGGAGGCGATCAATTGCCTCTAAGGCTGTGTTGATGGGGGTTAAATCAATTAGCTGAGTTGCCTCATTCTTGATCCTTTGTTCCAACTCAGGATCAAGAGAGGAGGAGTGCTGTTTGAAAAATTTGCAAGATTTTCAAGTTCTGTCCAATATATGTCGGCTGATAGGTGATAAAAAGCTAAAGGGGTAGACAAAAGGGTATTAAAGTATATACAGTGGGATTCTACCCATGGCTAGGCTATCAATAGAGGAACTGATTTCACGCTGAATTTCGAACATTAGGGTGGTTACGAATTTCATTTGAGCGAGATCCCTTTGAACTACCAAAAAGGGTTTTTTCATTTGTTTTGATGGTTTGGTTCAAAAGAGTGGGGTGGGTTTGCTGTTCATTAGTAGCAACTCTGGCTGTTTACAGAGTATAATTCTCTACACTGGGCCTGTCAACGCGACTTTGGGTTGGGGCATTACCCCAATTGCGGGGCTAAACAGGATTGCGGGTTTTAATATCATCCTGATAATAGAGAGAAAAGAACAGATGGTTAGCGGTGAATCTTTTAATTCAGTCGGACCGTTTGGTTGGTATTTTTATCGGTTGCGAGAGTGCCATGACGGGTAGTTCATGGGACTCTGCAATCCACGTTTTGGGCACAATGGACGTAGTTGGTCAATCCTACTGTTTAGCCCTATACTAAGGTGTCTGTTGGTTTAAAATTGTTTAGGTGAGGAATGAAAGAGAAAGGAGGAAATTAAGAAATTGAGCATTAGCAATGACACCTGTGGGATAATAATTACTTCTTGTTAGTGGGGACAATCTCAACAGAGTGGGTGTATCTCGATTTGGATAACAGTAAGGTGTTCATGCAGACAATTGAATGTTTTGTTTTGTTTTTGAATGTAATTTCATGGGGTCCTGTCAAGTGAGGCAGAAACTTCTTTGACAGGCGATGGGGAGTCGATTGTCGTGACTGCACAAAACTGTAGTACCACACTTTGTCTCCAATGTCAAGTTCTTTGTGTTCTTTCTGGTCATAATAGGCTTTGCGTCCTTCTGCACTTTTCTGTAGTTGCTGTTGTGCAAAGGCAAATGCGGTTCTTAGGTGATGATAGGCAAAGAGGACACCTCTGCTTCGTAAAATCTCTCCCAAATCTGCTACTTAGGGTGTAAGTCGCCCTAAGGGACAGGAACTTAAAGCAGAACCTCAACCTAAAGCAGATCCTGTTGCGCTAACCTGTGCAGACGACGCGAACACAGTCCATCTGGCGATTAACCCTTGTGTGGTGTTCATATTTTTGTTATTCAGCCAGTGTTCTTGGGTCTGGTGGACCCGCTGCATTTTGGGGTTTTTAACTCAACATAATCAAACAATTTATGTTAAAATACTCAACAGTTTTTACTTCATCCCAATTACAAGCAATATAAACAGCATATTGGTTAATATTTTCCCTTTACCTTTGTTAGATCACATTTAAGAATGGCAACCTTGTGCGGGAACAGCAGGGGTAGAAAGAAAACTCACTTTTGCACTCACACTCTCTCACACTTACACACAATCTCCCTCTCACATGCATGCACACACACACACACACACACACACACAACACACACACACACAAACACACACACACACACACACACACACACACACACACACACACACACACTCACACAGATATGTGGTTTACGGGGACTCTCCATAGGCGTAATGGTTTTACTAATGTTCAAACTGTATAATCTATCCCCCTACACTAACCCTACCCCTAAACCTACCAATCACAGAAAGACAGGAGAGGGTGTGAGTGGGAAAATGTTCTATGGCCCCTTTGCACAGGAGAGATTGCAGTTTTTGTGACAGCAAATGCACCTGCTCTGATTTTACGGTAGAGGAGGCCATGCTATTGAAACGCGGAGAGCAATGCATTGAATTGCCCCCAACTAAGCAAGCCAGAGGTGACAGTGGCAAGGAACATAAACTCCATCAGCAGAATGGAGAAAAAAAACCTTGGGAGAAATCAGGCTCAGTTCTCAGTTTTCTTTTTAAAGTTCAAAAATAACTTTTTTAACTGTCTTTAGAACCCAAGGAGAGATAACCGGCAGTGTCTTTCATGCAAGGAAAAGGGTACCAATTCCGATACTTCCTGTTGGGGGGGATGGTAAATGTTCTGTGTCCTGGTTACAACAGGAAGCGACAGAACATTCAAAAGAGGTGGCAGGGATGTTACAGTGGTTTTGTGAGGGTGCCGGGAAGGAGCTAGTTGATGTATTTTTACACACCCCATCCCAAAAGGGGCCACCCCCACAGACCTGGTGCAAAGCAATCAGGACCTCTTCTTCTTAGAAGGTAGTACTGATGTCAGGTCTTTTCTGAGGCTGCTGAGCCTTACTCTGCTTTTGAGACTTTCTTTTAGCAGGTCAGCCTGGTACGCCTGCCATAGTGTGCAGAGCAGCACCAGCCCGACTGGCTGACTGAAATGCCTTCTCCACCAGCGTGGATGTTATTCTGCATGGCTTGGTGGGGAGCGCTGACATTTTAAGTGATGATGATCTCCCAGGGAAGAGAAAGCCTGTGAGTGCCTTTTCAGACTGGGGCATCATCGTATAACCACATGCCCATGTGTAACTGGTCTGTTGTCTGTGTTGTGTTTTGTGCGTTGTGAAGAACAGGACAGCATTCAGCAGTTTCACTGATCTTTTATTCCTTGATATAAAACAAATTAAAGCAGCCTCTTAGAGTGAGAGTCGCCCTTGTTTTATCTCTCCAGTGCATCACCAATGCAAAGAGTGAAGATATATCACATTAAACAAGAAAATACATGTAACAGAAAATATACCTGATATAAAACAAATTTCACGAGTTCACACTTACAAATAAGTCAGATAGAATAAAAGCGTATTTGGCGTGCTGTCCGAGGAGAGGGCTCCGGGCTCGGTATTCGGCCGAACCCAGAGTACTCCCCCCGTATTCCTGGCTGTAAAAGAATGAGCCAAGAGTGAGGAGTCGGGGTGGTGGAGGGATGCTGAAAAACTGTCAAGGAATGTTAGGTGAGTTGACAGAGTGAATATATATATGCTTCTTCTCATGCTGATAGGGTAGACATAGTAATTGTTTGATGACAAGTAGATTGGATTGATTATTTGAACGTGCTCCTCCCGAACTTTGTTTCTAAAACATAATTTAAGCAGCCTCTTAGTGTGAGAGTTGCCCTTGTTTTATCTATAAAACAAATGTGAAGTACACTTGTCACATGTGCTCTCATTTCCACATTTATATATATAATATAATATTATATAGATAAATTAGAGTAAAAATATAGACATAAAAGCAAAAATTAAAATTAAAATTAAAAAAATATTATCAGGAGCCCAAAATAACCTCACCTCTCCAGTGCATCACCAATGCAAAGAGGAAAACCAAACAAGTTAACTTGTCAAGGATGCTAACTTTAAGCGTTTATAGGCACTGCTTGAGTGACCACCTCGAGTGGTTCCCCCTGCGCTTTATCATCACAGGAGGAATGTTTGGAGGCGGTGACTCAAAATCAATCTCGCCAGAAACAAGAGATGCACTGTCCTCTGCCCGAACTGAAGAGGCGGCATGCTTTGTAGTCAGGCAAGAGGACATCCTGATCTGGAGAGAGAGAGCGAGCAATAAGGACAGACCCGTCTCTCACTCCTCAGCCAGATTGACTCGCGAGCGCAAAGCACTTCAATGGTGAACAGTTCACAGTGCTCACAATCGCTGTGCTCCAATGCAAAAGCAGCATGCTCTTCCCCAAACACACAAAGCAAAACTGGTATGTCTTATATTCAGACATGAGCCGTGAACACAGAAACACACACCGTTTTCCTTGAGTGACGCTCATTTTCCTCTTTTCGCTGTAGACGCAAATAGACAGCACACTGCAAGGTGGAAACTAACTCCTGACAATAGAGTAACAGAAACAGTGTAGCACACACACAAACAGAACAGTCACTGAAAAAAAAACAACCTTAAGAGCTCACCTGTTGCACATATATTTGTAGCCTCTGATAAGCGCATGTTCCAGTAATGTCATCGTCAGTTTCACGAGTTCACACTTACAAATAATCAGATAAAGTAGCATGCGTATTTGGCGGGCTGTCCGAGTGAGCATCTTTGGTTGACGCTCGCGGATATGAGCGAATCTGAGCGCTCCGTGTTCCTCAACGCCCCGCTCTCCCCCAACGGTCTCTTCGGCCCAGCGGTAAGCGGGATTGTGGATCGTTTTTCGGAGGTACAGAAGACGTCGCAGGCTATGAATCTCTTCCTGCCCCGCCGCTCAAGCTCAGCTGCAGGCCGCTCTCAGAATCAGCCTCCTGCACACAGCTCGTCACAGCGCTCTTCTCAGCCTCCGTCTTCGCAGCGACGACAGGGCGGTCGCCCTAGATCGCGCTCGACCAGCCGTCACAGACCGCCTCCCCCTCGGGGACCCCGGCCCAAGATAGCGTTGAAGCCCGAGCCCGCGAAGTCCTCCTAGCAACCGCAGGGAGGAAAAGATGGTTGAGTCCCGCCGCGGCCGGACCGCCATCAAAGCGCCCACCTCTGTCAGTCCCCTTAGAAAAGGCTACTGCAGCAGTGTACACCGCAGCCAACGAGTCAGTTATACAACTCGCTCGCCTGCACACAAACGCTGTTTTTACGGCGACCCAGAGAAATCTCAAAAAGAGTGTAATGTCTGGTTATCCGACTCACGCCGATGGTGTTATGAGTGTAGAAAATGTGCCCACATCCCTGTGTTCACCCCTACACACAAGCATGATCCCCCCGGTATCTCCCACAGAGCGCACTCTCATAAAGAGCGATTCAGATCCTCTAAAGCTCCCAAACACTGGCCGTGTTGCGTATGTAAGCCCTGTGCCCGCTCACGAGCGCGCGCACTTACCAAGAAACACGTTAACCCCATCACACTGCATGAAAATTGGGATTTCCGACCCCGTAAACGGCCGCAAATCTCCCTAATTTTCGGCAGTTAACGACAATTTACAGCCTGTGAACGTCGCGTTCGTCTGTGCCGAATATTGCCGGAAACGAACCATGACGTATGCAGAGCGCTCGCGCCGGAGGTGTGAATGGCTCTAATTACCATATGAATAGCAGCTCCCGCCAGAGAAAGGCTTGAATTTCCTCACTCACTATTGGTTGAACCCACGTGGTTTAAACAAGAAAAATAACTCGTGATTGGTTTGCAGATCTGTTACTATTGGTCACCCTCGCTCATTAAAAATTCAAAAAATTATAATATTCATATAAATAATATATAATTTTTTTTTTATATTCATAATATGCTATTCTGTGGTATATTCATGTCATTGTTAACCTATGGACTACACTATTATTACCATCAAGGACATGAATTTATAAAGGAATGGAACATTTGCCAGGGACATGCTGTTTATTCAAAGAAAGAGCTTTATTAGCACAGACACAAAACAATATACACCTATGTACAAAGCATAGATCATCTGCACACAAATTGGAAGCTCAGTGTCTATTTTCATCTTCGGAGCTGTAGGTGACTAGCGGCGTTCTCTCTGAATTCGATCCACTTTGAAAACGTCTGTGGTGCGTTGCCCTGTATTTAGGAGTCTCCTCTAATCTCGACTGCAGCGTAGCACAGAGCTCTGTGAGCTCCTGGCTGGTGGTTGAACTTCATCGGACATCAGATCTATGGTGGCGCACTTCCAAATGCCCACGTCATCCTCACCTAGCACACCGTCTCGCTTCTAGCAGCTGTAAAAACAACCAATACAGACAATCAGTACTGTGATGCACTGTATGGACACAAAACATCTATTAATGCACGTGAAAAATAGTCACATTGACTAAAAATCTTACCCTCTTTCTTCTCGCTCGACTCCGAGCTGAACTCTTCACAGCTTCGGCCTGCAATGCCAGATCTGGTTGTTAGTACGCAGGAGCTTCAGGTACAGTCTCGTAGTATGTCTTACAGGCAGCTGGAAAACAATTAAATGAGAGTGATATGAATAAAAACAACGCAAGTCACAGTAAAATGAAACAAGGAGAAAATAGTAAAAGTTACTTACAATGTCGTCATGATCAGCGTCATGAAAATCTGGACTTGCAGACATAGCTCTGAGTAAATGTGAGGTTACGCCCTCGTTATGAGGCGAGGTTACTCTATGGAAACAAAATGTATGATTAAAGGGTAACTAAACCCCTGGTCAGAGCCTGACTCCACCCACTGTCAATATTTGAAAAATGCTAGAAAAGTGGGCAGACCCCAGCGGAGATAGAGGGGACGAACCGTGAGCGGGGGGGGGCGTGCACCTGAGACCTGCTGTCAGACTCTAAAATGGAGTTTGCTCACAGAGTCGAAAGACGACGTAAAGTGCATCTGATGAGTTTTATCAGAGCCCGTCATTCTCTGGTTTTATCGAGTTGATGTCAATAGCGCGCGCTCTCTATAGGCATATTCATATTTTGCCGCTATGTGAAAAAATCCAGCAAAATGCGCCGACGCGTTTGTCGACCCCAGAGGATTAACTTTAGCCTAACCATAAATTGTGATTAAAATATATATGATCACTCACATCAAGACGCCGCTGCGGTGGTGGAGTCCATGCAGAATCAGCAGCATTTTGCACTGTCGCTTTTCAGCGCGAGCTGTGTGGAGGAGAAGCCCATTTCCACCTCTATTGCGTTGGAGAAGCAATCCCGCGAAAATGCAGGTTTCACACTCACGGTCTTCCAGGCCAAGTGCATGCAAACACTGGCGCCTATTTTCCAAGTCTGCTGGAAAGCTATGCAGTCCAGCAGTGCTGTTGCAACCAGCAACACTACACCTACGTACCCTCCTGACCACTGTACACAGATAAATCTACGCTAGCTCATACCAAGGGCGTGGTGAGCTCGTACCAGGGGCGTGGTAGAGCTGGAACCTGCTTACGTCACCTGCCACCTTTTACGTCACTTGCCACCGCAACATCCAATAGGAAAATTCAACTGCAGTAGCCACCGTTCAACCTTAAGAGGGCAGCACTCAGACGTTTTTACACCATATATTGTAAAATTAAAACACTTTATACCCAAATGTCAAAAAAGTTACTCGAATCAATGAACAGCACTAATAAAGCCTCATTCTTACAGATCATTAAATAAAAAAAGTGGGTTTAGGGTTTAGTTACCCTTTAAGATCGTAAACTATAACGGATCTATTTTCTTATACAAGAGAATGAAAGCATATTCTTTGAATCTTACCTTTAGAAATGTAAGATTCTTTTATTTATTTTTTTTACCTTGATCCAGTTCGTAGCTCCCACAATTTGTCTCAGAGTTGTGAAGATGGCATACTGCTTCCTGTAAATTACAGGATTATTTACAATTATTAAACAAATAATAGCCATCAATCCCATGACCTCTTGCTTTATGATGAAATCATGAAAAACTCTTACATTTCACAAGGCCTGACAAAATACAGCTGCAGGTAACTAGCGGCATTCTGTCTGAATTCGGTCCATTTTGCAGACGTCTGTGGTGTGTTGCCCTGTACTTTGGAGTCGACTCTAATCTCGACTGCAGCGTGGTACAGAGCTCGGTGAGCTCCTGGCTGCGACAGGACGGAGGTCGCACAATCCATCCAGACACCCCGCCGACGATGCCGTCTTCCTCATCAGACATCAGGTCTATGGAAGCACACTTACGAAGGCCCACCTCATCCTCAGCTAGCACACTCTGTCTCGCTTTTAGCAGCTGTTAAAACCAATAAAGACAATCAATACTGCGCAATGCACTGCGTATGGACAACACACATCTATTAATGCACCTGAAAAATAGTCACATTGACCAAAAACAAATCTAATCTAATAAATCTTACCGTCTTTCTTCTCGCTCGACTCCGAGCTGAATTCACCACAGCTTCCGCCTGCAATGCAAGATCTGGTTGTTTGTACCTGAAGCTCCTGCGCACCGTCGTGTAATATGTCTTAAAGGCAGCTGGAAAACAATTAATCGAGAGTGATATTAATAAGAACAACATAAGTCACAGTAAAATTAATAAGAACAACATAAGTCACAGTAAAATTAAACAAAGGAGAAAAAATGCAATCGGGTGAAATTGCAGAAATACACACCGGAAGCAAACTATGCTTTTTGAAATTGGGGTTTTATTCTGACTGCTGTTTAAAATAAGTGACAGCGGTCAATGGAAGCAAGAAAAAAGTTTGCCTTGTTCGAAGAGATTTCACAAGAAAAAAAAAAAAGAAATTGTAGAAACAGTTTACAGTAAATTTGAAGATGACAATCAAATGTCACAAAAAGCTTAACCAGTGGATCAATGCCCAAATCCACAGAATACTTAACTCAATTCAAACTGAAATGCAGTGTAATACACTGCAACTGGTCAGATTTAAATTGATTTCTCCAAACCAAAATATGTTAGGCTACAATTAAATACAATAACACAAACTGGAATACGGCAGTGGCTGAGGTAACTTAGGCCTAAGTTACAAGAGAAATAAAAGCACTTTAACAAAGCCACAACCCACGTTTAATCATGCCACGCGGAACCAGAAATATGCATTTAACCATAAAGTTATACTGTATAATCACAGAATATAGATTCAACTCATTAACAGATTTATCAAATAAACATGCCATCAGTAATTTCCCCCATAAACCATAAAACGTACATACCAATCCTTACCGTCCGATCACCACGAGGTTCACTCATCACACATGCGCTCCAAATAAATCTATAAACAAAAATGTACACATCAAATGTTCTTTTAACTTCGCTTCACAACTTATTTGTGCATATTAAAGATATTGTAGTAATATTTACCAAGAAAGAAGAACGTATAACACAGAATCCGATCGATGCACGCACCGTCATGGAGCTCTCCTAAACAATGAAAAATGGCTGCCGTTCTCTGGTCGCGCGCACGCGTCCAGCACAAGTGAATAGTATCGCGAGAAGAGAGGGATTTCTTAAAGGGGCCACAAACATTTTTAATGCAAAATAGAAACGAGGTACATTTTATGTAAACAACTCTAATCGTAGTTGTAACTCTATATGTACAGTAGGCATAATTCTTGTCATTGCGTATGTGTATGCAACATGAGTCAAATACAATCTTCTGTTCGTGTTGTATTATGCACAGTGGTTGGGCTCTAAGAGATTGTGATGCTGTTTGCATGGAATGCACATTTTACCTTTGTGGCAAAGCCTGATTGAAATTAATTGTTGAAATAAATGGTTTTGTGTCTTTTTTACATAACATTGGCTATTGCTAATGACACATAGTAACTAATCTAGCTACTTTCATTAAATATATAAATTTAAGCTAAAATGTAAGAGGGTCATTCTATGAAAATGTCAATTTTTCTGTCCCTAGCCTTTACAGAAATATTACACTTAAAAAACACTTTAGGGTTACAATTTCTTTACATTTTAAAATAAAACAATATGTTATTTGAACAATTACACCCTCTTGAGCCATCAAAGTGGCAATATTTGATTTTTATGAATTATATAGAATTTCAAGCACCACAGAAGTGCTCGTCCCCACAGTCATGTACAGAGGGAAAATGCTTTATTTTGAGGTCAATAACAGATTTTTACACCATTTAAAATACAATAATGTATACATAACTATCAAATATATTATGTAAATGATATATATAAAAAAATGCAGAATACATATTATAAAATTTATAATGAAAGTAGTGGTCCCCTGGAGTTGTGTCACTGGTGTTACTGTTAAACAAAAATCTCTTATTTTGAAATAAAAATCACACTGCTATAGCTTATGTTTGTATGCAGGCCTACGGAATTTATATTCACAATACTTAATAACTATTATTTTATTGCATTTATATTAGTTGTTTGAAGAGTTACAAAAAAGCGGTCGGTCTTAACACAAGTTTCAGCCGGCAAGTCGGTCGGACTAAAAGGGGGAACAAATAAATAATTGGGTCGGTAGGCTACTAAACTGACAGGGTCGGTCGGGTTACGGCATACAAAAATATTTTTAAGGATGGCCTTAGACTATTGTAACTCACTTTATTTTGGGCTATCTCAGGCCTCTCTCTCTCGTCTACAGCTAGTTCAAAACGCAGCAGCTAGACTTCTCACCGGGACACGCAAATATGAGTCGATCACCCCTATTTATTCAAACTCCACTGGCTACCTGTCACATTCAGGATTGATTTTAAAATTTTACTATTTGTGTATAAAGCTCTTAACAAACCGGCCCCCCAATATCTGACCAATCTCCTCTGCCCGTACACTCCATCTTGTACTTTGAGATCCAGTGATCACTGTCTTCTCATCGTGCCCAGATCCAGACTTAAAAAACGAGGCGACTGCACTTTTGCGACTGCTGGCCCAAAACTTTGGAACAGTCTACCCCTCTATATCAGACTAGCTCCCTCAATTTCCATCTTCAAAACATCCTTGAAAACTTTAATACCCCTTGACACAACTATTTTTTTTTTTTTTTTAATTGTCCTGTTTCTGCCCTGCATTTTATCTATTGCCCTGTACAGCACTTTGGTCAGCCTTGGCTGTTTTTAATTGTGCGTTATAAATAAATATTGTATTTTTTTTAGAATTAAGTTAATACCTTTGAGTCACCTGGGATAAAACTCCTCCTGCTACCCTCATTTGCATTTGTAAAGCTCACAGCAGTCTCATTTACATGTTAAAGCATTAGAGGGAGGGGGGTCACGGGGCAAGCAAGTCCCACGTCAATTTCCGACAATTTCCGACAGTTTGCAGTGTTGCCTGTAAATTGCCGTTTGCAGTCGTAAACCTGAACTTCCACGACAATCTACAGTGCCGGTAACTGTCGAAAATCCCACTTTTCATGCAGTGTCACTGCTCTCGCGCCACGGGTTTCTCGCCACAAAATGTTCTCCGTCCATAGCGACCGAGCCGTTGTGTGCTGTCCAGCCAGCCACCGCTGTCAGCGAGCCTGCCGCCCCATCCTCTCTGATACAGGTTCCCCATCCCGCGCAGTGCGGCGATCTGAACCCAGAGACCATTCGACCCCTAGCTATGCGTGCGAAAGCATGGGCTTCCCATTGGAATTGGGCTGGGATTCCGGGCGTGTAAGAATGGGTGCTAAATACTATAAAGCAGGGCTATTCGCTACAATTCGCTCGCCGTCCCCCGCGCTTTCGAGCACGGACCGAGACGAGAGTGAATACAGAAGTAGCGCACCTACTTCAGGCAGAAATAGCAAAGCTGCTGTGCAAGGGGGCTATAGAAAAGGTGCATCCTTCTCTGAGCGAGACGGGCTTTTACAGCCGTTATTTCCTCGTACCCAAGAAGGACGGAGCTCTAAGACCTATTTTAGATTTGAGATTATTTGAACAAAGCTCTCATGAGACGGCCGTTCAAAATGATCACAACCAGACAAATCCTCGCGCAAATTCGCCCGAGGGACTGGTTTATCTCTCTCGATCTGAAAGACGCATATTTTCAGATCCAGATTATACCCCGTCACAGGCCCAGTGACGGGGACGGCCGTTCAAAATGATCACAACCAGACAAATCCTCGCGCAAATTCGCCCGAGGGACTGGTTTATCTCTCTCGATCTGAAAGACGCATATTTTCAGATCCAGATTATACCCCGTCACAGGCCATTCTTGAGATTCGCCTTCGACGGTCAGGTATATCAATACACCGTCCTGCCGTTCGGCCTGTCTTTAGCACCCCGTACATTCACGAAGTGCATGGACGCGGCTCTCGCTCCCCTGAGAAGACAGGGGATGCGGATATTGAACTATCTGGGCGACTGGCTGATACTGGCGCAGTCAGAGACAGAGCTCATGTCTCACAGAACAGCGCTCCTCAGCCATCTGGAAAGCCTGGGTCTCTCGGTCAACTGGACCAAGAGCTCATTACTGCCCAGTCAGTCAATTTCCTTTCTGGGAATAGAACTGGACTCGGTGGCTATGACGGCCAGATTGTCAATGCAGCGTGCGCGCCGCATTCGACATCTCGCCGCGTCTTTCCACACAGGCAGCCAGGTCCCGCTGAAAACATTTCAGAGAATGTTGGGCCATATGGCCTCAGCTGCAGCTGTGCTCCAGCTGGGCTTACTGCGCATGCGCCCGCTACAACGCTGGCTGAAAGCGCGAGTGCCTCACCGAGCCTGGACTGCCGGCGGCTCGCGAATCAGTGTGAATCAGGGCTGTGTTTCAGCCCTGCAGCCCTGGCTGGCGGCCGAATGGTACCACACGGGGGTGACAATGGGAGTTGTCTCGCACCGAAAAGTTGTCTTGACAGATGCCTCCAACCTAGGTTGGGGGGCTCTTTTCGAGGGCAGACCGGTCTATGGCCTCTGGTCAGACCAGGAGAATCGCCTTCACATAAACTGTCTAGAGATGCTGGCGGTCGAGAATGCGCTGAAGCACTTCCTCCCATACCTGCGGGATCACCATGTACTAGTCCGCACGGACAATACGTCAGTGGTGTCCTACGTGAACCGTCAGGGCGGTGTCAGATCCAAAATTCTCTGCGCCCTGGCGGAACCCCTCCTCGTTTAGGCTCAGCACTCACTGCGCTCGCTGAGAGCCGCGCATGTGCCCGGTCACCTGAACGATGGTCCAGACAGACTGTCCAGAGACAATGTTCCCCCGGGAGAATGTTTTTTGCATCCCCAGACAGTCCAGTTATTGTGGCGCCTTTTCGGCAAAGCGAAAGTCGACCTTTTTGCGTCAAAAGACAACGCTCACTGCCCAAGGTTCTTTTCAGAGAACGAGGATGCGCTGGCCCAAACCTGACCCAGCGGCCCGCTGTACGCTTTCCCCCCTGTCTCACTGTTGCCACAGGTCATCGGGAGAATCAGGGAAGCGCGCCACTCGGTGATCCTCATAGCCCCACACTGGGAGAATCAAACGTGGTTCCCGGAGTTAATGCGGCTGGCAGACAGCCCCATGGCCGATCCCGGTGAGGAGAGACCTTCTCTCTCAAGCGCTGGTCTCTGCATGCATGGATAATCAACGAATACCCGTTGACCTGCCAAAATCTGCCACACAATCACACAGTCTAGAGCTTCCTCTACGAGACGGCTCTACGCGTCGAAATGGTCTGTGTTCAATAAGTGGTGCACCGCCAAAGATTTGGACCCACATACGTGTGGGGTCTCGCGGGTGCTTTGCTTCCTTCAAGAGCTGTTGGACATGGGCAGGTCCCCCTCCACGCTCAAAGTGTATGTTGCGGCCATTTCAGCGTTCGCCGACTCGGCGCATGGCCGCGCATTAGGAAGGAACGAGTTCATCATCCGCTTCCTTAGAGGAGCCAGGAGGATGAATCCCCCGCGGCCCCCGTCGGTTCCTATTTGGGATCTTTCCCTGGTCCTAGAGGCTGAAAGCGCCCCTGAAAGCGCATCCCTTTGAACCGATAGAAACTGTGGATTTCAAATATCTCACGCTCAAAACCGTTTTTCTGATAGCTCTGTCATCAGTCAAACGTGTGGGTGACCTACACGCGTTATCAGTTAATGCCGCGTGCCTCGAGTTCGGACCTAATGACTCGAAAGTCATTCTCAAACCGAGGCACGGTTATGTCCCCAAAGTGATGGGCACTCCCTTCTCATTTCTCTCTCAGCTTTGCCGGCATCCGGCAGCGAGGTCGATAATAACCTCCTCTGCCCTGTCAGAGCACTGAGAAATTACGTCACGCGCTCCGCCGCTGTCAGGCGCTCGAAGCAGCTTTTCGTTTTGTTTGGTGGGCGCACCAAGGGTCTCGCCGCCTCGAAACACAGTCTGTCCAGATGGATAGTGGACGCTATTGCGGCTGCTTACGCATCTAAAAACCTGCAGTGCCCCTTGGGCATCAGAGCTCACTCCACTAGAGGCATGGCCTCGTCGTGGGCTTGGTCCAGCGGGATTTCCATTCATGACATTTGTACGGCGGCGGGCTGGGCCTCCCCTTCTACATTTGTTAGGTTTTACAACCTGGAAGTTCCCGCCCTGCAGGCTAAACTTTTATCAGTCTAAGTCGCGCGTATGCCCGGCCCACATTCTCGTGCGCAGGCTACTGCTGTTCGATTTAGCTCTCCTGGTTGAGCTGCACTATAAAGGGTTGTGTCAGTTTCAGTACAGACCGGCTGGGCCGCTCTGAACTCCCTACTGTGTGCTTATGTACATGCGCTAGCCATTCTGTTGGCCGCCCGGCTCCCACTTATCGTGTTCCCCGGGCTTTCCCTGGGACTCATTCAGTGGATGCTGGGCGCGCACGGCGTTGACAAGGGTGTTCCCGTAGCGTAAGCAACTTACGCAATGCGAGAGAACCTCTCGTAAGAGAACGTAATCGGTTACCTAACGTAACATCTGTTCTCTCTAGAAGAGTGAACGAGTATTGCGTAACCCGCCGTGCTCGCGCCACGAGCTCATTCGCTTCATTGACGAAAACCAGTGAACCAGCCTCCGAGCCTTCCTTTTATACGCTTAACCACGCCCCTTCTGGCGGGCTGTGACGCGTGAGGGCGCCAAGCGCCCCCATTGGGCGTGACGTCACGCCAGGCTCAGTGGTAGGCTGCTGCAGTTGCCGCAGGGCAGCCAATGAGCACGCTAGATAGCCTGCTCTAGGTCTGCCTGCTGCTGCACTGCGTTGACAAGATTATAAAAATTAAGGATAATTTTTTGGCTTCATATCTCGAGAAAAGATGACTTTACCCGTAGCGTAAGCAACTTACGCAATACTCTCTTCTGGAGAGAACAGAGGTTACGTTAGGTAACCGATTACGATTTAGATGATCATTTGAAGTGTTTGGTTCCAAAACGCAATAAATCCATTCTGATTAATTTGAGTAAAAATGTGTTTTCTTTACCAAGAAAGTGGCAAGATGAAAACCATTTTTTTCTGTTTCAAACTTTCACATAGCATCTTTAGGTTATAATAACATAAAAAAATTCAAATCCAGATTTAGATTTTCAAAGATTTATTATAAAACCAGAAAAACAATTTCCCCAAAATGCAATAAATCCATGACACTTTTTTTTTTTTTTTTTTATGCAATTCATTGAATCAATATAAAAGTTATTTTTCATATTGAAACTGTTGAAAATACACAACAAAGTAAGTTGATCCACATATGACAGCCTCTGAACTTGGTCAATATCTTATATACAGGCACTGGACTAAAAATACATTCAATTAGCCGGGCGTCGCAGCTGAACTTTTTTGACGGCAATCAGCTGTAAAATGGCTTGGTGCTGCTCGGTTTTCATTGACTTTGAGTAAAACAATTGAACGTTTTTCAAAAGATCACCTGGGGTCAATGTGTCAGCGTGACATAAGTTTGATGCTGTCGTGTAAACAACAGCCAGCATTTTTCCTCCTCCCGAGTGCCTCATCTTTTTCCTCACGTAAATGATTAGATTTCGATGGCTTACGTTTCTTCCCCACCGCAGAAACCACCACACATTCAATGCTGTCAAAATTATTTTGTTTGTTTTGTTTGTTTGTTGATCACAAAGTACAAAGTAGATAAGGAAAACTAGGATGCCGGGTGTATTCAAATCACCACCGTTACGGTTTACAATGCATGGAATAGTGCGCTGTGATTGGTTGAGCGGATGTAACGTATTCTGCAGAGAAGGGAGACTGGCATTTGCCGTGGTTTAGAAAGAAAGGGAGAAAACATGACAGAATAACACAGCAAATATGGACATGTGGACGTGAGAATAACACATTTTATGTAAAATGAAAAATTTACTTTTCAATACCGACCAGATACAATACTGATTTTTGCGGGAACTAATTTTTTTTTTTTAATGGTGTTTATCAGTAAAAAATTTTAGTAACAAAGTATCCAGATGGCATAAACTGTGCTTGTGATTTAGCGACTGAAGCGATGCGAAATTCAACCAGGGACAGAAAACGAGAGGGGTTTGAGCTGTGCTCTCACAGAGTTGAGCCAGCTGGGGTTGAGAGTGTGAGCTGGCCTGGACTGAATCTGCAGCGCGGCTTACTGGTGACCTGATGCTGGAGGAAGGCCCATTCCTTTGCGTGAAGAGGGCGGCATTGCCCGAGACGTGAGCTCGGTGCTAGACGGGCCTTACTGTCCATTTCTCTATGGCATAAATTATTGAATGGGCCGGATTAGAGAAAGACGCAGAAGGAGATCACGGATGTTTCGCCCGTGGTGGCGAGGGTAGGCCTCGGCGTTTCGGCGTACTGGGACCCGTTTTTTTGGCCTGACGCCCACGAGATAACACCAGAGGGTTGCGGCAAAGATTCCTCAAGGATGAAAGATTCTTTATTGGACGGGAAGTGCTCAATTCGGATATGATGGTAAAGTAGGGCGGGGCCAAATGCTGAAAACTGTCAAGGAACGTAGGTGGGTCAACTGTGTATATAGGCCTCCAATCATGCTGATTGGGTAGACATGTTGATTACTGATTGCTGACTGCTGGTTGGAATGACATGATGATTGGGTAGATCATTTGATTGTGTTCCTCCCAAACTTTGTTAATAAAACATAATTTCAAGTTCAAGGCCAATTTCAGTTACACTCATTATTTACAGCCGGTCACACACAAAGTTTTCCCATGGTGCTCAGCGCAGCATTAAGAGGAGCTTTTGAAAGGGAACGCAAAGTTTCTCAGTGAATGCAAAGATTTTGCGAGAGAAAGTGAAAGCAAAGATATATGTACTTTTTTCCATCACCATGACTTTTTAGGGGCTCTTTAGTAAAATATCAGGTTGGAGTCATTGTAAACATTTTCATTTTTTTCTTGGCTTTTTTCTTTGTCATACTTGACTAATAATTTCTGCATGTCAACAGGATCTCAAGGAGCTCAAAACAGGCACTGAGAGTTCCTGTCTGGTTTGTCCTTGTCTGTCCTGTCCTAATATTGTGTTAGTTTCATAATGTTTCAGCTGTTTAAACCCTTTGATGTGTAAAAAAAAAAGAGGAATATTTAAAACAGTTAAAATTGTCATCATTTACTGACCCTCATATTCTCCTAAACCTGTATGATATTTTCTGACAGATGTAGATCAAAAACAGATGTTTTGAAGAATGTTAATTCCTTTCCATACAGTGACCAGGGACAAAAACAACATAAAAGCATCATAAAAGTAGTCCATATGATTACATAGTTTTTCTTCTACTCTGCCAATGGAGAGCCAATGGTGTTTAGCATTGTTTAATGCCAAACCTGGTGTACTGGACTATTTATGCACTATGTTTGAATCTGCAACTGCAGAAATAAGATTTTGAAGCTTTATTACCCCATTTTTTATACACATTATAACACACTGAATGCTAATCAATCTCCCACAAAAGAAAGAAAACCATCTGAACAATGAAGATCACGGAATTTAAATATTTGTGTGAACAATTACATTTTAATTGTAAATTTATTAAATTTAATAATTAAATATTAAACCTTTAAATTTATTTTGAACATCACAATTCAGCAGCTTTTAAATACATGCGAGTCTGTTTGTGTTTGTTTTCTTTTTCTGTTGCAGACTGAGCCGGAGATTATTGAAGAGACTGACGTCGACCGTCTAGCAGCCCGCCATTATTTTGGCTGTGGTCGACAAATCAAAGGTCAATCTGAGACATCAACGCTGAGCTCTCAGCCTTCCATAGATGAGGTTCGTCAGCAGATGCATCTCCTGCTAGAGGAAGCCTTTAGCCTAGCTTCAGCTGGCCACTCCACCTCCAGCCACCACCACTATCACTCCCACCATCAACATCAGTCGCTGGGTCCCTATGACTTGGGTCCAGTCATCCCATACTCGGAGGTGGTGACCAGTGCGCCAGTCACCAAGAGTCAAGGGCAGGGAGGCCTGCAGTGGGTGCCAGCCTATAAACCAGACCCTTACCAGTGCAGTCTGGCCAAACAGGTACAGTTGTACATTCTGTCACTAAAGCCATTATAAACACTTATTAGTCTTATTCGTATTAATGTCAACATGGAATCAAAATTGACCTTATTTACTTGCATACAACTTGCTTAAATAAGATTATGGAAGTAAAATGACTTGATTTACACTACTGATCAAAAGTTTGGAATAATTACTATTGTTTAATGTTTTTTTTTTTATTAAAGAAATCTATTATCTCTCTTTTTTTTTATTGCTGATTAATCAGCTAACATTTTCTCGTTTTGATATCAGAAGTAGTGAAGTAATTGTGCCGATTAACAGTGTTATTACAAAGCCTTTTTGTGTGCATGTGTAAAATCAAGCAATGTCTGAAATCTAATTTATTATCATTCAAATGTCGAAAAGATTTGTGTATATATGTACAGATGTATCAACAAAAAGCTTCCTTGTTAAAAACTTTGGTAACACTTTCTTTGAAGCCTGTATTTATAATGCATTATACTGGTATTCTTAATGCATTATAATACATGCATAATGCCTTAAAAATTTATCTTAACAATAGTTACAATGCATTATAATACTTACTTATTTGTGGTTATAACTTTTAAGAGAACAATGCATTACAACACCAGATGAAGCCTGCATTTACAATGCATAATAAGGGAATTCTTAATGCATTATAATGCACACATAATGCCTTATAAACAACCTTATAATGAGTTTATCATTTCATTATAAACAACAGTAATAATACCTACCTACTTATTAGAACTGGTAAAGCCTTGTAATTTTACAATTTTTATGAATAGAACATGATTTGCATTTTGAATGTATTGTTTTATTTGTACTTTTCCACAAAACTTTGATTTTACCTTAAGGGAAATGTCTTATAACCAATTCATGATATCTCATGGCTGTTTAAAAGAATACTTTTGTAACTTTACTTAAAGCAGACAAAGACCACTTATTAATATTAAGACCACATTATGAAGCTTTTTAGATGTTTAAAAGAAGGTTTTGTTTTTGTCACTATACTTTAAGCAGTAAAATACCACTCATAAGATGTAGTATGATATTGTGCAGGTCTTAAGTAGACAATGTCAAGATATGAGACTTGGGAAAGTAAAAGATATGAAACTATGGGATATGTAATCCATTATAACTGTGTGGATAAAATCATGTTGATTGTGTGTTATAAATCATCATACTCTTAATAGTTATAACCACAAATAGGTAAGTTTTATTACTGTTGTTACCATTATTCATGAGATGACACAACACATTTTAAGGTTGTTCATAAGGCATTGAAAATGAAAATTAGCCCATGATTTACTCACCCTCAAGTCATCCTAGGTGAATGTGACATTCTTCTTTCAGTTGAATACAATCAGAGTTATATTAAAACATTTCCTGGATCTTCCAAGCTTTATAATGGCAGTGAATGGCTTTATATTTTTTGAAGTAGTTCAAACAAACAGGGCTGGATAACAAACTCAAGCTCCTCCGACATTTCTCTTTAAAAATTGTCATTTCAGACTTCTTATTCGTGACTGGTGTTTTGTTTTGCTCTATCCTCTGCACTTCCGCGTTCGTCATTACGTTGTGCGTCAAGGTCAAGGTCAAGGGTTACTCTTTCGCCATAAATCAATGCGTACGGCCGTCTGCCGGAAGCTAGTTATTTTAGTCGATAAAGTTTTAAATATGAATATTTTTCTTACACGAACACATCACTTCAGTTTAGAAGGCCTTTATTAACCCCCTGGAGCCGCGTGGAGCACTTTTATCATGGTTGGGTGCGATTTGATGGACTCATCAAAGCCATTCACTGGCATTATAAAGCTTGGAAGAGCCAGGACATTTTTTAATATAACTCCAACTGTATTCGTCTGAAAGAAGAATGTCATATACACCTAGGATGACTTGAGGGTGAGTAAATCATGGGCTAATTTTCATTTTTGGGTGAACTATCCCTTTAATAATACCCTTGTGATACATAATAAATGCAGACTTCATAGAAAATGTTACCAAAACTTCTTTCCTTGGTCAAAACCCATATCACTTGAGCGTTATGTGAACTAAACGGTAATATGCAAATTTCTCAAAAAGACATTCAGGTTCACTCAGCTTCCTGACATGGCTCTTGGGTCTCCTCCACCCCCCGTCCCACCAAGAACAGGCCCTCCACCTGAGTCCTCACTGCAACGGTCAGAACATACACACACCTTGTTACACCTCTTTTTTCCCGTCATGGCAGTGACTAGTGCATCAGTTTATTCAGCATTTATTTTTGTTCCATCATTTACTCAAAACCAAATGACTTTCTGTCTTCCGTGGAACACAAAAGTTCACAAGTCTAACAGCTAAAGTAAATGTGGATAGAGCTATCAAGCTCCAAAAATGACATTAAAGTACCAATAAAGTATGTACGACTTGTGCGCTATATAAGTCCTCTAAGCTTGCCATTATTAAGTTGTTATGCACTGAAAAGGAGAGCTTCCAACAATGTCAACAATGTCATTGTTGTAACCAACGCACCGTGCCAAGTTTGATTAATGACAGAAATTTTGGTCTGTCCCTCATGCAAAGTTATTGCTGGGCTCCAGACTAACATTTTAGAGCAGCAAACTCAGACACTTCTCACTAGATTTCACAGAGCTGTTTAGTGAAAAGTGAATATTGCGTTTACAGAGTGGTTTTCCAATCACTAAGTGAACCTGGTAACTGGTTTCGGGGAACCTCTTCTTGAGCTTGAGCTGGCGGCAGAGCTCCTCGGAGATTAAATTTCCGGCTGACCCAGAGTCAATGAGGGCTGGTATAGAAACAGATACATGGACTGCAGTCAGTACTACAACTGTGGTAAGTGGTTTAATTTCAACAGAGGGGTCGTAAATAAAGCTCACCGTGGGTCTTGGAGGACGGATGGGACATGTGTATCTGATGTGTCCTGAGGCACCACAGTATAAACACAGACCCTGGGCCATCCTTCTCTGCCGGCAAAAAGGCAAACGAGTGTTACCAAGTTGCATTGGTTCGGTGTCTGGTTCTGGAGCGTTGGGAAACTTTGGCTGGCGGAGATGATGGGGGAAATACTGGCTCGGTTGTTCATCCAGACAATGCTGCACATGGCGCGCCACTTGGAGTGATAGTTGAATGAACTTTTCAAGTCCCATTGAGTCCCATAGCGAGATGCAATCGCAGACCTGGACCCAGTCCCTGCCAATAGGTGGTCAGGAGCGAGCTTTCGTTCCATCCACTGGCCGCTGCAAGGGTGCGAAACTTCAAGGAATAATCAGAAATGGACATTTTTTCCTGTTTAAGATGATATAGTTGCTTACCAATGGTTGAATCTCCTTGTGGTTAACCAAAGACCTGGCGGAAGTGTCTTGTGAAACTATCCAGGGATTGAGTTACCGGTCCTGCTTGAGTCTAGAGAATTTCGGCCCACTGTAAAGCTCGCCCTGACCGCAAGGATATAATTAAGGCAATCTTGGCTCGATCTGTGGCAAAACGCTGCGTTGCATCTCTAGAGCCAGTGAGCATTGTAAAAGGAATCCGTTGCAATTCTCCGCCGAGCCAGAGTAGGGCGCCATGATGGCCACAGGACTGGTGTGCGTTACCGGAGAAGGAGAAGCAATGGCGGATGTTGTGGCTGTGGAAGCCATAGATATCATATATAAACGCTAGATGTCTTATGGCGCAGTCACTTCCGGCATCATCGTTCGGCCATCTTGTGACAGTGCTCTGTGCATTAAGGTGAATGATCAACATGCACACAAATCCTCTTATCTCACTGAAATCTTGACGGATTTACAAACGGTTTGGTTTCTTACAAACATTATTAACGTGGCTATAATTCCGAATGCTTGAACATGTATGTTATAATTTTTCATATGTATGCAGTGTATGTATGCAGTGTCATAACTACATCTCTGACGTTTATAACAAACCAAACCGTTTGAAAATCGGTAGAAAAATGAGCAAGTTATGGTTATTTAAAAGTACATGCACCATTGAAGTAGTGAGCGAGTACACTGTGGCAAGATGGCCGCCACGTGCGGACGTCGACCTCCATTGGCCAGCAGTGCGCACGAGACATCTAGCCTTTATATATGATATTGTGACGGTAGCCAGCCCTTTTGGATTATTCTCACTCAAGTTTCAGCGCCCCCTTTTGTATGTTTATGGACTCGCGTACTTGCTTTCTAGTATGCATTGTTGACTGCTGATTGACTATCACCTGTATTGATTTAACTCTGATCAGTTAACCTATATCTGGCTTGTTAACCTGGCGTCTCTTTGTGCAGTATTGTTTCACTGTTGTGTGCATGTCTGAGCGTTCCTGGTTTTTCTTGCCTACCTGTGTCTTGACTCTTGCCTTGCTGAATCTCTCTGATTGTTGCAGCCTGCCTAGTGACCCTCTGCCTGTTTCTGGATTCCGTTTGCCTGCAGCCTGCCCATGATCTCCAGCCTGGTTCTCGACATGCCTTTGTTTAACCCTGAATCTGTTGATGCTGAATCTAATCTTTGACTGAGTTGAATAAATTGTTGCACTTGGATCTGCCTCTGTCATCTCATTCATAACAGAATACTGCACCCAAAACGAAGATCCAGCAACTATGTCTACTCTGTATGCTGCAGTCACCGCTTGAGCTTCCCTGCTTGCCACGCATCAGCTCCAGCTGTCTCGCCTGACCTCAGTAACGGAGGAACTGCTCAAGGCTGTTCAATTTTTGCAAAAGTCTGCTGTGGCTTCATCTCCAGCGTCAGCATCTCCTGCACCAGCACATGCTTCCGAGCCTCTGACTATCGAAAGTACGAGCCCTCACCTCGCATTCCCCGAAAAGTTCACCGGAGATCCTGGTAAATTCAAAGACTTTGTTTCCAGATGCTCTCTGTATTTCACCCAGCAGCATTCGCTTTATCCTACTGATGCCGATAAGATCGCCTTTGTTTGTTCACTGCTCTCTGGCTGCGCATTGGATTGGCTCGTCACGGTCTGGAAAACGGATGGATCCGCCTTCCCCTAATTCGAGGTATTTATGCAGCACTTTCAAGCTATGTTCGATGACGTTCAGGAGGGTGAGGAAGCGGAGAAAGAAGCGCATCACATCAGACCAGTCAAGCCTTCACGTTTCGTCATGCCCGTGCAGCCAGCTCTTCGCGTCGGCACTGTCCGGACCGTGTTTCGCGCCGGATCTTTTGAATCCGTTCTTCGCGCCGGTCCTGTTGAGCCTGCGCTTCACGTAAGCCCTGCTACCCGATTAGTCACTAGACTTCCTATGATGATATCCAGCATAATAGACCCTCAGCTGATATCAGTGCGATCGACCAGAAATATCTTGCCTCGCGCCAGATCCTTCGAATCCGCTCTCCGCGCCAGAGCTGTTGTGCCTGCTGTCCACGTGAGTCTTGCCAAGCTAGCGCCCCATATAGCGCCTGCTGAATCGAAGACTGTGGAAATTATGCCCGCCAAATCTGAGACCGCAGAGGTTTTTCCTGCCGAACCGGAGTCTGAGCGCAACGAGGCCGTTCCTGCCGAGTCCAGTGAGTCAAGCCCTGCCGAGTCCAGTGAGTCAAGCCCTGCCGAGTCCAGTGAGTCAAGCCCTGCCGAGTCCAGTGAGTCAAGCCCTGCCGAGTCCAGTGAGTCAAGCCCTGCCGAGTCCAGTGAGTCAAGCCCTGCCGAGTCCAGTGAGTCAAGCCCTGCCGAGTCCAGTGAGTCAAGCCCTGCCGAGTCCAGTGAGTCAAGCCCTGCCGAGTCCAATGAGTCAAGCCTTGCCGAGTCCAATGAGTCAAGCCCTGCCGAGTTGGACGAAGCCAGCTCAGCCGTGTTGAATGGATCCTACACTGCCAGGGGTGAGCTTTTGGCGCTTCCACCCACACTCCCTCTCTCGCCTCTATTGGACTCATTTTGCTCGCCTGTTCTGCTGCTGCTGAGCCCTGTCCACCCCTCTGCTCATCCTCAGCTACCTGTCTGTGTCGCTGTGCATTCGCCTCAGGGTGTCCAGTCCTCAGCATCGCCCTGGCCTGTGGATTCCCCACCTTCGCCTCTGTCCCCTGAGCCTCAGACTCTACCTCGGTCTTTCGATCTTTCGGCTTCACCTCGGTCCCATGTGCTTTCTGCTCCACCTTGGTCCCTCGTACCTGCGGTGTTACCTTGTCTCTGTGTCCGTCCGGATCTGTTGGGGATCCCCGAACTGCCTGATCCTCCCTGGCTTCCTGAACTGCCTGACCCTCCCTGGGATGGGGGGGTTTGTTTGGAGCGTCTGGAAGCCGCTCCTTTGGGGGGGGGGGCTATGTGACGGTAGCCAGCCCTTTTGGATTATTCTCACTCAAGTTTCAGCGCCCCTTTTGTATGTTTATGGACTCGCGTACTTGCTTTCTAGTATGCATTGTTGACTGCTGATTGACTATCACCTGTTCTGATTTAACTCTGATCAGTTAACCTATATCTGGCTTGTTAACCTGGCGTCTCTTTGTGCAGTATTGTTTCACTGTTGTGTGCATGTCTGAGCGTTCCTGGTTTTTCTTGCCTACCTGTGTCTTGACTCTTGCCTTGCTGAATCTCTCTGATTGTTGCAGCCTGCCTAGTGACCCTCTGCCTGTTTCTGGATTCCGTTTGCCTGCAGCCTGCCCATGATCTCCAGCCTGGTTCTCGACATGCCTTTGTTTAACCCTGAATCTGTTGATGCTGAATCTAATCTTTGACTGAGTTGAATAAATTGTTGCACTTGGATCTGCCTCTGTCATCTCATTCATAACAGATATCTATGGTGGAAGCGCTGAACGCGTGCTTGAATCCATCCACGATCTCCTGAAAAGGATCTGGAGCGCTCATGCTGCGTTAAAGTAGGGTCTGGTCTTCTGTAACGGATTGACTCAGACAGGTGTTGAAGTGTTGTAATTGTATAGTGTAATAGGAGTGTAAGGTGTAATGTAACAGTTGTAAACAGATACTGTCATGAAAGAAACTATCAGACTAATCTGATATATATATATATATATATATATTATTTTTATTTAATTTAATTTTTTTTATAAAAATAAATAAAACCTTCCTGCATACATTTAAATGAACACCTGCCATGGTGTTTCTTATTTTTCCTCTCTGGTTTAGATCTGAGTCTTTTGTATGTCCTAAGACAATGCGCCATACAATTTAAAGGTGAAGTTTGTAGTTTCTGCGACACCAGTGGCACCTAGAGGAATTACAAAAATACAGCATATTTTGCTAATGGCTGTTCCCTCAACTCAAACATCACGCTTGTAACGGAATGTCTCAACAGGTAAATGTAGGCTACTTTCAATAAAAGGTCCAACATATACATGGTGCAACACCCAGCATACCCAGTTAAAGAATTCAGTACTCGACACTGGTTTATGAGAATGGTTAAGGTGTGTTTAGACCATCTAGCTCCACCCATTACATCCAGTGAGGGGGAGCTGGACGTCAACCCATTGGCTCTACAGTGAGCAGCCTCTTAAATTCAGTAGCACTAGAAGGAAAAAATGTTGCAAAATGCAACCATTTAGTTGCAGTCTAGGTCAAGGTAGACAACCAGCCTTGGGCTACAAGATGAAGATAAAACAGAGCTTCCCGCTTTGGCGGTGTTTGCTCGTGCTGAATCAGATTTGACAGCCATGCCTGCTTGGGCCACCGCACACTCAGACTCATTCTGAGCGATCACAGCTGGATGATTGGTTTCAAGGCTCGGAACACTATGCAAAGATCGTCTTTTTTTCCAGAAGTGCATGAAGAGCTTTGGCAGTATGGATGTCCATTAGTGCCAAAATCTGTTCAAAGTTTTTCCTCTCTCATTACCCTCAACTGTTGGGCGGTCAGGGGGTTGATGGGGATTCCCCAGATGGAGTGTGAATTTTTTTTTTTTTGCTTGATTGCATCAATAGCCATTCACAGTCATTGTTTGGAAAAGAGCATCCTGGACATTATTTTCAACATTTCAAAAGAAGGACATATTTTTGGTGAAATATTTCTTCAACAAAATCATGTATTTTCATGAAGTCTGCCATATAACTTAATTATAATTAATTCTAGTTAATTCTCTCTGTACAAAGGCAGCATATTGACTTTCCACATAAATCAACACTATCACCTGGTGGTAAAACCATGTCAATGCATGAAATTGTTGCTATGTTCTTCAGGTCATCTTCTGATCTTGGTCCAAAGGGTCATTGTCCTGAATCGTCAATGCAGAGTCAGCATGAAAGTGCTCCCTACATGGCAAACAGCAGAGCGCCACTCCCTCCTGTCACTACTGAGCCCATTCCCAACCACTCAGGTTAGTGTGTGTTTCAACTGTTTTTCTATGGTTTACAAACATTCAATAATGACTTCTCTCATGCAAAGGCCTTCACACCTCATAACCAGTAAAATTTCAGCCGTGTATGTCCATGAACATTGATGGATTCCTGTACTATACTTCCATATGAGTAATCTTTTTTCTTTTTTTTAATATACTGTTCAATGTTACCATTTCATGTTTTCAACATACATCCAGCAAACGAGAAGTTCAGCGGGAGTTTACTATGTCCATATGTTTCATATTTTCTTCAAGCAGTGTCACAGTGCAATTTTATTTATTTATTTTTAAATGTTGTTCAAATAAAGTTTCCAAATTGGGATTTTGTAACACTTTGTTTTGATGGTCCCTTTTGAACATTCTGTTGACTATAAGTAACTTTGCCAACATATCAGCTTATTCTAACCCTAACCCTACCATTCTACTAATACTCTACTAACACTCAAATGAGAGTTAGTAGGTGCAACGTTACTTATAGTCAACAGATTGTTAAAGGGACCTTCAATATAAAGTGAACCAGAGATTTTTGCAGTGATGCCATAGAACAACCATTTTTTTGTTCCACAAAGAATCTTTCAAGGAAAACCTTTTCTTTTTTTCTTTTTTTTTTGTGTGAAGAACATTTTATTTATCTGGAGAACATTTTTCCACTTTAACCCATAAGAACCCGGACCAATTTCTCCTTATAGGAAAATTATGGGGCATATAAAACAGACCAAATGGACCACTTATAACATGTTTCTGCAGTTGTTTTTGCTTAATAACAGTTTTTTTTGTTTGTTTTTTTTCTTTTCCACAACATATATCAAAATTATTACTTTTCTGGGAAGATAGCCGGGTGACAGCCAAGCATTGTTTGCGAAACATATCAAGCCATGTAAGGATCTTCCAATACTTATCCTCTGCTTGCCGATTTGACAAATCATTGTTGTCAGTGAAAGGTAGACTTGCTACCAGGGTCTGAAAACAGTTGCTTGACATGTTGTCAGTCACCATGGGACACCTTGTGTCATTTTCCCGGTATGCACGATTTCCTGGCATTAGGTGCAGACCCATGCGCAGATGGATACCAATCAGTATTTCCATTTCTTTAACAGTGGTGTTAACATTCTTCTGAGTTCCAGATTTTTCCACACTGTACAAATTAGTTTGTTCCTCTAGTCTAGGAGCTCAAGCATTTCTGCTGTTAGGAACGTTCTGAAATACTCCAGGGGCATTAGAAGATTGTCTGGAGGTGTGATACTCGGTCCTTTGAATGTGCACTCAGGGATTTCAAAATGTTTCCTTCTCCAATAATTTTTTTTTTACCCTGGCTGGGTGTTTTTTGCTTCCCAGAGTTTATGTTTGGTTGTGCAGCTTCTAAATCTAAATCACTTGATGTCTGAATCAGACCCACTTGATTCATCTTCCTCCATGTCTTTCTTGTTAAGGGTGTAATCAGGGTCATCAAATGTCTTCTTCCTAGTCACTGTCACATCCCTCATTCTCACTGTTATCTCCCTAGATAATTTTCAGCACATTCTGAACATCAAGTTGTTTCCTGAATCTATTCATGTTATTCTTACTACAAAAAAGTTAAAATAACCTAAAATAGGACCAACATATGATATCAACATCTTGTTTTAGTTACAGGTATGCAAAATAGTTTCAAAATACATTTCATTAACATTGTAATTAAAGGTGCTGTATGTAGGATCCAGCGGCCTCTAGCGGTGATGTTTCAGATTGCAACAACAGCGCTCGTGCTCGTGAAAAACAATAAAGTTACAACTGTAGTCTTTCACATCAGATAACGTTAGCAAATGGTCGGCGTTAGCTGGCGAACTAATGATGTCTAACTTGAGCCAACTAAAGCACAAAATCACAATATATTTTACATGCTTTGAAGTATTGTTAGCTTACCTGTCCAAAAGGATGAAAGCCAACTCAGGGTCTGTTTTTATACCTAAAACAAAGCGGAGGTCTCTCCATAATTCAAACGCTCTGCCAATGTTGATCCGTGTTTTCGTCCTGAGTCGATCCGATTGACGTTTGGCCTGACGAGCTTCAGCAGATACATTTTTTTTTTTTTTTGGAGTTTGGAGTTTGGAGTTTGTGTTGTGCTGGAGGCAGGTCGTTTTTTGGTGTTATCAGACTCCATGTCGTTAGCTGCAGTGCCGTCGCAATAGACTGTATATATAAAACGGAGAGGCTCGGGAGCGCGCATGCACGTCACATCCGGTGGATTTCGCAGAAAATCCGACCCGGAGACTTCACATAAAAATAGGAATACTGGCCTTCAGAGGTAATAGCAAAACGCGAAAAGTGGATCATTGTAATGTGTGATTACAACCCCTTCACAGACGGGCAATAAAAAAAGGATTCATTTTATAAAAAAAGTTACATACAGCACCTTTAATTTTTACATTGTTTTTATGTTTACATTTGTTAAAATATATGCTTTGAAATGAGCAGCAGAAAATATATAACAATAAAATAATTGAATCAGATAAATTAATTGAGCAGCTCATTACCATTTTTCTTAATGTGACATATACGTCACATCAAAATTCCACCTACTATTTTAAGGTTAACAGCCCGATGTGACATTCATGTCACCACAATATTTTCACAACTGGTTTTATATCAATTTGTTCAAGAAATGTATTAAAATCAGGTTAAGTGTAATCTAGGATATGTTATTAAAACATTAGAATTGTTGCATGGTTTGAAACATACCTTTAGTAACAAAAACAAGTGTTTTTAAAAATTGCTGACATAGCAACATGTGCTAACCAGACAGGCCATAATTTTGGAAATGTTGCCATGGCAACAAAAATGCACACATTGCCACATGACTGAACCTGGATGTTCCTTATATGTCACTAAGGGACTTCCTGAGTTGAAAATAAGGGATACTGCTTTAAAAAGACCTTTCTAGATAATCACCAGTGTTTGTGACACCCGCGTCACCACGGGTTCTTATGGGTTAAAGATCCATTTGTGCAATGGAAAGGTTTCATGGATGTTGAAGGTTCTTCATAAAACCATTTCAGTCATGACAACTCTCAGAGTGGATCAATTTCAACCAGTATTTATTACATGGAACATGGAATAGGCTTCATTTTGGCAGACGAGATCTGCTATGCTGCTGCTGCTGAGCAAATACAATAATTTGTTCAGCTTAGTCAAAAATAACAAACAAATGAAAGGCTGCTTCAAGAAATGTTAGAACCCCTGTAGCAGATTGGTGCTTGGGAGGAGAATGGATAACAGAAGCTATCACATCGCGCAGCGTGCCGATCGCAAGCTAGGGTACGATATATATGGTTGCGTGGAAATACTTCTGATTGGCTGGTGCCGCAGCGTTGAAAGAACCAATCAGCGTTCGATTACAGTTTCATGCCTGAACTATGTATTGATGCCAATAAAGAACCTTCATTTTAGTATAGTTATGTAGAGTGTAGCTATGCTTATATTTTAAGTTAGGGAAGTTTAACACCCTTCCTGGATCATTGGTGATCTGCACATGAAGGATACCTCAAATTGTGAACCTTGTTGACGAGAGTTGGGCTGTTACTTTTTTAAATGATCTGAATTGGCTGATGATAAAATGTGAAAACATCAGAAACTTACATTGAAGGAGGGACTGGACCCATATCTAGAAAAGAATAACATCGATTTTTGGGTGGGCTATTTTGACGTCAAATATCAAGCAATCACAAAGCAACCACACAGAACACCTTCAAAACTTTTTAGCATCATGGCCATGAGTATGGCACAGCCAAACACTACTCATATTTCCTTCAGAATATGTAAACATAAGTTAATCCCAATATGCTTAATGATAGCATGTGTTTATTTCAAATATACCCTAAAATCTCTTCCTTTTTTGACCCACAGGAAATCCTATGACAGCAGTGTACGCCATCCCAGCCACTCGTCCAGGATGCACAGGATATTTCATCTCTACACCACCCTCCTCCTATCACAGCCCATCCTGGATGTCTTACCCCCCTGAACCCGAGGACGTGCCTCCTCAGTGGGCAGAATCTGTAAGAATACATTTATCATATTTATTTATCGGTTTTCTATCAGTTGTCCAATTCTGCTTCACAAACTGGGTTGCATCCCAAGACTCCAGTGTTACAGTGCATGCATCACTAATACAACTTAACGTGGAGTAAACCTCATGGACTGCAACCAAGAGAAGCAGAACTGGTCTGTCACATGTGCCTTTATAAATTGTTCTGAATTTGGGGTACATTCTGTCTGCTTTTGTGACCTGCCCTTGGGTGCAAGGCTCGTCTTTTTGGATTGTCCTTATCCCTGTTTGTGTGTGCCTGCATTCACACGGTGTCTTTTTGCAGAACCAGTGTCATTTAGAAACCATTTGCTGAACTGAATTTATCGCTGACGTTGAGTGGAAACAACAAATTCCCGGGGTAGTTGAGCACATTTCTTCAAATGAACACTTTTCTTTTTCTTTCTTTCCTCTGTCACAAGCAGGGTTGTGTGCCATTCAGAATTGAATTGACTTAAAAAAAAAAAAAAAGACCTTTAGGGACTGTTCGTTTTTTATTTAAGGGGCTACCGGAGGAGTTTTGAGATCTATAGTCAAAATAGACTTGACCCTCCCTTTGCCAGCAATACATTTTTCTATGACCCTCCAAAAAATGATTGTGAAAAAAGGCATGACCCTCCCCGATAATTTATTGATTACTTCTATACTGGTTTGCGCTTGGCAAAGATGTTCAGATAGCCATTGTTTTTTTACAACCATGACAAATGACTTAACCTCTGCTTTCTCATCTTACACATCACAATCCACTGTTATGGTGGCCATTTCAGTAGATTTACTCACTAACATTGTTGTGGAAACTAAAATATGGTAGTATCGTGCTACAGCGCACATTCTATCAGCTGCAGTTCTGCCGCCTCAATCCAAATACTGTAAAACTCAACGTACATTCACATCACATGTTAATGCAGCGGTAGAGTTACACTCACAGGACACTGCACTTATTCGCAATCACAAAAGTTCAACAGCGCCAAACTGGATTTTTGATTTTTGATAGCGATGGGGGGCCGAGACTGAGAGAGCTACATGGAGTTACATGGAAAAATATGCACCAAACAAGCCACTTTGAAAGTTTGCTGTTTTCATGAATACAAAAGTTGGGTGACCCTCCCCCTACACTAAAAAAAGTTGGATGACCCTCCCCTCAACAAAAAATAAAAAGACATGATCCTCCCCTATTTTCCTCTGGTGGTTCATTCCATAAATACCAAACGGTCTCTTAATTTTCCTGATTTTGATTAATATTATGCAGAATGTAAGGAAGTAGAATTAAATGAAAATGAAATGAAATGAAATGAAATGAAATGAAATGAAATTCCTTTAACTTATAGATATATTCTGATAATCTTCTTTTATACAACATGGGCACAAAACATTCTTAAGATTACAATTCTTCCTAAGCTCTATTTTCTTTTATTAGATCTTAATAAAAATTCAGGTTATTAAAAATAATGTTCTTAACTCTTTCCCCGACAATGATGGAATTTTCTGTCATTTATGATACAATTCTTCCCCGGCATTGGTGGAATATAACATGTTTTCACCGTTATACAGTCATGGCCAAAAGTGTTGGCACCCCTGAAATTTTTCCAGAAAATTAAGTATTTCTCACAGAAAAGTATTGCAATTACACATGTTTTGCTATACACATGTTTATTTCCTTTGTGTGTATTGGAACAACACAAAAAAAACAGAGGAACAAAAGCAAATTTGACATAATTTCACACAAAACTCCAAAAATGGGCCGGACAAAATTATTGGCACCCTTAACTTAATATTTGGTTGCACACCCTTTGGAAAAAATAACTGAAATCAACCGCTTCCTATAACCATCAATAAGCTTCTTACACCTCTCACCTGGAATTTTGGACCCCTCTTCTTTTGCAAACTGCTCCAGGTCTCTCATATTGGAAGGGCGCCTTTTCCCAACAGCAATTTTAAGATCTCTCCACAGGTGTTCAATGGGATTTAGATCTGGACTCATTGCTGGCCACTTCAGAACTCTCCAGCGATCTCGGACGCAAACCCAGCTTTCTGACACTGGGCCCTACATTGCGACCCAAAATCCTTTGGTAATCCTCAGATTTCATGATGCCTTGCACACAGTCAAGGCACCCAGTGCCAGAGGCAGCAAAACAACCCCAAAACATCTTTGAACCTCCATCATATTTGACTGTAGGTACTGTGTTCTTTTCTTTGTAGGCTTCATTCTGTTTTCGGTAAACAGTAGAATGATGTGCTTTACCAAAAAGCTCTATCTTGGTCTCATCTGTCCACAAGACGTTTTCCCAGAAGGATTTTTGCTTACTCGCGTACATTTTGGCAAACTGTAGTCTTGCTTTTTTATGTCTCTGTGTCAGCAGTGGGGTCCTCCTGGGTCTCCTGCCATAGCGTTTCATTTCATTCAAATGTCGACGTATAGTTCGCGCTGACACTGATGCACCCTGAGCCTGCAGGACAGCTTAAATTTCTTTGGAACTTGTTTGAGGCTGCTTATCCACCCTCCGGACTATCCTCAATTTTTCTCTTCTGTCCACGTCCAGGGAGATTAGCTACAGTGGCATGGGTTGCAAACTTCTTGATCATGTTGTGCACTGTGGACAAAGGAACATCTAGATCAGTGGAGATGAACTTGTAACCTTGAGATTGTTGATATTTTTCCACAATTTTGGTTCTCAAGTCCTCAGACAGTTCTCTTCTCCTCTTTCTGTTCTCCATGCTTAGTGTGGCACACACAGAAACACAATGCAAAGACTGAGTCAACTTCTCTCCTTTTTATCTGCTTTCAGGTGTGATTTTTATATTGCCCACACCTGTTACTTGCCCCAGGTGAGTTTAAAGGAGCATCACATGCTTCAAACAAACTTATTTATCCACAATTTTGAAAGGGTGCCAATAATTTTCTGTGAAAATTTTGAGTTTTGTGTGAAATTGTCAAATTAGCAAAAACGCAATTTTCTCAGCTTTTTTGTTCAAAATGTTCAAAAATAAAGAATAAAACAGTTTAATTTAAGTTTAAAAGCAAAGGCCCTGTTCTTTCCTTTGATATGTTGCATGTTCAAATATTCACACAACAAAATATTCTGAGGGCCATTACATTTTTGTGAAAATGATCAAAAAGGCTGGCGGTGGCTGGCAACCCTTTTTTAAATAGTGCTGGTGGGGAAAGATTTAAAAATCAAAGTAAATAATGCTTTAAATTTAGGATAATCTCCCATTTATCTTGAAACCCCCAAGGGTAAGATGTTTAATGAATTAATAAGTATATAAAATATCTGCATATAACACATATTACTACAAGATTTTACTTGTATAACCTAGCAAGTAAATAGTCAGTGCTTGCTACTTAAAAACAGTTAAGGGAAAATCAATTTAGTCTCGCGTAGCCAGACCTTCAGTCTGACGGCAGAAGGTCTAGACTCCATAGCAGCTTTCATTGGCCAAGGACCACCCATCTGACTGACATGTAAAGCAACCAATCACAGTTCGTTTTGTTACGCGTCATGTGTACGGGCGTGAAAATGTAACATTGATGTCCCTACAATAACAAACCAGTGTGTAAAACTCTTGGATGTATTTTGAAGAGTCTATGCCGCAAAATTTACATACTTCACATACTTTTGAAAATCCAGTGTTTAGTTGATCATGAAAAGCGCTCATTGGCCTCGTTTACACTGTCGATGTGTAATATGAAATGTGACCCAAAAAAATGTGATTTTTTTGCTCAAATGTGACACAGATCGGATATGTTCTATGACAGAGTAAACAGGAAGAAAACGCATGCATTCGGATATTTCGAGATCGGTTTCAGGCCTCGTTCATAGCCTATATGGAAATAATGTGCCAATGCGACTGTCATGTAAACAGTCAGATCGAATTTTCTGAGGCATTAGGCTACGTCTCCGCGGTTTAATGACGAGAGAAACCCCGACGCGTATCAGCAAAGGGACGGATGGCCCGACGAAACGTTGTGTCGTTGTAGGAGAGGAATGTGGACACACCTTGACACAACATATCAAAGGTTGGCTTGCTCATCCTACAATTTCAGACCCGCTGCTCCTCGTTAAAGCCCACCACGATCTCATGAAAGTGCGTATCTATAGCACAAATTTTATTTCTTGTGCCATTTACGTCAAAAATGGTTTTTGAGTGCATATGATATGCAGTTTTCGCGTACATATGATATGCACTTTATGGCGTGTAATACACGCACTCCACACCCTAATCCTACCCAAGGGGTTTACAGTGCGTATCTGCATGCAAAAACTATTTTTGGTGTGTAAATGGCACGAGAAATAAAATTTGTGGTATAGATATGCACTTTCATGAGATCGTGTTGTATGTTCCCACCAGTCCTGAGATCTCTCTCGCACACAATAACTGAAGCATATGCGCAGGCTGTAATGATGGCCCTTTTCGTCTTCCTCCGCCTCAAAATCATGGTGATGTTTGGCGAACTTCGCATAGGCTATATCGCAAAGCTAGCATCAAGCATATTTCACATTTGTCCATCTGTGCAAGAACCCCCTTTAAGCATGTGCGACGTTTCAGATAGTATGTCAAGTGTAAACACATGAATCAGATATGGGTCACAATTGAAAGAACGTGTAAATGGACGGTCAAAAAAATCGGATATAGGCAACAAATCAGAATTGGGCATCAAGACCTGCAGTGTAAACAAGGCCATTGTCACAATTGTAAACACGACAACGTTCTTCTTCTATGAGGGCGTCTGGCGTCTCAGCATCTTTGTTTCCAGGTGGACCATTAAAGAACGCAACGTGTCTCCCGGACATCCCGTATAATTCATCCAATCAGATGACGACTTTGTAAATCCTGAAGTGTTTCCAGTTAAGTGTACCATTATGCATCGGACGCTCAGCCAGCGGTTCGTGGGCGAGATAACAATCAGATAGGTTAAGATTTAAATGTGAAGTTTTGAATGTGTTGTATTAGACAAAGCAGGCTCATTAGGAGGATAGTATACAATAAGACCACATCAAAGTCTTAAATATCGATAAAAAAATAAATCGATAAATATCTCAAAAACACTTGAGAACTTCTAAAAGTATTAATTCACCCAAAACATGAAAATTATGCCATTATTTACTCACCCTCATGTCATTCCAAACCCATGTTCATCTTTGAAACACAAATGAAGATATTTTTAATATTCTTTATAAATTTTCAGTTTTTATGAATTGCACTTAGGAACATACTTACAAACTTCTTGGAAATTACATTTACATTTACATTTACATTTAGTCTAAAAGACGCTTTTATCCAAAGCCACTTACAAATTAGCGAGTCATTATGAAGAGGCAAAAACAACGCAAGAAGTGCTCAAAATACGAAGTTTCCGGCATTATTCAGAGTAGCATTAGCCCGATAAGTGAGGTTTTAAAGGGAAAGGGAAGGTTTTTTTTTTTTTAAATGAGGTTAAGTGCTCACGGAAGAGATGGGTTTTCAGCTGTCTTTTGAATGTTGTCAGGGATTCTGCATTCCGGATGAGGGTGGGGAGAGCGTTCCACCAGCATGGAACTGTGAATGAGAATGTTCTGGAAAGTGATTTTGTGGCTTTCTGTGATGGAACCACGAGACGTCGCTCTTTGACCGATCGTAGGCTTCTGGTAGGGATGTAGACTCGTAGGAGTGAGTGAAAGTAGGAGGGAGCTGAGCCTGTGATAGATCTGTAAGCAAGCGTCAATGCCTTGAACTTGATGCGAGCAGCGAGAGGTAGCCAGTGCAGAGAGATGAACAGAGGAGTGACGTGGGCCATCTTGGGCTCGTTGAAGACAAGACGAGCAGAAGCATTCTGAATCATTTGTAGAGGTTTAGTTGCACATGATGGAAGTCCGACCAGAATAGCATTGCAGTAGTCAAGCCTAGAAATGACCAGGGCCTGGACGAGAAGTTGTGTTGCATGCTCAGTAAGGAAAGGCCTGATCTTCCTGATGTTGTGCAGTGCAAACCTGCATGATCGAGCTGTCTTTGAAATGTGATCTGTGAAGGTCAGCTGGTCATCAAACGTTACTCCAAGATTTCTGACCGACCTTGATGGGGTGATTGATGATGATTCTAGCTGGATAGTGAAGTTGTGCTGTAGAGACGGATTGGCAGGGAGGACGAGAAGCTCAGTATTTGCCAGGTTGAGCTGCAGGTGATGTTCCTTCATCCATGTCGAGATGTCCTCCAGACAGCTTGAGATCCGTGCAGCTACTGTGGGATCATCTGGTTGAAATGAGAGGAAGAGCTGTGTGTCATCAGCATACCCATACACAAAAGAATTATATTTGAAATATATTTTCTGGATATGTTTTGGAATATATGCAAATATTTGAAATTGGCCCAATAAATATATTTCATACTTATATTTCATATATTTTTGTTATATTTCAGAATATATTTCAATGTATTTGGAATATATGCCACATATATTTTTGACACTTTTGGGGACCCGTACAGAAAAAAATACATTGAAATATATTCTGAAATATAACAAAAATATAGTAAATATAAGTATGAAATATATTTATTGGGCCAATTTCAAATATGTGCATATATTCCAAAACATATCCAGAAAATATATTTCTTTTGTGTATGGGTAGCAGTGGTAGGAGAAACCGTGTGCCTGTATGATGTGTCCCAGTGATGTGGTGTAGATGGAGAAGAGGAGGGGACCAAGAACTGAACCGTGGGGAACCCCTGTGGTCAGTTGATGTGCTCTGGATACCTAGCCTCTCCATGCGACCCTGAAGGACCTACCTGTGAGATAGGACTCGAACCAGTGGAGTGAAGGTGCTGTGACGCCCAGTGATGAGAGGCTGGACATAAGGATCTGATGATTCACAGTGTCGAAGGCAGCAGACAGATCCAGGAGAATGAGGACTGAAGATTTGGAAGCAGCTTTTGCGATCCGTAGGGCTTCTGTGACCGACAGTAATGCAGTCTCAGTCGAATGCCCTTTCTTGAAGCCAGATTGGTTGACATCCAGCTGGTTGTTTAGAGACAAGAAGGATGTTACTTGGTTGAAAACAGCTCTTTCAAGTGTTTTCACAATGAATGGTAGGAGAGAGATAGGTCTGTAATTAATAATAATAATAATAATAAATTTTATTTAGAAAAGCGCCTTTCAAGGTACCCAAGGACACTGTACAAATTGGTATAGTAAAGAACATACAAAAAACTAAAACAAAACAATGCAGCTACATCCATGATGGAATTCACTGACAGTATAGACAGTACAGTCAGCTTGGGACATAGATTACATACACGGTACATAAAATGCCAAGATGCAGAGAAAATATAAACACCCTCAAATGGCATACATGAGTACACTGAGCACGAGGTGAAGACAGTGCAAGCAAGATCAATGGGCTGACAAGAAAGCTAAACTAAAAAGATGTGTTTTTAACTTAGTTTTAAAAATGGATACACTTGTGCTTTGGCGCATCTCAAGCGGCAGGGCATTCCACATTTTAGGACCTGCCACACTAAAGGCCCTGTCACCCATGGAGCGAAGCCGAGATGTAGGAACTGCTAAGAGACATGCATCACTAGAGCGAAGGGTGCGGGATTGCAGGTATGGGGTGAGGAGATCTGATAGGTAAGATGGGGCCAAATTATGTAGGGATTTATAAACAAGGAGAAGGATTTTGTAATGGATGCGGTAGTGGACAGGAAGCCAATGCAACTGCTGGAGGATAGGAGTAATATGATCCCAGGGCCTGGTGCGGGTGAGCAGCCTTGCAGCAGAATTTTGGACATACTGCAGCCTATTTCTCTACAGATGATGTGTTTAGTGTTGGTTTTTTAAGGAGTGGAGTAACCCAAGCCTGCTTGAATGCTGTAGGGAAAGTGCCAGTATGTAGGGATGAGTTGATGATGTGTGTGAGTGCTGGTAGAAGTGTGGGAGAGATGGCTTGTAGAAGGTGTGAGGGGATGGGGTCTAGAGGGCAGGTGGTAGGATGACTGGAGAGGAGAAGTGTAGATACTTCTTCCTCGGTTAGCGGAGAAAAGGAGGACAGAGGGATATTGGCTGTGGAAGGTGTCAGACTGGGTTCCTGTGTGTGTGGAGCTGAGAACTGACTGCTGATAGTTGTTGTTTTGTTGGTGAAGAAGTTCGCAAAATTGTCAGCAGTTAAAGAGGAGGTGGGTGGTGGTGGAGGTGGACAGAGGAGAGAGTTGAATGTCTTGAAGAGTGATCGTGTGTTGGAGGAGCTGTTGATCTTGTTGTGGAAGTATGAAGATTTTGCAGCATGAACATCAACAGAAAAGGAAGAGAGGAGAGATTTATACATACTCAGGTCAGATGTGTCTTTTGATTTGCGCCATTTCCTCTCCGCTGCCCTGAGTTCGGTCCGGTGTTCACGAAGAACCTCAGATAACCAGGGGTTGGAGGGAGTAGCGCGTGCTGGCCTGGAGGAGAGAGGGTAGATATTGTCTGGAGAAGAGGTTAGAGTGGAGCATAAGGTATCCGTTGCGGTATTCACATCCAGAGATGAGAATTGTGAGGGTGGGGGAAGAGAAGATGACACGGCAGAGGAAAGATGGGAGGGAGAAAGTGAGCGCAGGTTTCGCCTGAAAGTAACTGGTGGTGGGGTTGGAGGTGCAGGGGTAGAGAGTTGTAGACTGAAAGTAATGAGGAAATGATCTGAAACATGGAGAGGTCTCACCAAAATGTTGTCTGTGATGCAGTTGCGTGTGTAAACCAGGTCCAGTTGGTTGCCTGATTTGTGAGTTCCTGTGGTGATGAGTCGTTTGAGATCGAAAGAGGCTAGGAGAGAGATGAAGTCTGTTGCATGCGGCTTTTCGAGATGAATGTTGAAGTCACCAAAGACTAGAAGTGGGGTGCCGTCCTCAGGGAAAGAGGACAGCAGCACATCCAGCTCCTCTACGAAGTTACCCAGCTGACCTGGGGGGTGATAAATGACTACAATATGGATCTTATTGGGAGTTGTAAGTGTAATAGCATGATATTCAAATGAGTTGTTGTTGCATAGAGAAGAGAGCGCTGAGTATTTCCAATTGTTAGAAAAGAGAAGCCCTGTACCCCCACCCCTCCCAGACTGGCGAGGGGAGTGAGAGAAGGAGAAATTGCTAGAGAGAGCAGCGGGGGTTGCTGAGTCTTCTGGACGAATCCGGGTCTCAGTCAAGCCCAGGATACTAAGAGTAGAATGAGATGCAAAGGCTGGAATAAAGTCAGCTTTATTGACTGCTGACTGACAATTCCATAGACCCACGGAAAGAGAGAGAAGTGTGTGAGGATGAGAGAATGGGACGCAGATTAGCAGTATTGCGCTGCATTTTGCGCGTGATGAAAGGGCGTTGCCGAGAGATATCAGGAATATATTGAAAGCACATGTTGAGTAAGGTGAAAAATAAGATAAAAAGTGGGAAGGGAAAGGGAAAAGGAGATACTTAAGTGCCTTTCTGGTGTCCTTGCTCGGTGGAGTCGCGCAGGTAGAGTCGCTGGTCTTTACCCGAGTCGGTCTTCACACGAGGAGGCTGAACACGAGAGCTGAACGCTTCCGCTGACGCTTCCGCGACAGCGCACAAATTACATAGATATAGATATAATGCTATCACCGCTTGAGTGAGGACAGCTGTCTCGGTCCGGCAATTAAGTCAATAAAGCGAAAATGGGCCAAATCGAAACTAGCTAGGAGCCAATACTTAAGTGCAATTAAACTGCAATAATAATTTTCACACGCGGCTGTTTATTAATGTAGCAACGCGTCTAAATAAAATACAGAATTATGTGAAGTTAAAAATGAAAAATAAGCAGAGAATCATCTTTATCTTTATCTTAAATTATCTTAAGAACTTTCTTAACTTTTCCCTAAGATTTTCATCAACCCTGTTCAATAAACAAGAAGTTTCAAAATGTTTGCAGTAAACACAGAAAAGAAGAGTAAAACAAACAATGAAATGACCTCCTTGTCCAGTCAGATGAATGTAATTATATGCAAAAAATTACCTTTTTATTTAATAGTTAAATGTGGAAAACATGTGAAAAAAAAACATTATTTCCCAGAATGAACTGTCACATTTTTTGGTATTAAATTAAACTTAAGACAATTCAAGTATTATTATTATTTATTTATTTTATTTTTGTTGGCGGGGCATTTTATTTTTGATGGCATTTTGACGGGGTGGCCAATTCAATTCAAATTTACACTCGAGGAGTCAATTCTTAAATTTTGAACTATGCCCAACCCTGGTGACAATGTGACCCTTGTTCAGAGTTTGTGATTTGTTTATGATTTCATAATTCATAGTTTAATGAAAATGATCAAATCACACAATTCAAACTTGTTTGAATGGAGTGTCACTAATAATACTTATTATATTAGTAGATCCTTAAGCTTTTTGTTTTCCTTATCGTGAGTGTCTCTTTCTTGTGCATTTGTCTATTGGTTCCCTTTTTTAAGTGTAGAGTTTGGTCAACTGCAGCACAGATCAAGACTCAAAAAAAAATAGCAGTACACCCTTGCTGACTGGTTTTAGCACAGGCATTGTTGAATGTTACCTGTTTTCTATTTCAGATGCCCTTACCAGGCTACGCAGAGGCCTTTCCTCACCCTCACTATCCTCAGGGCAGCCCTCTCCTGTGGCACCACCGCCAGGCCATTCAGGGTGGTCCAGACCATCCACCCTCTTCCTCCACCGCAGCATCCCAGCAGAGTCTAGCAGAGCCTGGAGATGCGATCAGCAGCATCCCTCTCAGCAGCCTTTCCACTTCAACCTTGGTCAAAGCCATCCGTGATGAGGTGGCCAAACTAGCCAAGAAACAAGCAGACATTTTTGAGTTCCAGGTGTAGAACTTCCAATGGATTCATGGACCATCTGCACTGATACATTTATAACTTCTGTAAAGATTAGACTTATAATTTCACTGAACTTAATCATATTTCACTGGTAATTATTATTTTTTTCCTTCAATGAAACACCTGTCTGTTTTCAAAACAAGTCTTGTGTGGTTCTCTTTGCCATTGTACTATATAACATTATGTAATTAAAGTTTTCCTTTATTGTAGTTTCACATTAATATAAAATTAAAGATTTAATTTAATCAGACAATATGAAAATGTACACCGTTTTCCCATTTTAGCTGTGTTAGGTTTAATTATGAAACCTGATACGGTAATTAAACATTTACTCACTGTCATGTTGTTGATTTTCTGAGTACTAATTAAGATATTTTTAATACTCTCTTGTTCTTTTTGTAAACGTAACCAAAATTGTCAAGCTTAAAAAAAGTACGTAAAGACATTCTAAAAGTAATCCATATGAATCAAGCGGTTTAATCCAAGTCTTCTGAAGAGACATGGTCAATTTATATGGTAAACAGATTTAATTTAGGGTTTTATTTACATAAAATACATACAAATAGCACATTAAATATGGTCAACAGGAGAACAAAATAGTTTTTTTCTTGCAAATCTAGCAAGTACAACTGAAAAAATTATGAGAGATTATTAATATCTTCATTTGTGTTATTTTGAATTTGGAACAATATGAAGGTGTGTAAATGATGAGAGAATTTTCTTTCTGGAGTGAACTATCTCTTTAAACCAGAAACAAACTGACACAACAAATTACAGCATGCAGAACGCACATCCTGATTTTGCAGCGTTAGATGTGTATTTAACATATTTTGTTGATCCTGGAACAACATTCCTGTCTGAAAATGTAATCATAATCATATCCCTACCCCTAAACCTTACCCTACCCCTAAACCTTACCCTACCCATAAGTTATCCCTAAAAACAAAGGAAAATGATAGGAGAATAATACTGATGCAGAAGCAGCTAACCCTGGTTGTAAGCCTAAACTTGATATAAACTGTAAACTTGTCCCTCAAATCTGATTGGTAAAATCAGGTTCTGCAAACAAAACACAATTTGAAACAACAAAGTCATTTTCAAGGCTCAGAACCTGAATTAATTATTTGGAACGCATTGCCACAATTGGGTGTAACTGTCAAAATGTTGTCTTGAGGTTGTCTACACTGGAACTGTCAAATCCGCATGTCATCTCTCAGATTTATCCAGAATGTTTAAAACTTTATGGAAATTAACTGATATAAAAATTGACATTATTATTGTTATTATTTTATATTATTATTATTATAATTATATTTGTAATTTTACAAGGGTAAGTCTATTTCTATGGCTAAAATAATTTAAATGAATTTAGTTAATGTAATGGTCAGAAGTTATACGTAAGAAGTTATATATTCTGAGAACAACCGGCTGGATGTACATCATCAGTAGCTTATTACACAGCAGTCTAAATATTTTATTAGGTCTTTAAACGCAAAGCTTCTGCGGAGAGAGCAGTTGTGCGGCAAGTTCAAACTAGACGAATATTTAAGAGATACGGTAGAGTCTGCGTTATCTGTTTTGAGCAGTTGTTATCCGGGGATTAACATACCGCTGGATAGCGCTATTGACTAATCAGAATCAAGTATTCCACAGAGCCGTGTAATAAAAATAAAATAACATAAAAATATAGTATACTAACATAAAAATATGGGAAAATATAAAAACATATACAAAAAAGAAAAGAAAATCATATCAATCAATTCACAAGTGATAGTTGTAAAATAAATCGTAATACAATTCAGACAGGAAAATATTGGGCCTGCAGTAGCTTTGCACCATGTCAAAAATCTAAACTAGGCCAACTAAAGGTGATGCGGCGCATTGGGTACTTTCCATGTAGACACATTTGTGAGGACCTTAGTCAGGGTAGAGCCTATATTTAACTTGAGGCAAACAAAAATGAGGCAATGAAGAGACAGAAATACAGTCTCTTCAAAATATATACTGTGTTACTGTGCACAAACAACTTTAGAATACATTGTTTGTAAAAATTTGATGTTAACTACATCCAATCGAGTGGTTTATGCATCTGTGTCTGTTCAGACAGGGGCCTCACAGTCTCATTTTCATTCCACAAATTACAACAAATGGAATGTGCTATGCTTTAATAAGTTGAGATATAACAATATACCCTTAAAAAAAAAGTGTCAAAGGTGCTATTGTGGGTGAAAGTGAAATATACAAAAGCTTTATAACAATCACATTAATTTTTTTTTTTTTTTATATATATATAATTATTTAACTCGTTGTTTGTTGGACATAAGGGCTTTCTTTATTGTAACAGACTGCATTTTAAGTAGACAAGTGTTTTATTCATATACTGACACAATTTATCTATTTCCTTTAAAGCAACTTTTTATCAGTTTATGAGTCAGATATTCATAGATCAAAATTCCACATGAAGGAATTGATTTGACTGTAACTTTGACATGCACTTTACTCATGTCTCTTCAGCAATACATGTCTAAAAAATTTGCCAGAAGTTTGATGATCGCTGTAACATCCCAAGAAAAATCCAGTATTTTCATTGCCAACATGGGTCTGAAAGTAGTCCACATTATCTTCCCAAATAAAACTATAAGCAATTAACTATTCATTATCTTGAGCATGCTGTATGTACCCTGAAGTGGCTAAAGAAAACAAGAGTGTTTGACAGTTTTTGTGTATTTATTGTAAGTAAATTGAGTTTTATAGGACATACTGTCCCCACAGCTGAATATCACAGCTGAAGCGGCAACAGCAATGCATTATACTTGTATTACCTACAATTAATAAGTATGTTTTTTTTTTTTTACTATAATCCCAACATTCTTTTCCAAACTTTTCTTCAACTAACAACATTTAAATGTTTAAAATGTGGTCCATTTTGTAAAAACAATTATAATAAAAAAATAAATAATGTTTTGATTAGTTTAGATTATTTTCACACTGAATTTAGTTTTCTCCATATTTGTTTGGAGGCAGCTTCAATAAGCTTCTTAATATAAAGTTTACTTACTTTATTAAACATTGTTTAAATCATACTATTAACAGTGAAAACTTTGATAGCTGGCTATAGTCAGTTGCAGGCAATTATAATCATAGTAACATCTGGTGGTCACACTCAAATCCTGTGCAATTTCACTATTGTCAAAGTAACTTTTTAAAATGAATTTGCATTTATTAAAATTTTTTAATTTAAGTATGATAAAATCAACATTCTGATGTTATTCTGATTTGGAACCACATGTCTAATAAAGCGCTATTAAAAAGTGTGTTTGAGTCATTTTTTGATGAGACATTTTGCAACAAAAAAAAGATAACAGAATGAACATGATTCTTGTTTATTGAACTCTTTAAATTGTTTTTCATTTTATTTGTTTACAGCATGTGTATCTTTGGTTCAGGAATTATCAATTGTAATTGTGTGATATGTGGCATAATCTACGATCAATCATTTTAAGGCATTTTAAGTTTATAGCGTTTTTGCAAGGTTGAGTTAAAATTTGAGACAAAAGTGACCCAATAATATAATAGAACACTTATGTTACACTTAAAAATGTGTGGAAGTCATTGCATTAAATATCTGCAACCTATCTGGCAGGGATAAGGAAGTCAGCTTATGAATTTTGGTTTTGTTAACTGTTATCTGCATCCTCCAATGTGGACGGAACACAGTACCAAGCACAACAGTCAATTGCTGTGTCCCAATAAGCCTACTTATACTATGCCCTAAAACTAGTCTTTTTAAGAAGAAAAAGTAGATACTTTGGAGTAAGTCTCCAAAAGTAGTGTGACAGACTGAAAATATTACAGTTAAAGATAAAAGTTTTGAGTAATAATAGGTGCCCCAAAATTATTTTTTTCTCTCTTTCATCAGTTCAGGTATTTAAAAGAGTCTAAAAAGGTGTTCTAATGTTACATGGACACAGCTGTCACGGTTTATGAATTCACTGTCTCCTTTCGTCTCGTCTTGCATTGTGTGTGTGTGTGCATGTGGGCGGGGTCACTGATCGCTGCTACTGATCAGCACACCAGCTGTGTCTGATCAGTGCGCCAGCTGCAGCTGATCAGCTAACCCTATTTAGTCCCTCTGTTTTCACCTTGTCTTTGTCAGAGCGTTGTGTCTGTTTCCAGTTCCCGTGTGTTCACGCTTGTCGCCGTCTCCTGTGTTCATCGTTGTTCCTGCACTTCAGTTTTCTACGCCATCCACTTCCTGGTTGCCGGTTCCCGCTCCGTCTCTGTTTCCTATCATCTTCACCATCATCTTCACCATCTCTTCACCGGAGAGGATCGGGCTGTTCTCAGCATCCCTGTGCTACCAAGTGCCTTCACTGGACTATCCAACGCTATCTCACGACCAATTCGTACGAATTCGTACGAATGATAAAAAGTTGGCTAATTCGTACTAATTCGTACGACCTCACTTGTACGAATTTGTACGATTTGTCTAAACCCACGTGATGGGTAGGTTTAGGGGCGGGGTCAGGGGTAGGTCATTCGTATGAATTCATACGAATTGGCCAATTCGTAAAATATGTACGATTTTGCAAAAATCGTACTAATTCGTACGAGTCAGGTCGTATGAATTCGTACGAATAAGCCACCTCGTAGAATTTGTACGTTTTCCCGTGAGATCGGGCTCCAACGATCACCCATCATCACTCAACCTGCGTCTGACCAACACTCTAAATAAACCTTTATTTGACTTGCACTTGAATCCTCGTATCATATCCTGACAGAACGCTCTGACCTTCATGGATTCAGCAAGTACATCAAATCTGCATGAGTTCCTGTCACACTACACTTCCAGAATGGATCTACAGGAGGAAGATCTGACCAGCACAGGACGAGCAGTACAAACCTTGGTAGCACAGGTGTCCGAGCTTACCCAACAGCTTCAACATCTAGCTTGTTCCACTGCGCCCAGCCCACCGACTGTTCCCCTCACACTACCAGCATCCACTACCAGCATCCAGCACTTTAATCCATCCTTACTCAAAAAAATTCTGACAAACCAACACATTTTTTAACGGCAGTGTACATTCAGTAGGTTATTATTGCAATATAAACACTGTCAGAGTGATCAACAGGTATCTCTTCATTAACCAGTCGAAGCAACTTTCTGCTCTTATGTTAACTCCGTGCACTGTCAAGGTCTTCATCATATCTGTCGTGGTACCGGTCTTTGCAGCAATTATTTTACCGCAAATACTGCATCGCGCGCTGCTGGCATCGAGCCTGGAGAAATTTAGCCACACTTTTGATCGACTTTTCCACATCTTTAGGGTATTGTGTGTGCTCGCGTCTCATATGAGTATGTGCGTGGACAGTTTGTGTGCCCGCGCGCGTCTCATATGAGTATGTGCACGGAGAGTTCCGCACGTCTCGTGTATGTTGAGTTTGCGTGTATGTGCGTGAGCGACTTTAGGCGTGTCGTTGTGCATTTCATATGTATTTGTTTGAGCACTGACGTTGACGAGTTAACCCCTTAGGTATCGAAATCTGGTACCGAACAACAAGTCATTTTTCGATACTCGATAGTATCGAGGCAATTCGGTCGGTACCTAAAAAGTATCGAACTCGGTAACCAGCCCTACCAGCCGCCCACCTGAACCTCGTCTGCCTACCCCAGAGTCTTATTCTGGTGAGCCGAACTATTGTAGAGCATTTTTAACTAAATGTTCCATGTTCTTTTCCCTCCAACCACAGACTTTCAGCACAGAGGAATCCAAGGTGGCTCTTGTGCTCACACTACTATCAGGACGGGCGGCTCTGTGGGGAACGGCGGTGTGGGAAAACCAACATCTATGCTGTTCCTCGTTCCAGGCACTTTCGAGAGAGATGAGACGTGTTTTTGACTGTTTTTGACACGGCCCAGCTTTCCGTGAGCGTCGGATGCCCTCAGGCCAGTGCCGGCGATGCGGTCAGCCCCGTTCTCGTTCTCAAGCCCATACAGGTGGGTAGAGCTCGGCTTTCCCGGGAGGAGAGAGAGCGACGGAGGTCCAGGGTTCTGTGCCTCTACTATGGTGGAGCCGGACACTTCCTGAAGACCTGCCCTTCACGACCGAGCTCTACAGTAAACAGGAGGCTACTGTCGGGCGGGATCTCCGTCGGTAAGACATCATCCTCTACTCTCCTCCCGGTAAGACTGCTTTGGGCAGCCCGGTCCCAACACCTGTTAGGTTCTTCTGGACTCTGGGGCGGAGGGAAATTTTATGGACTATACAATAGCACAGAGACTCAAGATACCCGTCACCTCTCTCAAGAACACCATTTCAGTCAGTGCACTCAACGGTCAAGAACTCCCCGCCATAACACTTACCACTACCCCTCTGACACTTATCACATCTGGCAACCACTCAGAACAAGCATCATTTCTCCTCCTGGACTCACCCCTGGCTCCCATTGTCCTCGGTCACCCTTGGCTGGTCCAGCATAACCCGAGGGTTGACTGGGGACACCATTCTGTCTCATCTTGGAGCACTCAATGTCATGATTCTTGTCTTGTGTCTGCCTGTTCGTCTGTGTCTAGTTCTGTTTTTCAGGAGGAGGCAGTGGATTTATCTAACGTGCCCGCAGAGTACCTCGACCTAAAGGAGGTGTTCAGTAAGTCCCGTGCTGCTTCTCTCCCTCCGCATCGTCCCTATGACTGTGCTATAGATTTACTCCCAGGTAAGTCTCCGCCTAAGGGCAAGCTTTACTCACTTTCTGTTCTGGAAAGGGAGGCCATGGAGAAATATATTTCTGATTCTCTAGCCTCCGGATTCATCCGCCCTTCCTCTTCTCCAGCGGGGGCTTGGTTCTTTTTTGTGGGGAAGAAGGACGGCTCTCTGCGACCGTGTATTGATTACCGAGGGTTGAACAACATTACGGTAAATAATACTTATCCTTTGCCGTTGATGTCTTCAGCCTTCGAGCGGTTGCAGGGATCCTCCGTCTTCACAAAATTGGATTTACGTAATGCCTATCATTTGGTTCGCATCAGGAAGGGGGATGAATGGAAAACCGCGTTCAACACCCCCAGGGGCCATTTTGAATACTTGGTTATGCTGTTCGGGCTATCCAAATCCCCAGCGGTTTTCCAGGCACTCGTCAATGACTTGTTGAGAGACATGGTAGATCAGTTCACATATGTCTACCTGGCATATATGACATATTGATTTTTTTCTTCGTCTCTCCAGGAACACGTTCAACACGTCAGACGAGTGCTTCAGAGGTTGCTAAAGAATGGGCTTTTTGTCAAGGCGGAGAAATGCGCTTTTCATGCACAGTCTGTTCCTTTCCTAGGTTACATCATTTCTTCTGAGGGAGTGCGTATGGATCCTGACAAGGTTAAGGCAGTGGTAGATTGGCCAAGTCCAGATTCCCGTAAGGCCCTACAGAGGTTTCTGGGGTTCGCCAACTTCTATCGGCATTTCATTCGCAACTTCAGCCAACTAGCCGCGCCTCTGACCGCCTTGACCTCCCCCAGAACGACATTCAGGTGGTCCGATACAGCAGAGGCTGTATTCGTCAACCTCAAAAGCCGCTTTGTTTCGGCTGCCATCTTAAGCCCCTTTCACACAGCGCTTTGAACCCGGGAAATTGCCGGCAAATTGCCAGAGCGCCTTCTGTGTGAACGCAAACACAACCCGGGATTGATGCCGGGATCGATGCCATGTTGGGGACCTAGTAACATTGCCGTGTTCAGTCCCGGAACGCGCGCTGTGTGAACAAAAGCCGTAATAATGCCGTGTCGTAGTGATGATGCTGAAGCTGGGATCGTTCGCCAGCTGTGAAACGGTACGTAATGCGCAAGTTTATGATCGAATCAGAGAAAAAAAATGCACAAGTGTGGTTTCTCGAGAGAGAAATCGCAGCTCATAAGCAAACTTAAGACACTGCTGAGACATTAACGTCACATCGATGTCACGTGTCTTTACGGGATTTTTACGGGTTGTGTGTGAACGCACTCTCTGATTCCGGAAAATCACTGGCAGTGTGAATGAACCAAAATCAAACGAACCCGGGTCAAATCCCGTGTCTTTTTATCCATTTATTTTCCGGAATCTCTGTGTGAAAGGGGCTTTAGTCGCCCCTGATCCCTCACGTCAGTTTGTGGTGGAGGTCGACGCATCAGAGGTGGGGGTAGGTGCAGTTCTATCCCAACGTTCTTCCTCAGATGACAAGATGCACCCTTGCGCGTTTTTGTCCCACCGTTTATCACCTGCCGAACGTAATTATGACATTGGTAACAGAGAGTTGTTGGCCGTCAAGTTAGCGTTGGAGGAGTGGCGTCATTGGTTAGAAGGGTCGGGGGTACCTTTTATCGTTTGGACCGATCATAAGAACCTTGAATATATTAGATCTGCTAAAAGACTCAACTGCAGGCAGGCTCGATGGGCACTTGTTTTCGGATGTTTTGACTTTTCTCTCTCGTACCGCCCCGGGTCCAAAAACATCAAACCTGATTCTTTATCTCGCATTTTTGATCCATCCGAATGCCCGGTTACTCCCGAGTGCATTTTGCCCGAGAAGATAGTTATCCCCACACTCACATGGGAGGTCGAATCGAAGGTCAAGTCAGCCTTAGAAGGGGTAACTCCTCAGCCCGGTTGCCCACCGAGTCGATTGTTTGTACCGGAGGAGTTACGGTCATTGCTCCAACATTGCTTGTCATCCAGGAGTAAACCGGACTAGCTGTTTAGTAAAGCAACAATTCTGGTGGCCATCAATGGCTCGCGACATACGCAGTTTTGTTTTGACTTGCTCAGTTTGTGCCATTGGTAAGACATCTAACCAACCTCCTGATGGGTTACTCCATCCGCTGTCTGTCCCTTTGAGACCCTGGTCCCACATAGCGCTAGATTTTGTCACCGCCCTCCGGCCCTCTAATGGCATGACGGTTGTTTTAACCGTAGTGGACCGGTTCTCGAAGGCGGCACATTTCATCCCCTTGCCCAAATTACCTTCAGCCAAGGAGACAGCGGTGACTGTTGTAGACCACGTCTTTCGTTTACATGGCCTCCCGATGGACGTGGTCTCCGACAGGGGATCCCAATTTGTGTCCAAATTCTGGAAAGAGTTCTGTAGATTACTAGGGGCTACAGTCAGTCTGTCTTCGGGTTACCATCCCCAGAGCAATGGTCAGACCGAGCGAGCCAACCAAGATTTGGAGAGAGTGTTGTGATGTTTGGTGTCCAAGAATCCTTCAGCCAACAACTTTCTATGGTTGAGTACGCACATAACTCGTTACCAGTGTCATCCACGGGCCTCTCTCCGTTTGAGTGTAGTCTAGGGTACCAGCCACCAATTTTTCCGAGTCTGGATTCCGAAGTCGTGGTCCCCTCCACTCACGCCTTCGTCCAGAGGTGCCACCGCACATGGACCAGAGCCCGTGAGACTCTGCTCCAGGTGGGGGCGTGCACTAAGGCTAAGGCCGATCGCCACCGGTCAAGGCCTCCCGTATACGTCGTGGGTCAAAAAGTGTGGCTTTCTACCAAGAATATTCCACTCCACTCCGTGTCTTATAAGCTAGCTCCCAAATTCATTGGCCCATTCACTGTCACCAAGATCATTAGTCCGGTGACAGTCCGCCTCAAACTTCCTCCGGCGTACAGGAGAATTCACCCCGCCTTTCATGTCTCCAAATTGAAACCTGTTTTTCGTTCTCACCTTAATCCGCCGGCCCCGGTTCCCCCACCGCCGTGACTCGTAGACGGGGAACCTACGTATTCGGTCAATCGTATTCTGGACTCGAGATGGAAATTCTGGATTCCAGTACCTGGTGGACTGGGAAGGTTACGGTCCGGAGGAGAGAAGTTGGGTTCCTGCTAGGGACATTCTGGATAACACCCTTATTGATGATTACAATCAACAGGCAGCCAGGAGGCGCTCCTAGGGGGAGGGGTACTGTCACGGTTTATGAATTCACTGTCTCCTTTCGTCTCGTCTTGCATTGTGTGTGTGTGTGTGCATGTGGGCGGGGTCGCTGATCGCTGCAGCTGATCAGCTAACCCTATTTAGTCCCTCTGTTTTCACCTTGTCTTTGTCAGAGCGTTGTGGATGTTCCCGTGTCCGTTCCTGTCTGTTTCCAGTTCCTGTGTGTTCCCGCTTGTCGCCGTCTCCTGTGTTCATCGTTGTTCCTGCACTTCAGTTTTCTACGCCATCCACTTCCTGGTTGCCGGTTCCCGCTCCGTCTCTGTTTCCTATCATCTTCATCATCATCTTCACCATCTTTTCACCGGAGAGGATCGGGCTGTTCTCAGCATCCCTGTGCTACCAAGTGCCTTCACTGGACTATCACCCATCATCACTCAACCTGCATCTGACCAACACTCTAAATAAACCTTTATTTGACTTGCACTTGAATCCTCGTATCATTTCCTGACAACAGCGACCCCATTGGATTAAACGGAGAAAAGTGAAGTCAATTAGAAGCACTCATTTCCTGATGGCTGACCGTACTGCGCAGACTCCAACTGAGCTTGACGACGTAGATGTGACGTGAGCAACCTGTCTGTCTTCTAGTAGCTGTGCCAAGAGAAATCTAAATCATTCCTTTCCGAAATTTGCAGAGACGGAGAGTGTGAGTAGGAGGTGTCCATGAGCTAGGAGCAGGAGAAACTTTTGCTAAGTATTCTGATTAATTATTTTGTCATTTTGCCTCCACGTCCCCCCGATTGCCCGCGATACGGTAATTTCTCTACTGTGTGACAGAGAGTCGCATGGTTATGATGCAATCGTTAGCCTATTTTTACAAAAACTGCTTCTACGGGGCCATAACGTAAGATACAAGGTAGTGGAGCCTTTTATACATTCTCGTGTTTCTTTAGAAATAAATAATGGACAAATGGAATCTTTAAACGCCTCAGATGTAAAGTTATTAGCTGTCAAAGTGATGCCAAAATGAATGGGAGTCAATGGAATGCTAACAGCAGGTGAGGGTCTGCTAATCAATGGCGGCCCCCGGGGAAGCTTCAGTTTTTTTCTGAAACATTACCCCCTTGGCCAAAACGCTGCAGACACTAATCTGTGTTCTTTCATCATTTTCTTTTCTTTTCATTTCTATTCCTCCTTTCCCCCCCTTTAAGTTTGATGTAATTGAGAATTTGTGAAACCCCTGTAATTATAAGAATGGTTTGGTCCGGCCTGTTAGTTTTGGGTGAGGGATCCCTGAGAAACATCTGAGACCCAGAACTCAGTTGTGTACTGATGCACCGTTTATCAGTCAATGTTTTTGTTTTTTCTTTTCTTTTTTCTGCACAAAGTGTTGTTAATAAGTGAGTGTTGCAGTCAATAAAATGTCTCCTGAAAATTTTATGGAAGAACCCTTCCCTTACACTTGTAAATATGTGATGTATAAGTAAGAGATTTGAAACTATCAACTATATTTCCTGTGTAATCTTGATAGATTTTCCAGGTTGAGCTGTTTAGTGTGTTATATTGTGTTTACTCACAACATTTTGTTTAATGTGGAAAAGTGAAATGTAAAATGGTGTTTTTCTCTAAAAATATACACTCGTAAAGGTTAAAACAGCATATCTACAGCAAGTGAGACTATTAATCATTATTAATTGGAAGTGTTTATAGAATAGATAGAATCATTATTCTATCAAAGTGATTATGTTTGTTGCATTGGAGTTGTTCTGATTTCTCTTTGTATAGAACTTCACTATATCTTAAATAGAAAAACCAATTGAAGTGTTGAGTGAACACATAGGGTGATGGTAAGAGACAAGACACATGTATAGTTGTATCCAGAATGTTTATTGAAGTTGCTTAAAAGTGTAATATAGAAGAGAAATGGTCAAATGTATTACATTTAGCTGACTTAATGGACATACATTTAAATGCTGTGAATTGAATTGCACAGAGAACATGACCTGCAAAATAATGTGTTATACGTATACGTGACCTGTTTTGAATGCGTTGTACTTACCTGTTACCTTAAAAGGTTAAAAAGAGAAAAGTCGTTAAAGAAAGCACCAGAACGCTGCAGACACTAATCTGTGTTCTCTCATAATTTCCTACAGTTACTATCTATAATCCTTCCCTGTTTGAGACCGGTAATATAGGCAAGCTTTGGCACATACTACCATATCATAAAACTGTGCTCTTTAGTTACATGCATTCTGTCAATGTAAACTGGCCTGTCAATCAACCTTATACACACTCTCAACATATGTGACATTTGTATCATCAAATATCAACATATATCATCCAACATAATGTAAAGAACATTCTGTGAAAATATAACCTTGATTTCTTTAATATTGACTGAGTATTGAAAATTATTTTTAAAACTTGCGCAACACATTTGAACCATAACCATCATAACGATGTGCCATATACCACATAAAAGCAGAGCTTCTCCCATTTTCAGTGATATATGACACATTCATTGGAAAAGTCTGTTTATTATGACACATATCCAAAAAGCGTTGTAAAGTCTCGGAAGAAGAAATTACCCGCCTGGTTACTCCTAGTAGCGGTTTCTACACTATATTAAATTATTATGGGATCTCAATTCAATGCTTTCAGAATCTTTTTTTTTTTTTAATAATTTTCTTTATGTATTTTTTAAATATATTTTATATTAATATATATTTATTGAACAAAAATGTATTATTTTATTGATCAAAATAAACAGAAAATAGTGCAAACTTTAAAGTGATTGGGTTTAAGGGAATTAAGAGAGGTGTAGCTGATTGATGATTTACTGTAAAAAATAAATAAAAAAAGTCACCTTATTAATCAATATCTCTATAATGGACAGATTTGGATAGGCAGCATTAAAATTGTAATATTTTATTGAATGCAGAAAAAACTGTGATGATCTTTAAATATTCCTAGGGTATATAGGGTAACTGTTATTTTTTACATTTTTGCTACCAAAACAAGCTATCGTATAATAACGGGTATGATTTTGTTTTCCAGCTGCATGGAAAGTTGTACAGATCAGAAATGTATATATATATTTTTTCTAGTTATTTTATTTTATTTACTATGAGTGATTACTGCAATATCTCAAGTCTTCTTACAGTGCTTATTTCTGTTTGTTACTAACTAATGCATTTACCCCCATTGCCAGTAGATGTCATCCATGATCTTTCTTGTGTTTTGTTCTGTAGTAGAGAAATTGCCTTGAAATGAATGTATTCAAGATCACCCTCAAGGTTTGGTTTATAAAGATGTTTCTCATAAATAGCCTAAGGTTGGACGAAGATGTTTTTTAAAAAAAACCTTTATACCCTGACACATCAATCCCTGTAATAATCTTTATCCTGACTTATTAAACTCCAGCTTTAAACTCAGTTCCTAATGTCTTCTGAAATCCCACTTGTCTTTTTCAACCAAAACCATTAAAATGTCAAACTAATCCAACACCGTCATTGTATGGAATTATTTTTGTGGCAATAATAAAGAACGTAACTTTTCAAGAAACTAATGAAAATATAAATTGAAACTGAATAAAATATCTTTGAAACTGAAAAAGAATGCAAATTTGAAAAAATACAGGCACATTTTTTTTACTTCGTTTTTAATACAATGCAGTTTTGCTAACTGTTTTCTCATCTTTCTTTCGCTGAATTGAACTTACAAATGCACTTCCAGAGTTTTAATTTACACTCCCTGAGTTTTCGTTCGCCGTTCTGGCACATAGTTCTCGTGGGGGTGGGGCTAGCAGCAGTGTGTTCTCATTGGCTACTGAGTTTTTGATTGACAGCTTCTTGACCTGGAAGTGAAGACGTCAGTGTTGTGTTTATGTGTGGATGTGAGCGTCTGTGAGTGCAAAAATTTAGCTATTTATAATATGAACTCCTTAAGAGTTGTAGCGTTTATACGCCCACGTATAAATATTATTAATTATTATTCATAACGGAATATGACCAATAATTAATATTTTAATTATTTTTAATTATCTTCAGAATTTACTGTAGCAGAATCAATAGTATGATCATTTTATCAGTTCATCCAATTAACAGAAAGCATAAACAAGTATTAACTCTAGGAAATATAATATCTTCCTGGTCAAGAAAGAATTAATCCCCAGCTAACAATAAATTACGAAGTAAATTAAGGGTAACAGCATAGGTAACTTAAATCGAAGTTCAAGACAATAAATCTGATAAGCACACACGAGTAATCTCTTTTAAATACAAACAATACTTTATTGATTATATAGACTACTAACACATAAAGCTAATATCTAACACAAACACACGCACACACACACATACACATTCATACGCGTTGCAGAAAGGGATAGAGTGAGGAAAGAGTGGGTTTAAGAGTGAAAGGATGAAATCTCACGATTCCATATACACTAGACATGACCTGAACAAACCATCAATCATTAATTTAACCCTTCTATCGTTTTAGGCAGGTTATTAAAGTTATATAAATACACCAGTTAAGATTTTAGCCTGCATGGAGGTACTTGCGTATTTGCTTTTGGGGATTCCCTTTTTGTTGCGTGAAAGGGGTTTTCCCGGTCCGTTCGGTCTCCTCGTGCCTGATGTCTGGATCACGGGGTCAGTCACGTGGTGTGCTGGCGGAATGAAAGTCTTTGTTTGAAGCTGGCTTTGCAGACGAAACGTGGCTCGAAATCTTGTCGCAAAACTTAACTTAGAACCGACACTCACAACGGAAAAGAAATGAAACTAAGAAAAGAAAGGAAATTGAGAGTAGATGATGATGGCTTGAATGAAGCTATTTAACCCATGTTCTTCAGATCTTGATTTGGGTTATTTCGTTTGCGCGTTTACATGGTTCCTATAGAGAGAGAGAGAGCTTCGAGAGCAGCGAGAGAGAGAGAGAGAGCGAGAGAGCGAGAGAGAGCAGCGAGAGAGAGCAGCGAGAGAGAGCAGCGAGAGAGAGAGCTTTGTTTTTGGGTCTAAGGTTTTAAACTAAAATTTTGTCCAACCTCCAGGATGAGTTCTGGCCAATTAGACACTGGCTGAATTTAGGAGGTGACGTTCTTTTCAGTTCTGATCGTAAATCATGCTTATCTGTGCTCTCCTTACTAACAGAGAGAACAGGGGCCACAGTTTAGACATGATTTCTAATTAAAAGAAGATCAAAACATATTACACCGATATCATTCAAGCCATCTTGCTAGTTGTGTTCGTAAGATAGCATTGATATGAAACAGTACACACTTTCATTCATTCACTCCTTCTAATAGTTAATATAATAACTATTACCTGAATTAAATGGGATCAAAACATATTATCTTATTAAAATATACATATAAGTGGTGGAAACAACCCAGGATTAGGTAGTTGCATGATTGTTTGATCATGAGTCCATTGAAAATTGTTCTTGAATGATTTTATGTATAGTTATTGATAAGAATCAGTTCTCTGGTGAAGAGACAGAACTCTGTTTGTTCAGAGGTCTTAATGAGGCGGTGGTTCAGGAATGTTGTCGGGGGTTTCAGTAACATCTGCTGGTGTCGATTCTTCTTCTAAAGGGTCTTTTGCAGACTCTCTGGCACCGGGATGGGTGACTTATGGCTCTGGTCTTGGTGATTTGACTCTGGAATGTGCGGACACTGTCTTTATCTTAACCAGTCCGTATTAGGCCACAAAGCTAGCCATTGACCAGTTAGGTGTTAGTGCCGGGGGCTCCTTCAATTAGTCAGACCGGTGATGATCATGAGACGTTCTGAACAAATCTTCCCCCCTCAGTCATCGAGAAGTAGAGAATTTGAATTAATATTCAAAAAGAAGATTAGTTGGTGGTTGCTTTCTACCCATTGTCGCTACATATCCCCCCTCCGTTCGACGATGTGTTGAGTAGAAGACATCGGTGAACGCTGGAGAAATGGGTAGAGGAAGCAAACACACACAGCAAACAACAAGACAACACCTCCATGACTGGTCACTTTACTGGTGCAGGACATTAGATTACCTAGGCATAAACAGGTTCACTCTCTCAATGTAGTTAATCACGTTGAATAAAGTTTAGTTCAATCTTAGGACCGTTATCCTAGTTCGTTTTGGGACGGTGATTAATCAATTTTGTGATTAAATTTGATTTGTTTGTTTTATTCTCTTCTAAATTGTTCTAGGTTTGGACCAATTTACCTTTCAATTTGTGATACGAATGATGCAGGGAGTTCTCTGGCTCACATTCGTTTTAAGGTGACTTACAAATATTAGGCGTGGTGTGTCAATCCTATTATTGCGACCTTGACCCTTATAGGGTGGACAGGCATTTTACCTAATAAAAGAAGAAGGAAAGGAAGGAAGAGGTAAAACAAAACAAAGCAGTTGAGTGTTCCTGGTATGACTTATAACTACTGTTGCGCAGCTAAGGTGTCAGGTATCACGATGTAATGAGAGGTGTTCTCAGGTGTACTTGTTGGATGGGTAGTTACCATGTTTCCTATGGTAAGTGTAGCTACGGTGTTAAGCTAGTTCCTGAAGTTAGTTTTTACCTGTGGGAGAAAACATGTTTGTTGCGTGTTTTGCACGGTAGAGGTGGTTAACTTCTATATGTTAGTGAGTATGTTAGGGGTGTTGTGTAGTGTATGCATGTATGCATGCATGTATGTATGTATGTATGTATGGTCAGATCTGTTTCAGTCTGTTTTGCTCCCCCCTTTGCTTGATGGCTTAGCTTTGATGAGCTTGTTGCCTCTTTGCCTTGGAGAAAGGATCTTCTGTGATCTGCTGGGGGTCAAACCAGTAAGGCAGGAAGTTCTCTGGCAGACATGGGGAGGTAGTTTGGCATGGATGCGTGAAGCTGTAGTGCGAAACTTGGTCTCCGTTGTTGCATTCCTCCGATGATGCCTTCTGGTTGTGACAGCCTTTCTGATCTTCTGTGCTTACTGTTGTTGCTGTAGCACACACATGGTTCTTGAGTTGGAGCTCGTTTGGTGGTTTCTTTATGAGTGATGGGTAACCAGGATGGTGTTTTCTGGTACCTCTGGGTGTTTGTCAGTGGTTGACTGTGAGAGACCACTTTGTTCTGTGTTGTTGTAGAACAAGTGGTTGTCATCTTCATTATGAAGGTGTATCAGATGAGTCGTGGGTCTTCCGTTCCATCGCTAGTCATAGCAAATTTGACTCATCTTGTTGGTCATCCGTGTTCAGCCTGCTTTCTAGGAACACTTCCCGTTGCCTCATTAGTGGTTCCATGTCTTTTCCATGCGGTTGGTGTGGTAGCTGTCATCGGCATGGGAGTCACGTTCTCTGTGCTTCTTACGAAGAACTGTGGTGTTGTCATGCCACTGGTTGTCTTCCAGTGCAAGGCTTGTGTCTTGGCTGAAGGAGTTTGAAATTGTGGATGTTTTCAAACCTTTCTTTGAGGACATCTTCTGTTTGATGTGGGCCTTGTGTGTCAGGTCACGCAGCTGTTGAATTGTCATTGTGTCTGCGCAGGCCTCGAGACCAAGATAATAACTCAATCCGGGGTGCAGATTTCTCAGGAAGAGGTTTTTGAAATTCACATCCTCTTCATGTTCAGGTGAGTTATGTGCACCAAAGAAGGCTTGTCGAAAACGGTGGTAGTAGGCTTGAGGAGTCTCTTGCCGACCTTGTTTAGTTTCCAAAGCGATTAACACACCATGTTCCGACTCTGGGCCTGTGAATTCTTTAATCAGTGTCTCACATAGCAGCTGGTAGTTTGACTTGACATGAGCAGGTTGTCGGTCTAGGAAGCTTCGTACCTTTGGAGTGGATGTCGATCTGAGGATGTAAAACCTGTCTCTGTCAGTCACATGTGGTCTCACCTCTAGGTGGAAGTTGATATCTCGGATGTGGGCCTGGATGTCTGGGCCCTCCGTGGAGTTCAGGTTGAACTGAGTGATACTCTTAACCAGCTGGTTGAGATCTTTACAGGTCATCCCCTGTGCAGCTTTGGAGTCTGCCTGAATGAGCTCTCTTTGTTTGTTGGCAGTGAACAGTTCTGTGGTGAAGGCTGGTGACCTTTCGGGTTGTGGCCATTCACTTCTTTCACTGTATGCCAGTTCTTGGATGGAGGACTCTGTTCTGCTCAGCAGTGGTGATGCTGAGGGAGGTCTCTCCCTTCTTGGCTCTGGTTTCTGTTTGAAAATGTGCTGGAGTTCATCTCTGACCGCGTAGAGCTCGTCGTTGACGTCATCTCGCTGTTGGGTCAGATGGTCGATTTCAGCACTGCACCTTTCCAGGTGGTCTTTCAGAGCAATGATCTTAGAGTTCTTGACTTTAATGTCAGCTTTAGCTTTCTCTAGCTGGTGTTCAGCAGACTGGAGTTGGTTTACCAGGTGCTTCTGGACAGTCTTTAATTCTTGTTTGTCACGTTCAGTGACTGCAAGGGCTTCTTGGAGCTTGTAAACTTGCTTCTTTGTTTCTTGCTTCACTTTGTCGGGCACTTCGAGTTCGACTTGAGCTTTCACTTTGAGCTGGTCAGTGCAGAGTTGAGTGTGCATCAGCTCTCTCAGGAACTCAGTGGTCTGAAGCTTGAAGTCGTCCTGGACTTTCACTTCCAGCTTGTCTATGCGGCTCTGGGCACGTGTCAGCTCCTCCTGAAGGTGGGTGATGTGCTTGTCGCTTAGTGTCAGCTGGGCTGTGAAGGCATTGCTTAGGGAACAGATAATCTTGGTTAGTTCCGCGTGGTTGTGGTTCTGATTCTGGCTTGAATCATGTGTCAGGAATCTTCTCAGCGTTATGATTATTATTAAAAATAATAACAGTTCAAATGTCTTTGGTGTGAGGCAGTCTGCAATGCCTCCGAGCCAGGCGTCCACGTCAGTGGGGTTTGTTGTCCACGACATGTTGGCACGCTGGGGTGAAGAGACTGACACAGATCTGTGTGGGGTGTAAGCCTATATGTGGTTGAACAGCTAAGTGTCGTTTCAGTGACTGTACAACAATAGTGAAGTGTTGTAATGTCTAAGTGTTGGTCTCAGTGTAGACAGGTAGGTTAGTGATGTGGAAACTTTGTCACTCAACTAAGTGAGGGAAAGAGAGAAAAAGGTTAAAACAAATCTCAATTGAAAGGATTTTTTTTTTTTTTTTGAAAAGCTGGTTTAAACTCGTGATGTGTCACTCAACTGAGTAAGGGGAAAAAAGAGAGAGAGGTTAAAACCAATTTCAATAAAACAAGAAAGAAAATTCTTAAGTAGGAGAAATATTATTTTTCTCGTAAATGCTTCCGAGTTTTACAGGATTGACACCACACACCGTCAGTTGGACCGCTTACAGCTGGGATGCTATGAAGGCGACGGTTGCTCAACACTGGTCTCTGTTAATTGATCTTGGATAAGATGTTAAATTGTAAATTGCGTTTACAAAGACAGAGAGAGTATGGAGAACAAGAGAGGGTTTGATTACAAATCAAATACCTAATAATTGTTTTCTTTGGAAAAATTATCTTTCTCTTTCTTTAGACTCGATTGATGGTTCTTCCAGGTTTGTTTCCTACAAATGTGAAGGATGGGAAATCAGGACAGAACAGGAAGGATGTAAGAAGGAAAGGAGGGAAGGAGATTGGATCCACAAATGGCTCTGGAGCCTTTGTCGAACTACAAGTATAGAATTGATAGTTGCCAACCAACTAAACATTCAAAAATAAAGCTTTGTAAAGAGAGGGTTATCTCTGATTTATTTGAAACTTGTAGTGAGATACCAATGTCTCCTATTGAGGCTCAGGTGTGTCGCTCCACAGCGACAAAAAGAGGTAAATGGGTAAAATAGAATGGTTAAGTTTATAACCACAACTTGAGAAGGAGGTTACAACGCAATAACAATAAATGAGCAAGTAGGAGTCTAACAATATTTGAAATAGGGAAATGTGGGTTGAATAAGTTTACTTAACTTTCAAAGTTCAAAACGTATTCACCTTAAGTGATTAAATCTAAAAGAGTAATTTAGAAATTATGAAAATTATGAAATTAGATTTATCAAAAATAAATCTAGAAATCATTAGAAATTACCTGTTTAGAAAAATAGATTTTCAATTTTAATTTCCTTTTTTAAATCAAATTAGAATTTGACAATTAATAATCATAAACCAGTATTTTCTTTTTCAAGTAAAATGCAGGTAAACGAAATTAATAATTGCAAACGAAATTTCCTTTTCACTGAAAATATGGGTAATTAAAATATTAGACAGGTAAAATAAGAAAGAAGAAAAGACCAACAGGTGTAAAAATCAAGGTGTTTAAATGGTTAAATCACTTTAACGTTGTTCAAACAGACACTGTATTTAACCACTGATGTTAATACAAATGACAAACGTAAATAATGCTTAAGGCTTTAGCATATAGGCCTCACTGTAAACAACTGCCTAGGTTAGGTTAGCTTAGCCAAGGGTTAGCAGCTAGCTTAGCCACCAAAGGGTTTGTTTACGCTGTGGTCAGGGCTTTGCTGTGGCTCTGATCATGCGAGGGTCAGAGTTCCCCCGGAAGCGTTGGTTAAGACTTCCGTGTCACGATTGTAACTATGGCGACAAAACAACGCTAGTGGGCAAACATGTGAATTGCAGTTTGTAAACAGTAATGCATGTTACATGAAATGTCGGCACATTTCAACAATGTTCAAAGAATATACACGTCGATCATATTACGTGAAATGTCGGCGCATTTCAAAAATACAAATAAAGGACACCACTCGTAGTTTTTACGACGTGGGGCTTCACTCAGTTGTTTAAGAGTGAGATTAACTTTAAAGGGCAGCTTTGCGCTGTAATAGATGGAACAATAGCGATCTCGGCGGATCGTCTCTGTGCAATGTTATCTGAGCACACAAAAACAACAGGGTTCCTAACTGTTGGTTAAGTTTCAACGTCAAGCTTTACTTGAACACAACTTTAAATAATTCCTATTCAACTACACTCGGACATACGCAGTGTTTACGCGAGAATTAATTGAACTGACACAGATAAGCTTATCGTTTATCACGGGGATTGCCGTGGGACACGCACGGACAACCTGAGAAATAAAGACTAATCTGTGAGGAGAATATTCGTCCTTGCAGTGGAACACGCACTGAGTGACAATCAGATAAATAAGGAACGTTAGACGAGGAACACGCTCATCCGTCCTTTACATGGTTATTTTAATTACTGCAGTTTTAATTTCATTCAGCTCTCTGACTGATACAAACACACATAACGTTATAGCTATTTGAAAGACTCTGGAACACGCAGACGTCTTAAGCTATAAGTATTTCAGAAATTGAGGGACACGCTCAATCCTTACCTTATCATTGTGTGAGATCTTATATCTTGGGTTATTTTACTGCAGTTTAAAATAAAATAAAAATAGGCAGGCAGCCTAGACTAGAGTAACAGCTCTCTCTGTGTATTCACATTCATTCAAACAGGGCGCGCGGCGCTCGCTGCATACGTCATACACACAGACTCGGAGGTTCGGATCTCTCCTCCGCATACTATGAAAATATAATTACTTCGTATATGCTTACAATTTAGGTTAAACTTCCCGCATTCGTCTCCACCATTTAATGTAGCGTTTATACGCCCACGTATAAATATTATTAATTATTATTCATAACGGAATATGACCAATAATTAATATTTTAATTATTTTTAATTATCTTCAGAATTTACTGTAGCAGAATCAATAGTATGATCATTTTATCAGTTCATCCAATGAACAGAAAGCATAAACAAGTATTAACTCTAGGAAATATAATATCTTCCTGGTCAAGAAAGAATTAATCCCCAGCTAACAATAAATTACGAAGTAAATTAAGGGTAACAGCATAGGTAACTTAAATCGAAGTTCAAGACAATAAATCTGATAAGCACACACGAGTAATCTCTTTTAAATACAAACAATACTTTATTGATTATATAGACTACTAACACATAAAGCTAATATCTAACACAAACACACGCACACACACACATACACATTCATACGCGTTGCAGAAAGGGATAGAGTGAGGAAAGAGTGGGTTTAAGAGTGAAAGGATGAAATCTCACGATTCCATATACACTAGACATGACCTGAACAAACCATCAATCATTAATTTAACCCTTCTATCGTTTTAGGCAGGTTATTAAAGTTATATAAATACACCAGTTAAGATTTTAGCCTGCATGGAGGTACTTGCGTATTTGCTTTTGGGGATTCCCTTTTTGTTGCGTGAAAGGGGTTTTCCCGGTCCGTTCGGTCTCCTCGTGCCTGATGTCTGGATCACGGGGTCAGTCACGTGGTGTGCTGGCGGAATGAAAGTCTTTGTTTGAAGCTGGCTTTGCAGACGAAACGTGGCTCGAAATCTTGTCGCAAAACTTAACTTAGAACCGACACTCACAACGGAAAAGAAATGAAACTAAGAAAAGAAAGGAAATTGAGAGTAGATGATGATGGCTTGAATGAAGCTATTTAACCCATGTTCTTCAGATCTTGATTTGGGTTATTTCGTTTGTGCGTTTACATGGTTCCTATAGAGAGAGAGAGAGCTTCGAGAGCAGCGAGAGAGAGAGAGAGAGCGAGAGAGCGAGAGAGAGCAGCGAGAGAGAGCAGCGAGAGAGAGAGCTTTGTTTTTGGGTCTAAGGTTTTAAACTAAAATTTTGTCCAACCTCCAGGATGAGTTCTGGCCAATTAGACACTGGCTGAATTTAGGAGGTGACGTTCTTTTCAGTTCTGATCGTAAATCATGCTTATCTGTGCTCTCCTTACTAACAGAGAGAACAGGGGCCACAGTTTAGACATGATTTCTAATTAAAAGAAGATCAAAACATATTACACCGATATCATTCAAGCCATCTTGCTAGTTGTGTTCGTAAGATAGCATTGATATGAAACAGTACACACTTTCATTCATTCACTCCTTCTAATAGTTAATATAATAACTATTACCTGAATTAAATGGGATCAAAACATATTATCTTATTAAAATATACATATAAGTGGTGGAAACAACCCAGGATTAGGTAGTTGCATGATTGTTTGATCATGAGTCCATTGAAAATTGTTCTTGAATGATTTTATGTATAGTTATTGATAAGAATCAGTTCTCTGGTGAAGAGACAGAACTCTGTTTGTTCAGAGGTCTTAATGAGGCGGTGGTTCAGGAATGTTGTCGGGGGTTTCAGTAACATCTGCTGGTGTCGATTCTTCTTCTAAAGGGTCTTTTGCAGACTCTCTGGCACCGGGATGGGTGACTTAGGACTCTGGTCTTGGTGATTTGACTCTGGAATGTGCGGACACTGTCTTTATCTTAACCAGTCCGTATTAGGCCACAAAGCTAGCCATTGACCAGTTAGGTGTTAGTGCCGGGGGCTCCTTCAATTAGTCAGACCGGTGATGATCATGAGACGTTCTGAACAAATCTTCCCCCCTCAGTCATCGAGAAGTAGAGAATTTGAATTAATATTCAAAAAGAAGATTAGTTGGTGGTTGCTTTCTACCCATTGTCGCTACAGAGTGTAAAAATATTTAATTTAACACTTCTTAGAGTTAACATTTATTTAACACAATATAATGTTTTATGTGAAAATTACTTCACTGAACACCATACTCTCGACTTACTGCTTTTATTTGAGCTGTAAGGGGTTTTGCAGTCAAAGACCCAGAACCAGATATGATGAATGAAGACCCGGAGTCAGAATTATAGCCTAATAAATTAAAGAAAAGATTTTCATTTCATCAGTTTCATCAGCAGAAGTTTGCAATACTCACAAAGAGTTTGTAGGCTAAGCTACGTCCTTGCTTCAGGTTGCAGTTTCTATTTGGCTAAGAACACATAGGGCCCTATTTTAACGATCTGAAACTTAAGTATCATGCGCGAAACACAAGTAACTTTGTGGGCGGGTCTTGGGCGCTGTTGCTATTATACCGGCGGGATAAATGGCTCTTGCGCCCGACGCAAATCTAAAATGGGTTGGTCTGAAGTAGCTTCATTATTCATAGGTGTGGTTTGGGCGTAACGTTAAATAAAGGGGCCCATATAGTCTAAGCAAATTTCCACACATGGATAGATAGGAGAACATGTCGCCATAAGTCAAGATAGTTGTCGCACGATTCCTAGATTTAGGTCTGCGGTGACCTCAGAGGTCGGAGAAAGGCTTCTTTGTGTCTGTTGTTGCATGCCGAAGTGTCCCATAGCTCTTATAAAACACCTGCACAGAACATCCAATGCACACACAAAAGCACTAGGGAATCGCAGTTTCCCCAAGGTTGAAGAGGGCCTGAGCAAACTATCATCAGGACAAACTACCAAAACATACTGATAATACATTCCCTCCTCAGGAAGAAGTACAGATAGCCTACTATTCACTTTAGTTTCTAGAGAAATACACATGAAAGAGGTACAATTCTGTAAATCAGGTGAAGTCACGTATAGTTGGACCCCTGTAACCTTAACTCGTCAGCTAGAAACAGATATATAGACAACACATGTTTGAGGGTCACATCAGAATGTAGGCTACCTAAAAGCAGCTGGTTAACACTCAGCAAACATAATTAAAAGTATAGCCGATTTGAATCACTCATTGAATATAGAAATTATTTATGTAGAAATGCTTATACTTGATTATTAATCACTCATTACACATTGAAGCAGCAGTGGATTCCAATCTACCCCCTTCAGAGCAAATCCACATTAGGCTTAGAAATTCCATGCATGGACACACTTTGAAATTAATTGATGTCATAAAATACTGTAAAATCTAACAGCAGAACATTTACATTTAATACATGACAGAGTGCCAGCTAAAAATGTTTAGTACTATTGTATAAAACATTTTCAACAACACATCACTGAATTATATAAAATCAAGCCTGCAGGATTATAAAAGAAAAACAGTAGTGCAGTATAGGATTGTGTAACCTGAGGTAGACACTTATACATCAGATGAAGTAACAAGGAACAACTTTCCAGTGAACACATTTAATAAGAAATCAGATAATGCAACTCTCTGATACAACATAAAATTGTAAATTACACCTGTAAAGTATGACATTTGGTCATCAAAAGATTTGAAATGTCTTAATCTTTCCCTTATGACCAGTGTCTTCCTTGGTAGGTTTTCACTCATTTCTTCTTCCTCCACGTTGCACTTTTATCAACATTGTGACCTGACATTAAAGAGAAAACATGTAGGCTAATTTAAGTTAACAGGTAATGTTAGTGTGATTGAGAATGCAAAAAATTTTTAAGCTGAAAACCATGCACTCTCATGATGGGTCACAACTAAAAACTTATTTATCATAGCTGTTACAATTCAAAACATTGCAGGCCTACACTTTCACAGCTCAATTATGATCTTATTAGCCATGGCAGACACTGCAGTTTAGTAACCACGTCTGTAAAACGTACTCGGTCACTAACGTAACCTCGGTTCTCTCTAGAAGAGGGAACAAGTACTGCGTAAGTATCTTACGCTTCGCGCCCACTGCGTCACGTCCCGCCGAAACAGGCGTGGATTAGGCCTATAAATACGGCTCGACAGGCTGATAGAATCTGGTTTTTCATCATCGAAGCGAACCAGAGCGTGTTGCATGCACGGCTAAGATACGCAGTACTCGTTCCCTCTTCTAGAGAGAACCGAGGTTACGTTAGTAACTGAGTACGTTCTCTTACGAGAGGTCTCTCGTACTGCGGAAGTATCTTACGCTAGGGGAACCCAATGTAAAACGCTGTGCGTGCTGAGATCCAACACCAAAGTCCCAAGGGCAGGTCCCCGGGGCTCATATAGTGCACAATCACCAGGGGACTCACAGAGAGTCCGGGAAAAAAGGGGGCTAGAACAGCATTTTTTCCCCCGATTTAGTAGCGTCCTATAAGGCGCAAATTACATTAATAGTATTCCATACAGACAGGGCGAAAAACTCGGCCTGAACTGATGAATATTGTGGGTCTTACACACTGCCCATAGAGCTATTCAGTAGTGTTGTTTTTGGCGGCCTGTTTTAATTTTAGTTTTAGTCTAGTCTTTGTGTCAGGCTGTCATTTTAGTTTTTATTAGTTTTAGTCACGTTCATACTCTTTTTAGTCTAGTCAAGTTTTAGTCGACGAAAACTGATGACATTTTAGTCTAGTTTTAGTCAACGAAAACTGATGACATTTTAGTCTAGTTTTAGTCGACGAAAACTGATGACACTTTAGTCTAGTTTTAGTCAATGAAAATTGTATTTTAGTCTCTTTTTAGTAATGCAATTCTATTTAACCCAGTCAATATAGAATTTCAAACAAGGCTATCTTATTATAGGATATTTAGTAGGCCTATATTTAGGGCTGTGACGGTGGCAGGTTTTTTTTTACCACCGCGGTAATGGACCAACAGCTACCGGCGGTGGTTGGGGGGTTATTAAAAAAACAAACAAAAAAAAAACTCGTTTTATATTTCCACACAAAGACGCGTGATACACTCTGCGCTTTGAGAGGGATGTGGGACACGAGCAGGAAAACACGAAGATATCGATCTCTTTATGATATCTTCGTGTTTTCTACTTGATGTAAATTGGTTTGAAGAGTGAATTTTATCCTCCACAAGGGCGAGATATTTAGGCTGTGTTTGAGATTGCGCTGCCAGAGAAAGTGAAACTAAAAATCACCCACACGTGTCAAACGCGCTTTACAACTAAACTCGCGCCCAATGTCTAATATAACAAGCACAAACTGTGTTAAAAATAATTTGACATGCAAGTACAAATGTAGGCTATCTGTCCTACAACGTTTTTCTACTTTACCACAGTAAAGAATACGAATATAATAGGCCTAATTAAAAGCGAACCAAGAAACGTTTATAATAGGCTACCTTTAGAAAATGGTTGGGACGTGATGTGAGTGAAGATTTGGGAAAAGAAACAAGAGATTCCATGCAGGGATGAGTCACGATTTTTGGATATTCGATTAGTTTATTTAATTATAGAATATTGAATAGGTTGTGCGATATTCTCTAAAATTAAATCTCCATGTTCTGGCGCTGATGCGGTGACGTGTTCATGTAACAAGAGACGCTGCCAATAATAACAGCTGTCACAAAGAACCAGCAAAAGTAATGATTATGAATGTGTCAAATATATCAATGAGACATTTTAATAGAATAACTAATGGAGTAATATATGGTTAAATTCGCTGATAATCGGGTGACCAGATCGCAATCCAGAATTTAAAGCCGACAAAGCTATGGGTTCACGCACAACTCTCTCATTCGTCTTGACGTTACATTTCGTCTCGTCTCGTTTTGGTCAACGAAAATGAAGAGACATTTTAGCATAGTTTTTATTTTTTAAACCACATTTAGTCTCGTTTTTATTCGTCAACGATATTGCATTATACATGTATTTTAGTCATCGTCACATGACCATGCATTTACGTCTAGTCTCGTCTCGTTTTCGTCAGGTGATAACGGTTCGTTGACGACCATATTTCGTCATAATTTTCGTTGACGAAAGCAACACTACTATTCAGTCGATCAGCGCTCAGCAGTTTCAGTATTCTGAGCTGATAGCATCAGAACAGACAATACTGATTTATTAGACCGACAGCAGCTTAGCCTGTAAGGCGGGAACCTCTAGGTTATAAAACCTTATAAATGTAGACGGAATGTATAAATGTAGCCCAGCCTGCTGCCATACATATATCTTGCAAGGCAATCCCACTGGACCAGGCCCACGACGAGGCCATGCCTCTTGTGGAGTGCGCTCTGACACCTAACGGGCACTGCAGGCCCTTAGAAGTGTAAGCCAGCGCTATAGCATCAACTATCCATCTGAATAGACTCTGTTTCGATGCAGCTAGTCCCTATGGAACGTCCGCTGAACGAAAACAAAGAGCTGCTCCTTCTGTCTGAAGACAGTCGAGAGAGACACATAAGCCCTTAATGCCCTGACCGGGCAAAGGAAGCTTGCGTCCTTTTCCTCATTAGAGACCAGCAGGGCTGACAGGGAAATCACCTGTGCCCTAAACGGTGTGTTTTGGAACGTACCCGTGCCTTGGTTTGAGTATGACTTTCAAGTCATTTGGCCCAAATTCCATACACGTCGTGCTCACTGAGAGCGCTTGTAAGTCCCCTATGCGCTTCACTGAAGCGAGAGCCAGAAGAAACACTGTCTTGAAAGACGAGTGTTAAATATCTATCGTTTGGATTGGCTCGAATGGGGCACCTTTCATGGCTTCCAAAACCGTAGAAAGGTCCCACACGGGGACTGAAGGAGGTCTAAGAGGATTCAGCCTCTTAGCTCCCTTAAGGAAGCGGATGACTAAATCGTTCCATCCAAGTGACTGGCCGAGCGCCGGTTTAGTAAACGCTGCTATGGCCGCCACATAAACCTTGAGCGTGGATGGGGTCCTGCCCTTATCCAGCAGCTCTTGTAGGAAGAAGAGAACCTCCGTCACCCCAAAGTCTGGGGGGGTTTGCCACGAGCTGTGCACCAGCTAGAGAACACCAACCATTTTGAGGAATAGAGCCGTCTGGTAGACGGGGCCCTAGCCTGCGTGATCGTGTTTAACACTCCCACCGGGAGGTTAGCGGGTACCCGTTGATAGCCCACATATGTAGGGACCATAGCTCTGGGCGAGGATGCCAAATCGAGCCCTTGGCCTGAGAGAGGAGGTCCCTCCTCACTGGTATTGGCCATGGGGCAGTGCTTGTCAGCTGCATCAGAACTGGGAACCAGGCCTGGTTCTTCCAGAGCGGAGCCACGAGTAGCACTGAGCATCCATTTTCCCTGATTTGCTCTAATACCTGAGGCAGGAGCGTGACGGGGGGAAAAACATAGAGCGGGCAGCGGGGGCCAGACATGGGCCAGCGCATCCCTGCTCTTGGAAAAAAACTCCGGACAGTAAGCATTTTCTTGAGACGCAAACAGGTCTACCTTCGCTCTGCCGAACTTCTTCCACAGCAGTTGGACTGTCTGTGGGTGTAGAGACCATTCTCCTGTCGGAACATTGTCCCTGGACAGTCTGTCTGGTCCTATATTCAGAAGGCCTGGCACGTGCGCTGCTCTCAGCGAGCGCAGATTGTGCTGAGCCCATATCAGGAGGCGTTCCGTCAGCCTGTAAAGGTTTCAGGACCTGATACCTCCCTGGCGATTTATATAAGCCACCACTGACATGTTGTCCGAGCGGACCAAGACGTGGTGTCCTCTTATCTGGGGAAAAAAACGCGTCAGCGCGTTGTCTACCACCAACATTTCCAGGCAGTTTATATGCAGAAGCTTCTCCCGTTCTGACCACTGGCCGAAGAATGGTCTTCCCTTGAGCAGCGCTCCCCATCCCGAGGTGGAGGCGTCCGTAGACACCACCTTCACACTCGAGGAAGTCCCCAGGCTTACACCTGATTGGTACCAGTCGGTTGCTCTCCAAGGATTCAGAGCTGAGACGCATTTCTGATCGACCTTGAGACGAAACAGACCGGAGGTCCACGCTCGGCGCGGTACTCGCGCTTTTAGCCAGAACTGCAGTAGGCGGATGCGAAGCAGACCCAGCTAGAGTACTGACGATGCTGAGGCCATGAGACCCAGCATTCTCTGAAATATTCTGAGCGGGACAATAGCGCCGCCGCAGAAAGATTCCGTCATGCGCTGAATATTCAGAATATTCAATATATATAGTTGCACTGTCATAGACAGCGAGTCCAGTTCTGTGCCCAGAAAAGATATTCTCTGACTGGGAGACAGTGAACTCTTCGCCCAATTGACTCTGAGATTCTCGAGGTGTTCGAGTAAAATGGTCCTGTGCTCTATGAGCTCTGAGTGTGATTGAGCTAGAATCAGCCAATCGTCCAAGTAGTTCAATACTTGCATGCCCCGGAGTTTCAGGGGTGCGAGCGCCGACTGAACTGTAGCGAATAGCCTCTCTTTATAATGTTCAGCACCCACTCTGAAACCCCGGGAAGCTCTGCCCATGCATCTGCACGAATGGCTAGGGGTAGAATGAGATGTGAGCTCTGGTCGCGTGGCGACCGAAGAGCTTCGGTGTGCTGTAACATAAACGCCGTGCTTGCGACATTCGAGGCAGGGGGCGCGCTGATCACAGCGGGCAGTCTGCCCGCGCTCGACTCTTCTATGGCGGTTCGCCGAGAGGGAGAGGGCGGGGCGAGCCCCGTGGGGCTTGTCATGTCTGTGAGTGAATGTGGGCGCGGGACAGAGGGCACATTTACTGCACTGAATACACCGTCTGCCTGGGCAGACTGAATGTGCGTTGGTTTTGTTTTTACAGAAACCGTGAGACATGCATAATGTAGTGTTTGTGGGCACTGGGTCGTGGGCACATTTACTACGTTTAATGCACAATCGGCATGAGTCATGTGTGCAAGCCCTGGCTTGTGGCGGGCTGTGTCTGTGTGTAGGAATGAGCACTGAGCAGGCATTTTTACTACACTCATAACACCCTCGGCCATGGCCGGAATACCAGAAAATACACTCTTTATGAGATTTATCTGGGTCGTCGTAAAAACGGCGTTTGTGTGCAGGCAAGCGGGCTGTGGTTCCGGCTTGTTTACTGCAAAATACACTGGAACAGTCGCATTGTCTGGAACTGAACGAGCGAGAAGTTTTGGTGGAAGTCTGGCCGCAGTGAGACCTGAACACCGTCGTTTCCCTAGACGTGCTAGGACGACTTTGAGGCCTCGGGCTTTACCGCAATCCTTTTGAGCTTCAGCAAGAACCAATGAGGTTCATTCTCGTGTTACGCAGCACGTTTGAGCTTCTCGAGAACCAATGAGAATCATTCTTGTGTTACGCAGCACGTTTGATCTTCTGCAAGAACCAATGAGGTTCATTCTCGTGTTACGCAGCACGTTTGATCTTCTGCAAATACCAATGAGAATCATTCTCGTGTTACGCAGCACGTTTGAGCTTCTCGAGAACCAATGAGAATCAAGCTCAAAAATTCAGCGCTTATATCGCGCGATCATACGTGAATTTGCGAGATCTCGTGGGTCCTTGTGACTTCAGCTGTCAGTCATGACCGCAGCCGTTCCGCAACAAATACGGACCTGGTGGGTATTGACGGACGACGGAACACGGAGCTGTCACGCAGCGGAGCCGTTCCGCAGCCGTTCCGCATCTGGTGGAAATTGGGGGTTAGTGGCACGGAGAGCGAGGTCCGTGGCGCTCCTTAAGTCCGGCACGCAAATCGCTTCCGGTCCATCCTCATCCAGTTTTCGGAGGAAATCGGCCTGGAAGATTTGCAAGGTGGCCATCGTGTGCAACGGCGCTGAGCATGGTTGACGTCGTGCGGCAAGCTTCCAAGGTTATAATCGTTAACGAAAACGAACGAAAAAACGAAAACTAGGTGGGAAAAAACATTGTCGTTAACTGAAATAAAAATAAAAACGAGGCATTACAAAAAAACTATAACTAACTAAAACTGTAATGTGTGTTTGGCAAAACTAACTAAAATAAAATAAAATAATATAGTAAATGTCCTTAGTTTTCGTCTTTGTCAAGGTCTTTAATTTTTTAATGCTATTTAAAACACGCAGAGTATTCGTTCAGCTGCATTTCCTTTCTGCTCTCTCTCTGTCACTGTCTCTCACATGTGCGCGCACACACACACACACACAGCCCCTCCCCTCCGTGCACACCGCGTCTCCATGAGAACGAGTTCGTTCGACGTTGAAAGTTTGCGAAAGGTTGGTATCTCTATCTCGTGAACACCTTTACACAATCAAACATTAAAAAGTGATAGAAAAATATTTTAAATTCTTAATATAATTTTGTCAGTGTGTTAATGTCGACCCGAGAAGCGATTATGCCTTCTTTAGAAAGTTAACTAGTCGCAAGTATGAGGTAAAATGCACTTTTTGACTGTGGTTGTCGATGTCAAAACACTATATAAGCTGTGATTCAAATAGTAAATAATGTTATGTAATTTTTTTACTTTTACACTGAATGTTTGCTGCTTCAATCCAGATGAGTAGGCTATTGACTGTAGGGTGAGCATGGGGTAAATTTAGTATAGGGTGTGAAAATTGTACAGCTGTGGTATTTGTAGGGTGTGAATTCTGTATAGAAGATGTGTAGATTTTTGGAACGGCGTGTGGATTTTGTAAGAGGTATTCTTACACATGCAACACACTCTCGCACACACACACACTCTTGCTCACTCGCACACACACACACACACACTCTTGCTCACTCGCGATCACGCGCGCAAACACTCACACATGCTCACTCACTCGCGCACACACATACATACACACACACACTCTTGCTCACTCGCGATTGCGCGCGCACGCACACACACACACACACACTACAAGTCGCGCATCCTTAGTAAGATTTTGCAAAAACTTAGTTTGGGAAGAATTTGTTCCCAATTTGAATTTGAACAACAGAACAGACCCAGTGAAGGAATTTCAATGCGGTGTGGATTTTGTATAGGGTGTTAAATGTGCATTTTGTGAAGGTGTGAATCATATTTAATCTAATAAAGTTCTGTGTAATGAATTATTAACGAAGGAATTATTTTGATCAGCCACCCCCCAAACCAGACATTCCGACATTTCATGGCATCATGGCGTTACCGAAAGTTGGAAGAAGGCGGCAGAGTCCTATTTGGGATTACTTTGAATATGACTGTGTGTCAGATAAAAGCAAGTGCCTTGCAGTGGAAGGTGGTAAAATATGTGGACAATTTCTGAAAGGGAAAAATCCTACGAATTTGAAAGTACATTTGAGAAGCGCGCACAAGGAGGCTAACCTAGCTTACCTCAACAAGGTAAAGGAGAACACTGAGAACCCCTCCCCTGAAACAGAACCCAATCCCGGTAACGTTACAGGGCCAGGCAGCATGACACAGACAACCGCAGTACAGAGAACACTACAGGAGAGCTTTCACCGGCGACCCGATAGCTGCTGGTTAGTTAATACACAGGAACACCACAAGCGGGAGGAAGCGTTGGTTAATATGTTTATTGATACTGGGATGTCTACACGACTGTGCGAGTCGATTGCCTTCAAAAAGTTTGCCAATGTACTCGAACCAAAGTTCAAAACACCTGGAGCTGCAAGAGTCAACAGCCTTATTGGTGCTAAGATGGATACGGCAAAGCAGAAATTGAAAGAGATCATTAAGGATGCGAGGAAGCTGACCCTATGTGTAGATGGTTGAAGCAAGAAAGGATTAACATCATCTTTTATGGGTGTGTCAGCTTGTTTTTACCATCCGCCCGGAGGCCAGGTTCACCATGCCCTGCTTAACCTGCACCACTTGGAGCACCCTCACACAGGGGAGTCCATTGCTCGCTGCATTGATCAGACATTAGATGCATGGGGTATAAGAGAAGACAAGGTGCTGCTCATTGTGACAGATAACGGCTCCAACATCGTCAAGGCTGTGCGCCTTCTCAGGGATAAAAAGCGAGAGCAGAGCCGTGAGTCTGATGGTGCTGTCTCTCAGGCGCAGCCAAGAGGCATAGGAGACGAGCAGAATGAACTGTGGATGGATTCGGACTCGGAGGGGTCAGACGAGGAGGATGAGGAGGAGGCTGAGATTGGAGGCGTTGGTGAGTAAATTGGCAGTTTTTCTCAGTCACTTTGGTGCATTTCTCAGATCTGAATTGAAATTCTCAAAACTACTTGTTCAACTTCCACACCATGTAGTCACTTGAGCACATAATAAAAGCAATGTTCTTATTCTTTTGAACACATTAAATGCTTTGACACATTTATGCAAATGATTATGTACAATTAATCATTGTACATAATCCTTTGCATTTCTGATTCATGCATTATCAGTTGCTTATGTTGATCATAATGTATTCTACTGGTTCTCTGTTGAATAATCTTACTAAATAACTACATGCAAAATGGTTGAACGTCATTTTCTATACACGTCTGAAATGGATTAAGATATCCATTGTGTTTTTCTTTTCTGCATCACAATGGCATGCTCTGTCAACAAATTACAGTACAAACAGTAAAAGTGTAACTGTGACGTGTCCGATCTCTTGCAATATATAACTTTGTACTGCTGAAATTGATATACAGAAAAAAAGTGCAACATTGTGCATTTTTAATCATTGTCATTAAAATCTTAGCCATAGTTTATATCAGAAAATACTTACAAAATACAGTGTTACAACATGCTGAACATATTGACTGTTTGGAAACAATGACACAAGGACTTGTCATTCTGATGCACTGACATGTTCACTGACATTCAGATTTACATTTGAGAGATACAGAAATGCACTTACTGCTTTGCAAATGTTAATGATTCAAGAAATTTACTAAATTGATTGAGAAAAAACATTGTGTTTAACCTGTTAAGCTGCAACCCCACTTTTGAAAAATCCCCAGAAATGACATACCCAAACTGAAACAGATACAGTTCATGAACCCTTTGCATTAAAAGCACAAGTATGATCTCATTTGAAAGCTGACACCTGGCAGTCCCCATTCAGACTCAGTCTCCCCCTGCACACATTCACACCTCTCCAGCCTGGTTATGGCTCGAAATATGCATTTCTTTTGTCTGCATTATAGCTACTAACGACTGGCTATTCACAGGCTATTCATAGGGTTTCAGTCCCTAATTTCTTTTCTCAAAGTTTACCCCACATTTTAAACTGTATCAAATGCATTTCTTGAATAAAGACACATTTCAGGTAGCATTCAAAAAATAATAAAAGTATAACTTCTAGGTAGCAGGTGCACCTAGGGCTAGCTAGCATGTTAGCTTAGCACACCATCAATACATGACAATTTATGAGATTAAAACCATGTTTGTGCTCTAAACTTACTTTTTAACGCACGTTGAGTATTTTAAATAATCTTCTGTGATCTAATTTGGCTTCAGATAAAAAAAAATCAGACAGAAAATATACTATTGGATAGTGTTCTGCACAATGATAGTCTATATAGATTAGCATTACATTATAAATATAATCTATTATTATGAAAATACCTGGCATGGCTTGAAAAACACAGGTAACTCAAATATCAGTGCAATCATGTTTATTGTCTTCAAAACATCTGTATCTGCATGTTACAGCGCGATCTCTTGTTAGCTTTGTGTGTATCAGTGACGTCCTGGAATGTCACATGATCATGGCTCTTCTTCATGATACAGTTCATGAACCCTTTGCATTAAAAGCACAAGTATGATCTCATTTGAAAGCTGACACCTGGCAGTTTATTGTAAATGTAGAATTAATTATTGTCATAATGACAAAAATTGTTATAAATAGCTTCAAAGTTTTGTAAAATTATTAGAAATTAATTTTTATGAAACATCCTCATGAAAATAAAATTGAAGTTGGCACTGGAGCAATCTAGAAATGCACTACTACAGCTAAAGCCATATGTCTAAACATTCTATGTTTAAAATCTGAATATAATAAGTCCAAAACTCTGTATTTAGTTAAATGTTTTTCAAGACCATGTCAAATGACTTTATTTTGATTTGACGCTAAAATGCTACTGATGTTTATTGTCATCTTCTAACCATCTATCCAGTGTATTGTCTCTATTGTTTTGTGGTGCAGACGATCCCAGACTCAGTCTCCCCCTGCACACATTCACACCTCTCCAGCCTGGTTATGGCTCGAAATATGCATTTCTTTTGTCTGCATTATAGCTACTAACGACTGGCTATTCACAGGCTATTCATAGGGTTTCAGTCCCTAATTTCTTTTCTCAAAGTTTACCCCACATTTTAAACTGTATCAAATGCATTTCTTGAATAAAGACACATTTCAGGTAGCATTCAAAAAATAATAAAAGTATAACTTCTAGGTAGCAGGTGCACCTAGGGCTAGCTAGCATGTTAGCTTAGCACACCATCAATACATGACAATTTATGAGATTAAAACCATGTTTGTGCTCTAAACTTACTTTTTAACGCACGTTGAGTATTTTAAATAATCTTCTGTGATCTAATTTGGCTTCAGATAAAAAAAAATCAGACAGAAAATATACTATTGGATAGTGTTCTGCACAATGATAGTCTATATAGATTAGCATTACATTATAAATATAATCTATTATTATGAAAATACCTGGCATGGCTTGAAAAACACAGGTAACTCAAATATCAGTGCAATCATGTTTATTGTCTTCAAAACATCTGTATCTGCATGTTACAGCGCGATCTCTTGTTAGCTTTGTGTGTATCAGTGACGTCCTGGAATGTCACATGATCATGGCTCTTCTTCATGTTCCATATATGGACTATTATTGTGCATGTAGCGCCCTCAGGCTATTGGTATGAATTAAAAAACACAGTATCGGAATACCAAATGCTCATAAAGATTACATCGACGCATTTGGGTATAAATTCAATAAATATTATTCCTGTCTATAGAAATCTGATGTAAATCTATGAGAATCTATCAATATTTCTCCAAATCTGCACATTTTTGAGCTAAAGCCCTGAGGGACGTTGTTTTGTGTATCGCTGTCATGACGACAGCACGGAGTTTTTTATGAATGAAAGCGGCTGACGCGCATAATTCATATTAAAGGTATCGACTCATTTTTTCATTTCATAACTCCTGACACAAATTAAGACATAACTGTCACTATGAGTTTCTCAGAATACAATAGTGGTCAAATACTGAAACTTGAGTATTATATCTTTTTAATTATGTATAGTTTGTCAAGGTATAACATTAAATCTGATAGTAATTTTGAATTAAATAAATAAATAACGCTTCAGTGCACGGGCGCACTGGCAACGGTTAACAGGTTAACTGCTTAAGTTGGATCATTACAAAAACATACGACTATTTTTTGTGAATTTTATATTTAATGCTTAAATTATCTAATTGTTTTCTCTTTTTGCTTTGCTAAGAACTTGACCTGCCAGATGATGAGGAGAACAAGTTCCAGAGAATGCCATGCCTGGCCCACACTCTTCAGCTCACACTTAAAGATGCCATGAAGCACACAAGTGTTCATTCAGTCATAACAAAAGCAAGAAAACTAGTACATGGTGTGAGGAAATCGTCAGCAGCTAATGAAGAATTGATCAAAAGATGTGGTAAAACTCTGGTCCGGGATTGTAGCACACGCTGGAACAGCACTTTTGATATGCTGAAAAGACTGCTGGAGACTAGAACAGAACTAAACCAACTACTTGAGAATTTTGGCATGGACACTCTCCTCACAAGCGATTGGGCTAAGCTAGAGAACCTTGTCAAGCTGCTTGAGCCCTTTGCTGTTCACACAGACCAGCTTCAGAGTGACAGTCAGTCACTCTCACAAGTAGTGCCATGCTTGCTCAACCTTGAGGCACACTTGCTGATGACTGCTGTTGGAAAGCAATTAGCTCAAGTACTGCTGAAGTCCTTGCGAGAACGTTTTGCTGGCATTCTTAGCCCTGATTCCATACAGTTTGATGCAACACCAGCAGGAGCCTGCCTAATGGATCCAAGTGTTTCGCTGGTTCTTCAATCACCAGACACAGTGCCACTGAAGAGGGCAGCACAGTCCTTTGTGCAGAACCTGGCAGCTAGGTATCAACCAGCTGCTTCTCAGTATGATGGTGCTACTGCAAGGACCACTCAAACTCCAACAGGAGCCCCTCTTGCTGTCCTTCAGAAATACCGCTTCCTTGCATCCCGTATAGAGGTCAATGTGTCCTCCACAAATCAGCCTAATATGATCGATAGTCTGTTGATCGAAATGGAGAAGTATTTCTCTGAAGTCAAACAGGGAGTGTTTAATGAGACACCATTGCAGTTCTGGAGATCTAGAGATGCTGTGTATCCAAAACTTGCTCCTGTGGCATTGGATCTCGTTAGTGCCCCTGCCTCACAAGCCTTTGTGGAGCGCATCTTCTCTTTGTGTGGACTGCTGTCATCTGGCCTGAGAAACAGAACAACTACATCTCTGGAGCAACGAGTTTTTCTCAAGATCAATAAGAAATTATTGCTTGACTGAAGTAAAGCCATCTCTCTCTTTCTCACCCATGCACACTCACTCACGCACACACCAACGGCACACACCCACACAAAAAAAATTTGAAAAGCTGTATTTTAAACAGCTGATTCATTAATGCAAGGGACTTACATTATTTTGTTTACCATGTTGGAACTTGTCGGGACACAAGTTTATTTTTTATTTTTATTTGTTATGTTCTTTTCTCAGATTGAGCTCCCTGACAATCTTGACAGAAATGTCTTGTGTGGCTCAAAAATGGGTTGAATACATGCGGTTCATGTATGTCTTCTTTAGTCTGTTGGCTTTTTTTTTTTTTTTCATTTTGCACTTACTGCGGAGACGGTTTACATACATATTTGTGCCCATATGTACATTTTATGTATTGGTGTTATTGTTGAATAAATATTTTCTAAAATTGCATGATGGTTTTGTTGAGTTATTATTACACAATACTTTTTCTGACCTTTTTGAATCTTGCCCCTGACAAATAACCCAAATTACAAAAAAAGACTAAAACTAACACTAAAACTAATAAAAACTAAACTAAAACTAAGCATTTTCAAAAAATAAAAACTAAACTAAACTAGCAAACCCACTTTAAAAACTAATTAAAACTAAACTGAATTTAAAAAACAAAAGGTCAAAACGAAATAAAAATAAAAACTAATGAAAAATGCAAAACTATAATAACCCTGCTTTGGAAGGTAGTGCCAACTTAGCTCGCCGTCTAGCAGAGGGTGGGCAAAGATGCACCGGCGGAAGAGAATGGTATCCAGCAAGGAACGCATTCTGGCTGAGAGGGGAGCATTCCATGACTTAGCGACTTCTTCATGAAGCTCAGGAAGAAAAGGCGTGGGTCTAGGAGTCGGCGAAGCGCGGTCCCCTTGAAGGAAAAATCCATCCAGCCGGTTGTGCGCAGGCTGCTCAGGCGTTGACCACTCAGGCGAGTAGACGCATCAGCTCTGCTTCGATGCTGGCTCTTTTTCCAGACGGCTCATGAGCAGAGGGCGCGAGATCCGTAGAGCTCGCCCAATCCTCACTGCCCGACGCCAGGATAGAGCAGGTATCATCCCCCACAGGCTTCTTCGTCGATATCCACGACGGAAGCGGCGGCAGACAGCGACTGCTGTCCATCAGGAAGAGACTCTAGCGAAGCGGGTGAAGCAGGCGGGCGAACCGGCGAGCTTTTGCGGTTTGGGGGAGGTTCCGGGACCCGTTGAGCATGGCGCTTTTTACGGAGCGGTACCGCAGTGGGCGGAGGTGCAGTCTCAGAGAAGGATGCCAGGCGAGTCCTCAGAGTCACCATAGGCAATACCTCGCAGTGAGGGCAGCCGCCGTCAGCGAGCGCGAGAGCTGCGTGATCCTCACCCAGGCAGGAAACGCAGATCACGTGGTGATCCCCGTCGCTGAGTGGGGCTCGACACGAGCCACAGGAAAGGGGCATCTTGAAAAAGACGCCCGGCTCTTTTAGTGCAATGAGAGTGTGTGTCGTGGCGGCGAACACACACACAAAACACAGTAGCAGAGAAAAGGATATAACGCCGGATAGCGCAGCAGGAACGGCGACTGAAGGTGGTGCGGCCAGCGGCTTCAGGTGCAGTGGGTCGTCCCGCTGAAAGGCTTTTTCAGATGGCGCGGCTTCTTTCTCTCCGGATCCAGCGATGCGTGAGCTTCGCTGAAGAGATGAAAAATCTGATTCTATCAGCCTGTCGAGCCGTATTTATAGGCCTAAGCCACGCCTGTTTCGGCGGGACGTGACGCAGTGGGCTCCCTCATTGGATCTGACGTCACGAGAGGCCTCTCTCGATAGGCTGCTGCAGTTGCCGCAGGTCAGCCAATAGGCACGCAAGCTGTCTTGCCTATGTCTGCATGCTGCCGCAACACGTTTTACATTATTACAAAATTAAGGATAATTGTTGGCTTCAATATCTCGCGGAAAAGGGATTTTCCCCTAGCGTAAGATACTTACGCAGTACGAGAGACCTCTCGTAAGAGAACATTAGGTTATCTGACAGACATAAGGCTGCATTGTAGGGGTGTGAACCCACACTGGTCTCACGGTTCGGTTCGATTACGATTATCATGTCATCGATTCAGTTCAATTCGATATCATGCATCATGATGCACTGCATCCTCAATTTTAAATTTTACTTCAAAAGTGATGTGTGCTCCCCTTTTCCGGGAAGTCGCAGTGACAGAAACAGTGACATTCCAGTTTAAGTTTCAAGGGAGTAAAGCTTGTTTATGCCATTAAGAAACGGAAAATCTGTCAAATCAATTTTGTTTTAACCCTTTCACACGTAAGTTTAAAATATTCTGGCCCCCCAGCGTGAGTTTTTCAAGGCGACCGTTATTTAGAACATGTCACTTTATGGTTTCCATGGTGACGCGTCATTGCTTGTCCCGTGACACACTACAGCAACAACAGAGCTGAATAAATGATGATCTGCTTTTATGTCATTTTTCCTTTTTTATTCAAAATATTCACAAATTTGTTAGATATGGCATGAAATATCTGCTATTCCGACTGTCAAATATATGCAAGTAGAAGTGTTTTGTTGTTTAAACACCTTTATAACGATCGCGTTAGTTGAGCTGTATACACGATGGGCGCCGCCATCTTAGTTTGTGCCGCAGACGCAGTTCAGAGAATCGGATCTGTTGGATTTACAACACGTGAATTCATCCACTTCTCCCGAAATACATAAAAGTAAGTGGCTGGTGAACAGGGAGAAGAATAGAGTAATCTTTAAAGTTACTTACACAATGTGTATCTGATATGAATAAAACGTGTCTAATTATAATGAAAAGGATTATTATTGCCTCTTCCTTTGACATCAGTGTGTATTTTACAAACTCTAAATGCATTGTTTTTTTAGTACTTATATGTCTGAAACCTAAAATAAACATTATGTGGTTGAAAACACTGAAAAGTTGTGATATATGACAGCTCTGAGCGCGCCTGTCTCAGCGCCAGCCAACGCGCGAAAGCACATTTGAATTTAGCAGTTGATCACGTCATGCACTGACCGTTCTAATCACACCGGTGTGATCGTACGCTCCAGGGACCAGCCTAGACTGATCACACCGGTGTGATCGTACGTGCGAAAGGGTTAAAGAAATGTTCATTTAAAAGCAGCGCTCATTAATCAGTGTATTATGTTACCATTAAAGATGCGTGCATCAACCGTCGCCGAGTCCGCTGTTGAAGGTGACAATCATCCATTTATATTCACGTGTAACAACACAGAATAATTGTAATTTGACCATCGAGTGCGGATACTTAAATCAGAGAAAATTATTGGGGTGGGTGGATTATTTGTTGTTGGCTGTGGATTCGGGTGACGTTGGAGCTCATCCGCTATACTCTAAAGCAGTCAGACTCTGCCAGGCATTAACAACTCGGGGTGAAAATGGCTAACGTGGTTTATCAAGTATTACCTCCTGCAAATTCTATTTGTGCGCGACATGAGCGCACACAACGTGTGTCTTCTGCAGGTCAGGCTTACCAGGTTGTTCATAAAAGCCGAAATGTGCCCAGATGTAGTCTTTTAAAGTAGTTGGAACATTTTTTACTTTCTCGCACTCGCGTCTCGCCTCCCTCTGCCATTGTATGCTACCGCGACAAAGCACGTACGCGACAAATGACGTCAGAAAAGTGTCAGTACATTATAATTGGTTATGGTCTATTACTGAACCGATACTGAATCGTCCTCGTCTGCATCGCGATGCATTGTAGAAACGATTAATTTTGACACCCCTACTGCATTGCTGGATAAAAGATATTACCGGCATTAGTTTATGGAAGCCAAATAAAAGGTGTCTTGAGCTGAGTCACCACTTCTTTTCAGAGGCGAACCAACACTGAGTTGGGGCCCCAGGCAAAATTAATCAATGAGGCCCTTTATATATATATATAACGAAACACATGGATGGCCTGACTGTTGGTCAAGGGTCCAAATTATGTATTTTTGGTCCACGAACAGCTGGCTCATTTTTAAAAATAACAAACTGGGCTGCAAAATATGTAGCAGCATCCCGTCACTTGCTGCCTAGACAGAGAGGGGACTGAAGCAGTCAAGAGAATGGAGGGAATGTTTAATTCAAGCCTTTGGTACAGACAAGGCGAAGCAACAGCAGTCACTGCGCAAAAAAATGTAAAGACAACAGAGATTCGAAAGCACACATTAAGGCAGCCGAAATAGCGGAGATGGCATCCGAGTTCTGCACTCCGACAAGACGTGCCGACATTATTGACCATATTGCAACGGAGATGAGGAAAAAGATGGTCGATGACATCATTGTAAACAAAAGAAAAGTGTGCTTGTTGAATGACGAGTCTGTGACGATCAGTGGGAATACTGTGTTGGTTGTCTGTTTGCTATTGCTGACGCAGAACCTGACACTTTTTTGACCTGCTGGAGTTGGAAGGGACCACAGCAAATGCTATCACAGAGACATTGTTGTTATGCCTCCACAAATATGGATTCGATGACCACTTTTTGGGCGAGTGTTTTGTGGCCTTTGTATGTGATGGAGCATCAGTGATGCTTGGCAGAAAAGCAGGGGTGGTTACACAACTTTGTGCCAGATTCCCAGACTTGTTTGTGTGGCACTGTTTAAATCATCGCCTAGAAGTGGCAGTTGGGGATGTTCTCAAGGAGGTGAGTGGTCTTAATCACTTCAAGATTTTTTTTTTTTTATAAGCTATACACTTTATATCATGCCTCACACAAAAACCAAAGAGAATTGCATCAACATGCACAATGTGTTGGGCAGCGTCTCCTTGTCCTTGCCGTGTTTTGTCAATCCGCTGGTTAGCTTTCAAGTGAGAGGACTGTAAAGGCTGTTTGGGAGAATTACAGAGCGCTTCAGTCACACTTTTCTAGTGCTGCTCATGATGTCACCAGGAATTCAACAGAGAGAGCAAAATATAAGGGACTCCTTGACGTTCTCACCTCTGTGTCTTTCGTGTGTAATCTTGGAGTTATGTACGATGCCCTTACAGAACTGAGCGATCTCTCAAGGATGCTTCAAAAGAGAGGCACAACACTGCCTGAAGCAGACAATATGCTGTTTCGGGAGATCCGGGTGTTTGAGTCCATGGTTTCAACACCTGGCCCCCACACACAGACTGTTATTCAAGCTGAAACCGAGAAATTGTTCCAGAATGTATCACTGTGTGACAATCAAAGGAAATCAAACTGATGTCTGACTTCAAGGTTCTTCAGCCAGATACTTGGCCAGAGAGAAATCTGGACATTCAACATGGTGAAGCAGGGGTCCTTCGCTTATGTGACACCTTTAAAATAGAGAGAAGAGAGAGAATCCAGGGATTTCAGGAGTACAATGAACTGAGGGCATCCCGGACCCCAGCAGCCCTCAAGCCTCTTCTTAAAGCTGTCCCATACAATTGCAGAAAAGAACACGGGGACCGCACACTTCTTCGGGTTGGCCATCAGCCCCGCCCCTCTCAGCGACCTCAGGACCGCCCACAGATGCTGCATATGGCGCTGTCAGTCATTACTGTAGATGATAATGTCATCCAAGTAAGCAGCGGCATATGCAGCATGGGGACGGAGGATCCGGTCCATGAGCCACTGAAAAGTGGCCGGAGCTCCGAACAACCCGAAAGGAAGAGTGACAAATTGGTGCAATCCAAACGGCGTGGTGAAAGCTGTTTTTTCTTTGGATAGAGGAGATAAGGAGATCTGCCAATATCCTTTAGTTAAATCCAGTGTCGAATAAAATCGAGCAGTACCCAGCCGATCAAGCAATTGGTCAATCCGTGGCATTGGATATGCGTCGAATTTCGACACAGCATTTACCTTGCGTTAAATTCAGACTGAACAACCTTTTTTTTTTGTGCTCAGGTAATCTATATGGCCGGCTGCGCACTACGACACCTCAGTGTGGTGCTGAATGAGGTCCGTTCGACCAGGCAGGGGCGAGAACACATCCGCAAATTCTGCTTGCAACTTGGCTACATCAGTGAGCTGGGACGGCGAGAGGTGATCTCCTCCCGAAACCAGAGCCAAAGATTGAGGTTTTGTGCCTGCTTCTGGCCCGAGATCTTCTTCTCCGCTCACCGCCATTGCTAGCATCACTGACTCCGCCTCATTCCATTTTTTTAGGAGGTTGAAATGGTAAATCTGATGTGCCCCGCCCCGGTCTGTGCGAACCACCTCATAATTGAGATTTCCGACTTGCCGTGTGACCTCAAAGGGTCCTTGCCACTTTGCAAGTAATTTCGAGCTAGAAGTGGGAAGTAATACGAGTAACACCCAGCGGGGCTGGCGTCCATAGAGAAGCTCTAATGGGGAAAACCCAGTGGAGGCTTGCGGGACCTCGCGCACAGCAAACAATAGGGGTTCTGTCAGAATGAGAGTCGTAGATCCAAATGCAAGCAAACAGTTTATTGAAGGCAGGTTGAACAAATGAATAACTCAAAACACCACGTATAGCAGGCGGGCGACCAGGATATAAATACAGCGCAGAGGATGAGTGATATGAATAATTCTGGGTGGATGCCAACCAGGAACTGGAATGAAGAGAACTCCACACGATCTCCCGAAGTCTGGGAACACAGACGAGATAGAGGAAAGAATTCCGTAAGGAACTTTGGCACCGGAACTGGGTAAGAGAGCATAAACAAGAGTAACGAACCGACACCATGCAATAATCACTCCCGCTAGATATAGGCAGCTAACAAACAGAATTAACTAGCTGCAGCTGCGGGCTGATTAAGTGATCAGCTGGTTTCTAAGCAACAAACAAGCAACACACACAGATCCCACAAACATATCAACAGATACACAAAATGAACACATGGATCGATGAACCGTGACAGGCCATTTATCCAGCCAACGTCCAGCCATTTATCCCAATTTTTGGCGTCTTCGTGAACGAACTTACGAATCATGGTTTTCAAAGTGCGATTAAATCGTGCCACCAGTCCGTCTGTTTGTAGGTGGTAGAAGCTGGTGCGAATCGATTTAATGCCCAATAATTCGTACAGCTTGCAGAGAGTCCGTGACATAAACACCGTGCCTTGGTCGGTGAGAATCTCCTTTGGGATTCTCACCCGGGAGATGAAATGAAACAGGGCGTCCGCCACACTCTTCGCAGAGATGTATACTAAATACTGATTTAAAGTGTTTAAAGGGGTCCTATTATGCCCTTTTATGAAGTCTTGATTTTGTTTTTAGGAGTTCTAAAATATGTTTTCATGCTTGATTGTTAAAAAAACACATTATTTTTCACATATTTTACATTATTACATCTCCTCTCTCCCCAATCAGTTTGAACATGTCATTTTTGACGAAGCCCCTCCTTCTGAAATACTAAATGTGCTGTGATTGGTTAGCTGGCCCAGTGTGTTGTGATTGGCAGAAACCATTTCGAGCCCGATTCAGACCCTGACAATGTTAACGAACAAGAGGATTGTTCGGTGGCGTGATTGATGATGAGTGCCACCTGCACGCTGCACCAGTCTCATATCTCTCACGGAGGAACTTCAGAAGCATAAAAAAAGGAGCGATGACAGTGAAGGATGAGGGAGGACCAGGCCTGTACCTTTACATTATGTTTTGTTTATGTGTGTGCAGCAGTCGTCCATGAGGGGCTGCTGCCTTTACTTTCGTTTTGTGTTTTTTTATTATGGAATTATGGAACAAAACGAAAGTAAAGATGGCATAACGTAAAAGTACAGGCCTGGTCCTCCCTCGTCCCTCACTGTCGTCGTCTCCTTTTATTCATACAGAGTGGCATTGAGTGGAGTTCTCTCACTGCAGCGTGAATTGTCAGTTGATAATGTGTGGAAAAAGGTAGAATGATAGAGGTGCTAATGTACCAATTACAACAAAGAATCGCGAGTTTACGCAACAGCATTGGACACACAGTTCAAGGGGAAGCTAACATGACAGTAGATTATGGAAAAAAAATCAAGTGGGTATACGTAAATATCGATTCTTAGAAGTCGTAATACGCAAACAGCCCTTGGCAAAAAGTGCGTGCGTATAGCCCCGACTACACCACTGCTGTACACGGTTCCCTGATCATTCTACTCCTGGGAGTTCTGGAGAGCGCAGAGTTCTGGAAGTGTGGGTACATAGACTCAGGTCTCTCAACTAAGGTTGCTGAAACCATGCTCACTCCAGAGCTCTCTGCACAAGGAAACTGGTGAAAATCATCAGCTTGATCCAGTTAACCCCGGCAATACCAGCTCGCTTTTTTTCTTATCAGTTCAAAAGAGATTCATTTTGCTCTGTTGACTTTGATACAAACAAGTTTCATACATCAATCGATCCTGTTAAGTGTGTATTATTTTTGTGTATACTCACAATAAAAACAAAGTGTTGTGCTTTTTGCCAAATAAAGAAAAATAAACGTGATGCGAGTTCTGCCTTCTCTCTGTCAATTAAGTCCATTCTGAAACGCGTCCGAAAATGAACTGTAACTCAGCGAATACTCAGTCAAACAGGCATACAGACGCACAGGCATGTAGCTTGAATTCTCTTCTTTTAAATGAAGTAATGTATATAAAAAACAAATATTCTCAGCTTGTGAAATCTGTATTAAAAGAGAGCGATTCCAGTCGAGCTCATTAGAGCTCATTCAAATGTAATGTGACCACGCCCCGGAGAGCGCGCGCTATTTAAACGCAAATTCTGAGAACCATTTCAGACCTGTGAAATGCCCACATCAGCTGTAAACACAGCGCGCCGCGAGTGAGGCATAATATAGCCTACCTAATAATCCTGGAGAAAAGTTTCCTCAGAACAGTGCTGATATGAGGAGCAATAGATCCCGCTGAGGAGTGAGGTAGGCTAAGTTATCTTTTCTCAAGTGTTAATGTGGAATAACGTTATGGAATAACGTTAGTGTAGGCCTATGTAAACCGCAAAGAGATGAATCGCGTTTCTATAATATGAATCGCGTTTCTGTGAGATGAATGAAGGGTACATATTTGTAAAGACTGTTTAGCCTAAATATGAATCGCGTGTCTGTGTGTGAAAGAATAAACCGCTTTAATCAACTAAAATGCTTTGCTATACTGAGATGAGTAAAAATCGACTGAAATATGTTGAAATAAAATGTCTTTGTATAAGCAACGTATTAAACTGCAAATTAACATTTATATGCCCTAATATTTCATAAAAACAACGTTACAGTCAGGCGAAATATGAAAGAACATTTTGTTGACTAGATTTGGGTACAGTTTTTACTGTAGAATATACTGCCACATCAAAAAAGCTTTTGTTTAGCAATTTCTGCTCATATGTTCTGTAGCGTTTATACGCCGTATAAATATAATTAATTATTATTCATAACTGATTATGATCAATAATTAATAATCTAATTATTTTCAGAACTTACTGTAGCAGAATCAATAGTATGATCATCTTATCAGTTCATCCAATGAACAGAAAGCATAAACAATTATTAACTCTAGGAAATATAATATCTTCCTGGCCAAGAAAGAATAATCCCGAGCTGACAGTAAATTAAGAAATAAATCAAGGGTAAAAGCATAGGTAACTTAGATCGCAGTTCAAGACAATAAATTCGTAGCACATAACACAAGTAATACTTCTCTTTTCAAATACAAACAATACTTTATTGATTATATGCTAACACACATGAAAGTACCTAACACAAACACACGCACACGCATATACACACACATTCATACGAGTTACCGAAAGAAATAAAGAAAGAAAGAAAGAGTTTGGAAAGAATGAGTTTAAGGGTAAGAGGAAGAAATCCCGAATTTCTATATGCACTCAAGACATGGCCTGAACGAACCATCAATCATTAATTTAACCCTGGTCGTTCCTTATGCAGGTTATAAAAGGTTATAATGCACCAGTTCAGTTAAGAGTCTAGAGGTTACTTGCGTTTCTGCGTTCCGTTTGAGGATTCCCTTTTGTCGGGTACAAGGGTGTTTTTCGGGGTCCGTTGGTTGATCTCCTCGTGCTTGGATAGAGTTCAGGGAGAACCAGTCACGTGGTGTGCTGGCGGATGGTTGAAGCGTCTTTGAAGTTGAAAGCGTGCGTTGCAGCCGTGAATCGTGGACCGAAACTTTGCAGCAAAACTTAACTTAAAACCAAGACTTTCAATCGGAAAAGAAGAATAACACAAATAAATAAATAAAATGAGATACGGAAAGTAGTTAGATGACTGGAAATTAATCTAACCCATCTGATCTTAATTTGGGTTGGTCTGCTCGTCTGTTACATGGTTACTATAACCATCGTCTGCCGTCTCCGTCTTTGTTCTGCCCAACTTAACTAACGCTCTGCGCTGGGTTTTTAAAGGGTTTTTTAAAACAAAAAAAGGTTTGTTAGTCCTACAAATGGCAGTTCTGACTGCTGCTTTGTTTTCAAAGTCGTAAATCATGTCTTCCCTGGGGGTGTCGGTTCTCTAGCTTTAATTGGAGACCAGATGCAACAGTTTAGGCATGATTTCTAATTATCAGAATACGGAACATTTTACACAGATTTAACCCTCTGGGGACCAAGGTGTTTTTGGAGCCCTTGAGATGTTCTGACATGCCTTGAAATTTGTGCTTTTTTCAGTTATTTATAAACATGTTAATGGCAAAGGTGTAAAATCACTCTATATAGCACAAACAGGGCTACCAAAATATGCGGGCAACGTGTATGTAGATGTTTGTATTTTTAAGAGAATAATGTTTATGCGTGGTTATTGGAAAAAATAAAAATGAAAGTGGCTGAATTAAGACCACAAAACACATATTAAATATGTGTCCACAAGACTTTTGTCTAATTGATGTTGTACCTTTGAGTACTGGCTTCAAAATTATGTGAAAATAGTCTTGCTTTATCGTTCACAAAAAAAAAATACATTGATTTAAATGGTGTAAAACAGGTTTTGCTTGGAAAGCCAATATGCGAGGGGGAGGAGTAGTTTACACCTTAGATTACATTGTCCCACCCACTCTGCATAATGACTCTGCATAGCCTAATTAGCCATTCATTCAGGTGTGACACTGACTGAGCCACAATGCAAGGACAATGTATTTAGAAGAATACTTATATTGACCATTTAAGATTTCGCTTACATCTATCTTGTAAATATGTTTAGCTATTTTATTAAAAATGTTACAATTACAACAATAATTACAATTTCAACAATATTTGAAGTGTACTCTTTCTTTGTAAAAAAAAAAAAGAAAGAAAAAAAAGATTATAGGCCTACATTTTATCATATGTATTCATTAGTTTGAATATAGCCAACATTGGAACATCTAACATCTTAGTCTATGACTTTATTTTTGACAAAAATAGTGTGACTAACGCCTGACTAACGTTGTTTTATTGAAATATCAGGGCATATAAATGTTAATTTACGTTGCTTATACAAATACATTTTATTTCAACATATTCCAGTCGATTTTTACTCATCTCAGTAGGCTATGGCAAAGCAGTTTATTCTTTCACACACAGACACGCGATTCAAATTTAGGCTAAACACTCTTTGCAAATATGTACCCTTCATTCATCTCACAGAAACGCGAGTCATATTATAGAAATGCGATTCATCTTTTTGCGGTTTATAGGCCTACACTAACGTTATTCCATAACGATATTCCACACTTGAGAAAAGAAAACAGCCTACCTCACTCCTCAGGAGATATTTCTCCTCATCAGCACTGTGGAAACTTTTCTCCATAAAGGCTATAATGTCTCACTCGCGACGCGCTTTGTTTACAGCTGATGTGGGCGTTTCACAGATCTGAAATGGTTCTCAGAATTTGCATTTGAATAGCGCGCGCTCTCCGGGGAGTGGTCAAATTACTGTGAATCATCTCGTAATGAGCTCGACTGGAGTCGCTCTCTTTGTATACAGATTACAGAAACTAAGAATATTTGTTTTTTATATAAATGACTTCAATTAAAAGATGCGATCTCAAGCTTTATGCCCGTGGGTCTGTTTGCCTGTTTGACTGAATTTTCGCGGAGTTATAGATCATTTTCGAACGCGTTTCAAACGGGAGTTTACTGACAGAGAGAAGGCAGAAATCGCATCATCTTAATTTTTCTTTATTTGTCAAAAAGCAAAACACTTCATTTTTATTGTGAGTATACAGAAAAAAAATAGAAACTGAACAGGATCGATTGATGTATTACACGAAAATGAAAGATCAAAATTAACAGAGCATTTAGTGTTTATTTTCATTGCTAAAAAAAAAAAAACGAGCAAAACGCGCGGGCGCGTTTTTGGTCCCCAGAGGGTTAATTCCAGCCATCTTGCTAGTTGTGTTCGTAAGATAGCATTGATATGAAACAGTACACACTTTCATTCACACATCTTATATCTAACGATTTAATGACTTGTATGGGATCTAACCAAGTATAGACACATACAGTGAGGAAAATAAGTATTTGAACACCCTGCTATTTTGCAAGTTCTCCCACTTAGAAATCATGGAGGGGTCTGAAATTGTCATCGTAGGTGCATGTCCACTGTGAGAGACATAATCTAAAAAAAAAAATCCAGAAATCACAATGTATGATTTTTAACTATTTATTTGTATGATACAGCTGCAAATAAGTATTTGAACACCTGAGAAAATCAATGTTAATATTTGGTACAGTAGCCTTTGTTTGCAATTACAGAGGTCAAACGTTTCCTGTAGTTTTTCACCAGGTTTGCACACACTGCAGGAGGGATTTTGGCCCACTCCTCCACACAGATCTTCTCTAGATCAGTCAGGTTTCTGGGCTGTCGCTGAGAAACACGGAGTTTGAGCTCCCTCCAAAGATTCTCTATTGGGTTTAGGTCTGGAGACTGGCTAGGCCACGCCAGAACCTTGATATGCTTCTTACAGAGCCACTCCTTGGTTATCCTGGCTGTGTGCTTCGGGTCATTGTCATGTTGGAAGACCCAGCCTCGACCCATCTTCAATGCTCTAACTGAGGGAAGGAGGTTGTTCCCCAAAATCTTGCAATACATGGCCCCGGTCATCCTCTCCTTAATACAGTGCAGTCGCCCTGTCCCATGTGCAGAAAAACACCCCCAAAGCATGATGCTACCACCCCCATGCTTCACAGTAGGGATGGTGTTCTTGGGATGGTACTCATCATTCTCCTTCCTCCAAACACGTTTAGTGGAATTATGACCAAAAAGTTCTATTTTGGTCTCATCTGACCACATGACTTTCTCCCATGACTCCTCTGGATCATCCAAATGGTCATTGGCAAACTTAAGACGGGCCTTGACATGTGCTGGTTTAAGCAGGGGAACCTTCTGTGCCATGCATGATTTCAAACCATGACATCTTAGTGTATTACCAACAGTAACCTTGGAAACGGTGGTCCCAGCTCTTTTCAGGTCATTGACCAGCTCCTCCCGTGTAGTTCTGGGCTGATTTCTCACCTTTCTTAGGATCATTGAGACCCCACGAGGTGAGATCTTGCATGGAGCCCCAGTCCGAGGGAGATTGACAGTCATGTTTAGCTTCTTCCATTTTCTAATGATTGCTCCAACAGTGGACCTTTTTTCACCAAGCTGCTTGGCAATTTCCCCGTAGCCCTTTCCAGCCTTGAGGAGGTGTACAATTTTGTCTCTAGTGTCTTTGGACAGCTCTTTGGTCTTGGCCATGTTAGTAGTTGGATTCTTACTGATTGTATGGGGTGGACAGGTGTCTTTATGCAGCTAACGACCTCAAACAGGTGCATCTAATTTAGGATAATAAATGGAGTGGAGGTGGACATTTTAAAGGCAGACTAACAGGTCTTTGAGGGTCAGAATTCTAGCTGATAGACAGGTGTTCAAATACTTATTTGCAGCTGTATCATACAAATAAATAGTTAAAAAATCATACATTGTGATTTCTGGATTTTTTTTTTTTAGATTATGTCTCTCACAGTGAACATGCACCTACGATGACAATTTCAGACCCCTCCATGATTTCCAAGTGGGAGAACTTGCAAAATAGCAGGGAGTTCAAATACTTATTTTCCTCACTGTATACACATATACTAGGTTGTAGACAACAAAGAATTATGTAGTTGAACGATGTTTGATTATAGGTCAGTCAAGAATTGTTCTGGGATGGGTTTTGATATGTAAAATCTCTTGGTGTGTAAAGTTATGGGGCTTACGACATTCCAATCTGAGGTCATGCATATTTCCTGCTGAAAGCTGTTTTGTTCATCTCTCATGGGACCTTGGTCTCGGTCATTCTCTTAACCAATCAGTGTTCGGCAACAAAGCTAGCATGGACCAGTTATTTCGTTAGTGCTGGGGGGGCTCTTTTGAATAGCCAAAATGGTGGCGCCGGACCCGATGGCAAGATTGATGATGATCATGAGACGTTCTGAACTTCCCCCCTCATTCGGCGAGAAGCGGAAAGTTTGAATTAATCTTCTGGAAGAAGATTAGTTTGTGTTTGGTTCATCCTCGCAGTCGCTACAGTTCTATATATATATATAAAAAATACTATTTTTGTCAAAAATAAAGTCATAAACTAAGATGTTAGATGTTCCAATGTTGGCTATATTCAAACTAATGAATACATATTGTAGCGTTTATACGCCCGTATAAATATAATTAATTATTATTCATAACGGATTATGATCAATAATTAATATTTTAATTATTTTCAGAATTTACTGTAGCAGAATCAATAGTATGATCATTTTATCAGTTCATCCAATGAACAGAAAGCATAAACAATTATTAACTCTAGGAAATATAATATCTTCCTGGCCAAGAAAGAATAATCCCCAGCTAACAATAAATTAAGAAATAATCAAGGGTAAAAGCATAGGTAACTTAGATCGAAGTTCAAGACAATAAATTCGTAAGCACATAACACAAGTAATACTTCTCTTTTCAAATACAAACAATACTTTATTGATTATATACTAACACACATAAAAGTACCTAACACAAACACACGCACACGCATATACACACACATTCATACAAGTTGCAGCAAGAAAGAGAGTGAGGAAAGAATGAGTTTTAAGAGTGAGATGATGAAATCTCAAGATTCTATATGCACTTATAAGACATGACCTGAACGAACCATCAAACATTAATTTAACCTTTCTATCGTTTCGTAGGTTATTAAATCTATATCGAAATACACCAGTTCAGCTTTAGAGTCTGGAGGTTACTTGCTTGTCTTTTGCTTTTGGGGATTCCCTTCGACGTTGTAATGACAATGACTACGACATCCGGTCACATGCTGTTCAAATTAGTGGATCCCGATCTCGCAAACACATCCTTCATGGTCTGAGCAGACAAGAGATCTATTCACGTCCTGTACTGGCGTCCCGACGTCGGTTCGGACTGTCAAATCAAACTTTATTTGTGTGTAATTATGCATATAAGTGTAACGTTATGTTTCCCCAATCTTTACCTGCATAATTGATATCTCTGTAATCCTCTCCATCTCACGGAGACGAATCTTGACTGCAGAGTACAATAATATGCATTTGTTCCAGGAAATATCATATTTCTAAGTATGAATCCTTTCCCTCATAAGACATATGGTAAAAGGGGGCGTGTTTTTCTTCACACAAAGAAGACTTCTTCCTGCTACAGATCAGAAGTTTTGATTCGCTCTGTCCCCAAAACAGGGCGTAAACAGATGTCTGTTAAAAGGAAGAGACCCCCACTTCTCACTCTCTTCTCTCTGATCCCTGCTCTTCTCTCATCGATCTCCTCTTCTCCCCGGCTTCAAGAAACATCTGAAAGGCTCAGGCCTTCTCCTCGGACCAACACATGTTCGAGTCGTAGCTGCCGTTCTTTGCAACTAAGTTCCTATCGCCTTTCCCCTCGACAAGGGAAACGACTGAACTTTCTCGGTAACGTTAAATTCAAGTGAGCCTTTACATCGTTTTGCGAAACGACCCAGAAGACGAAGCTAGACGCAAACCAGCCGGACACGCGCACGCGCGCGTCCCCTTTTCAGCATCACACTGAAAGAGTACCACATCTCGCAAGTATCTTTCTCTCTAACAGCTGATTCCTGGTGTTTAGCTTGTAGGTCTGTGAATTAAGTTACCCTCTATCTCTTAACTCTTTATTTCTTTCTTTCTTTCTTTCATGTCATTCATTCCGATCACGTCATGTTTGTTTAAATGTTTGTTTGTTTTATTGTTTGCATTTTACGTACGTTTATATTTGTAGCTTATAATCTCTAGCGTGTGCCATTTTATTAATAAACCCATTTATACTTTTAACTGTCTCTGTGTTTGAAAACCCACTTTTTATAAAGTCAATGAAACAAAAGATCTATAAAGCTACAGGCTCTATATTATAAAACTACTTTGAGTAGTTTTAATTTATAAACCCAAAGAGGTTTTATCTTCGTGGCCAGAAGATAAACTTTCTTGGAGTTTTGTAAACAGGAATATTTCTTCTTAACTGTGATAGTCTTACATTTATTCGCGGGACGAATAACGGATGACGAAACCAGTTACAGAATGAGGCATTTCCTATAATTGATAAAGTAAATGCATATGCGATTTATGAATTATGACCATGAGTTATGATTATTAATATTTCTAAAATTCCCTATATCCTTGAGCTAATTCGCATTAACCCAGAGGCATTTACGCTGCATTTTGGTGGAGAATGCGGGCAGTTTCAAACTTCATTTTTTGTGGGCAAATTCAGTTTCAGTTGAATGTGTATTATTGGTATTAATAATTGTAGGCTATACGCGCGTTTTGAATTGTGAGGTAAGTCGCTAAAGCGAACTCACTCAGCTGACGTTAGGCACAAAGCCAGCTCAGCTCTTCAATTAACAGTTTCAAAAATGTCTAAGCATTTTGTTATCTGTTAAGTGCTAAAACTGCAGTTCATGACATTACATTTGTCTCTGTAAAGACGAAGCAAAACTCTTTACAGTTAGTACATGTAACATGATTTAAACCGACTAAACAAAGACGAAGGAATCTCTTTTAGTACGAAGACGTAAATCTGATCTGAACAGTGCTTCAGTTTTCAGTCGTAATAGGCCTTATTATATACAATACGTTAACGATAAAAACTCCTGGTCAGAAATTGGCCTCGCGAACCAATTTTGCAAACCTACGCATTATCATAAAGTGCCATTTTGAGTAATGTTTATGGGAGGTGAACAGAAGAATAATTCCTGTTCCTGTAATGAACAGAAGATAATACCTGTTCATAGCTGTAGTAATAAAACAGAAGATAATACCTGTTCACAGAAGTCTAATGCCTGTGTGCTCACAGCTTAAGTAAACCGAAGTCTAATTCCTGTTTGCTCACAGTTTCTATTAATTAAAACAAGAAGTTTTAATACCTGTTTTTATGTAAACCATTTTGTGTATAATGTAATAAACAGATGCTAATTCCTGTTTTATTTAAACCGTTTCATATATAATGTGTAATTAAATAGATGTGTAATTCCTATTAGTCACATGTTATGAAACTCGTGTAATTTTCCGCATGCAACTGACACTGACCAACAGCCTTTAGGTGTGTGTGGCAGTTCTCAAATTACGCGCCCCCACTGACGTCAGCCTGCACGAGCGCAATTACGCCATCTGGTGGGCGTTTCAGATATTACCTGCTTTCAGTTTTTGTCCCTCCTGCATTAATTCTCTCTTCTTTTTCCCCGATTATAGAATAAATGCTCTAGCTCTCAAATAATTACCTGCATCCAAAGCTTAGCTTATGCTGATATTATTTGGAGTTAGACAATTCTCTGTTCTATTTTTGACTGTCACACTTTAAGTGAAGTTCGAAAAAAAAGAAAACTTTTCGAATTAAAAGCTTAGATTTGATTTCACTCAGTTCATTGATAAGTCCACCTAGGAAGAAGCACGCCACCGTGTGGCCATCGTGGGTCGACTCATCAATATCTGTTTCACCCCCAAGTCTCATTGAAGTGTCTCAACATTGCTACCCTTCTCGTTTGATTATTTTTATAATCAATACTAATAACTTCAGTGTTGTTGTAAGGATTGTAGGAAGTCATTCTGAATTTCAGTTTTGATTATTTTTAGTATTGATACTCCCCTGTTATCATTCTAATTTTCTTTCCTTCCTTATTATAATTATTTTGGACCTCTCCTTGCATGCTTGTTTGAATTTTAATTTAAACAAGTTGCATTTTAATTCAAATTGTGTCTACTCAACCAGGTGGACCACTCAGAGGAAACACGCCCCTCACCTTTGTGGCACAAACCCACTGCCGAGGCCTGTCCCTCTGCCTGCGTCTCAAACCTGTGTTGTTTATTCAAATTTTATTTCATTGATAATTTTTTTTTCTCTTCCCTCTTTCTCCAGTCTCTCCAAGGGGGGGGGGGGGGGGGGGGGGGGGGGTAGGTTATTCCGATAATTACCATCAATTATCATAATTCCCTTCCGTTGTATCATTATTTTAGTAAAGCCTTTGCCTCTGACTCCTGCATACATATTTACTCAATTTGATGAAACCAGAAAGCCTTAATTTACTTTAAGTCTAACATCTTAATCCCTTATTGTGTATCTATTGGCAGGACTCAGTCAGTGCACTGTGGTGATTGAGACGTCATCACTGGTGGTTTCCAGTGGGCGGGGATCATCTGTCCGGCGTTACTGACACTGCGCTCCGTCTGGTGTTGGGACCTTCGGAGGGTCTAACCGCGCCCGCTGGTTTCCGCCTGGATGACCTCTATTCACCCCAGGTAAACTAAAATGTGATAGAACCCATCCACTTATTATGAACCACAGAATACTAGATATTCCCCCAGGTATATTTTAGGTGTTTGGCCCACCTTTTTTCTCTCTAAGACACACCTTCTTCCGAGGTCCTGTCCCGATAATCCACGCATCTCCTGGTCCTATCAGGAACTCTAGCAGTTTTAATAGGCTTAGGCCCCTTTATTTTAAATAACGCTCCCCGTGTTATTGTTTGTGACATTTCATTGCAGACCAATTCACTTCCTTGTGTTGTGTTTTCCTTTGATCTTCCCTATCTTCAACTTTGTCTTTTTCTCCATTCCGTTGTGATTTGTTTCTCTCATTTCACTTTGAGACAGAACCTAAGAGAGACCCCAGGAAAAGCTGAATAACAGAGTAACGATCAAAGCCGGCGTCGATAGACGACCACCAGGCTACCGCCTGTCAAAATCTTTAGCGTGGGTTTTTCCCATACCCACGAAATTGGCTCCGCTAACTGTCGGCATCAGTTAGCCCCTAAATTCTCATAAACGGCATAGCCCGTATGAGTATAGCTCATTAACCCTAAAACAAACTTGCATTGTGTCTCTTTTTGTGTGTGTTGTGCTTCTCTCACCCCAGTAAGCCAAGATGTTGAGCTCACCCAGTCCCACAGTTCGCTGGCACGACCTCGAGACATGGCTGCGAGAAATGACCACAGCTGTTCCCCAGGACGCCGCTGACCCACAGTACCTGGACCAGTTTGAGATCTATGATCCAACCCAGAAGTACGACCATGAGCAGCTGGCCAAAATCTTCGGAAAACTCGCACTCAGCCTCGTCACCAAGGCCCGGACCAGCGAAAGGACCAACCTCGACCTGGAGCAGAAGGCAGCCGCACTACAGCTCCAAGCCACAGAGGCCCTGAAGGACCGAGCACACACACAGAGCCGTCTAGAACAGCTGCTCTTCCTGACCGAGGAAGAGGACGAGACGGACACAACGCAACAACAGGAAGGTGAAAGACTTCAAAATGCCCTAGATGATCTTCATCGGCACACAGACCAAAGACAGCAGTCGGAGGAACTCACCCGGAAGGAACTCAACGAAAGGCTCCAACGGGCTGAAGCTCTCCTTGAGAGAGCAAAGACTGAGATCCATCAGCTCACTCAGCAGAAACACGATCTCAGAGACGAACTCAACATTGTTCGCAGAGAACTGAGACATTCTTACAGACTTAACAGTGACCGGGAAGGGGAAGAACATCTCACACCATTTCCCCCTTCCAGCGAGTCCACGCCTGTCAGCCAAACACCAAAAGCTGAAGGGGGCGGAGCTGTAAAGTGTCAGAATCCTCTCCAGACGGATTGGACCCCCAGCAACAGCTCTCCTCCCCGAGAACTTGACAAGCTAGCTCGAAACATTCCTATGTTCGATCCAGATTCTGCAGGAGGTTGTAGTGTTCATGCGTACCTTCAAGACATTGACTTTCACCTGCAAACTGTCGCTAACGTGACAGCTTGGGACAAGTTGTACTTGTTACGAATCACCGCAAATAGAGAAGTGCGTAGCTTCCTGGATCGCCAACCAGAGGCGGTCAAAGCAGATTACAAGCAACTGCGACAAGCTTTGATCCGTGAATTCTCTGATCCAGAATCAGACCAAGGGTTTATCACGGCCTTTGACGTCAAACAGGCCCGACTTGAACACCCACACTCCTACTATGGCCGACTCCGACAAACGTTCTTCGGAGCAACCAACACCCCACATATGGAAGAAGATGTAACCTTTAGAACTTTGTTTCTGCGAAATCTACATGGCACTGTGAGTAAACATCTTGGTGTGCTCGTCTGCCCACGAACCATGTCTACTCGAAAACTCAGAGACTTAGCCCACAAGGCTTACACCATGCAAAGGGCTATGGATGAAAAGACTGTCAGAACACACACAATTTACTCCGTCTCTGAGCACTGCTCAGAGCCAGACAGCAGGTGGCAGCACGACTGTGACGGTGCTCATCCAAAGCGTCGGACCGAGCGCTCAGAAAGATTCTGGAACCAGCATCACCTGCCGTCCAGAACTCCAAGCCCAGACCGTCGAACCTGCAACCACTCTCTCCAGAACACTGGTGAGCCCGAGTCTTCTTACACAACAGATGAAGACAGTGCAGCCGCGTCTGACACCGACACAGAAAACGAACACTGACACCTACTGCTTCAAGGTCACACTGACCTGCAGCTGAGTAACCAGACCAATGTCTGCGCCACATACATACCACCATCACGATTGCAGTGACTACACAGCACTAATGAACGTTACCAACTACACTGCACGCCTCAGAGCCGCTTACGCCACCTCCGCTGTGTACAAAGAAGGTCATGCGGGCCTCTGAAGAACAGACTTTTCCTATGCCGCCACTTACCCCTCCACCACCCTCGCAAGCCATCTGAACTCACTAACAGCCAGAGCCTCAGACAACTGCCTGCCAAAACGCACATGCTGCATTCACAGGACTTCCGTACGCATTGTGCACCTGTTGCCATCACAGCGCCACAGCTTGTAAAGCCACAGCGCACAAGGGGGGGTCAGGCGTGCCAAGAACACATCATGTGCTGAACACCGCAGCACCAAAACCACTATGGGACATCAAAGCAAGTGGCATACCAACTTCAGCGAAGCAAAAGAGACAACCAAGGACATCCATCGCTGAATTTTTTTTTTTTCTCTCTCTCTCTCTCTCTCTCTCCCTTGTGCCTCTAACAGGATCGCCTGTGTCCGTACCTGGACCCCAGATGACACTGTGCGGTGCACCTCCATGGTCACTGACCATGCCCCGACACTCGTCTTGGCTTTCATCCTGTACCAGACTCAACGAGACGTGAGCATCCACAGCCAGGCTCACAAAGCCGTGTCTGGCGGTTTACTACGTACCCTGGAAAGGGGGTCCCACACCATCGACCACCTCAACCTCATTTGAGCTGAGTCATCAGCCTAGCAACCACCTGCTATTTGACCATCAGGATCCAACTGTCATCCATTGTGCTAATTTGTTGTTCGATGAAGTCCATCCCGGACTTCATCTAACAAAAAGGGGGAATATGTAACGACAATGACTACGACATCCGGTCACATGCTGTTCAAATTAGTGGATCCCGATCTCGCAAACACATCCTTCATTGTCTGAGCAGACAAGAGATCTATTCACGTCCTGTACTGGCGTCCCGACGTCGGTTCGGACTGTCAAAATTGCAACTTTGTTGCTCCCCAGAGGGACATGAGTCACCGAAGGAACCCTGTAGTTTAAGACCCCCCCAGTTCAGCATGAACTCCCCATGACTTTACAACCTCGTGACACACACACACACAAACACCCTTTTGTGTATAACTGGGAATAAGAGAAATATCTGTTATTTTATTTTATAATGTGTGTACCTTCCTATATGCACGTGTGATAGAGGTTTGGTTTGCTAGAGTATAGTTTTGAATTCTAAATGTTCATTGAAGGGAATTCCTCAGTCGTGTCTTGTTGTAACCCTACCTCAGACCATAAAACTTTACGACCCAGGAAAGCAGGCATTCCAGCATTACACACACACACACTCTGGACTTTGAAACAGATATTCCCCCACATAACAAGCCACTGAATGTTGATATGTATTCCTATGTTTCTCAAAGTGTCGTCACTTGCCATAACGGAAACACTGACAACTTTATTGTGTGTTTAATCAAACTTTATTTGTGTGTAATTATGCATATAAGTGTAACGTTATGTTTCCCCAATCTTTACCTGTCATAATTGATATCTCTGTTATCCTCTCCATCTCACGGAGACGAATCTTGACTGCAGAGTACAATAATATGCATTTGTTCCAGGAAATATCATATTTCTAAGTATGAATCCTTTCCCTCATAAGACAGTAAATGATGGTAAAAGGGGGCGTGTTTTTCTTCACACAAAGAAGACTTCTTCCTGCTACAGATCAGAAGTTTTGATTCGCTCTGTCCCCAAAACAGGGCGTAAACAGATGTCTGTTAAAAGGAAGAGACCCCCACTTCTCACTCTCTTCTCTCTGATCCCTGCTCTTCTCTCATCGATCTCCTCTTCTCCCCGGCTTCAAGAAACATCTGAAAGGCTCAGGCCTTCTCCTCGGACCAACACATGTTCGAGTCGTAGCTGCCGTTCTTTGCAACTAAGTTCCTATCGCCTTTCCCCTCGACAAGGGAAACGACTGAACTTTCTCGGTAACGTTAAATTCAAGTGAGCCTTTACATCGTTTTGCGAAACGACCCAGAAGACGAAGCTAGACGCAAACCAGCCGGACACGCGCACGCGCGCGTCCCCTTTTCAGCATCACACTGAAAGAGTACCACATCTCGCAAGTATCTTTCTCTCTAACAGCTGATTCCTGGTGTTTAGCTTGTAGGTCTGTGAATTAAGTTACCCTCTATCTCTTAACTCTTTATTTCTTTCTTTCTTTCTTTCTTTCTTTCTTTCTTTCTTTCTTTCTTTCTTTCTTTCTTTCTTTCTTTCTTTCTTTCATGTCATTCATTCCGATCACGTCATGTTTGTTTAAATGTTTGTTTGTTTTATTGTTTGCATTTTACGTACGTTTATATTTGTAGCTTATAATCTCTAGCGTGTGCCATTTTATTAATAAACCCATTTATACTTTTAACTGTCTCTGTGTTTGAAAACCCACTTTTTATAAAGTCAGTGAAACAAAAGATCTATAAAGCTACAGGCTCTATATTATAAAACTACTTTGAGTAGTTTTAATTTATAAACCCAAAGAGATTTTATCTTCGTGGCCAGAAGATAAACTTTCTTGGAGTTTTGTAAACAGGAATACTTCTTCTTAACTGTGATAGTCTTACATTTATTCGCGGGACAAATAACGGATGACGAAACCAGTTACAGAACGAGGCATTTCCTATAATTGATAAAGTAAATGCATATGCGATTTATGAATTATGACCATGAGTTATGATTATTAATATTTCTAAAATTCCCTATATCCTTGAGCTAATTCGCATTAACCCAGAGGCATTTACGCTGCAACGTGAAAGGGGTTTCCCAGGTCCGTTGGTTGGTCTCCTCGTGCCTGATGTCTGGGGCGGCCAGGCGGATTAATGAAAAGTCTTTGAAGTTGAAAGCGTGCGTTGCAGCCGTGAATCGTGGACCGAAACTTTGCAGCAAAACTTAACTTAAAACCGAGACATTCAATCGGAAAAGAAAGGAAAACTCAGAAAAGAAAGAAAATTGAGACGAGAGTAGTAGTTAGATGACTGGATCTGGACCCATCTGATCTTAATTTGGGTTGGTCTGCTCGTCTGTTACATGGTCACTCGTCTGATTTAGATCTTCATCTCCCGCTGCATTTGTGTTCTGAGCACTTTCTTGAGAGCGATAGCAGAGAGTTTCTTGAGAGAGAACAGAGAGAGAGAGCTTTGTTTCGGGTCTAAGATTTTAAACTCAAAGGTTTGTCCCACCTCCTGAAGAGATTGGACCAATTAGACACTGGCTTTATTTGTCTCATCGTAAATCATGCGTTATCTGGGATCTCCTTACTCTCCAAGCTCTAGCAGAGAGTACAGAGGCCACAGTTTAGACATCATTACTATTATAAGAATACGAAACATTTTACACAGATTTAATTCCAGCCATCTTGCTAGTTGTGTTCGTAAGATAGCATTGATATGAAACAGTACACACTTTCATTCACACATCTAATAGTTATAACCATTAAAGGATTTACTTGAGATATAATCTTATTAAACATGCAAATAAGTGGTAGAAACAACACAGGATTATGTAGTTGCATGATGTTTGATTATAAGTCCATCGAAAACTGTTCTGGATGATTTTATGTATTGTTATAGGAAAAATCTCAGTTTTCCGGTTTAAAGAGAAGAGAACTCTGGTTTGGTCCTTCAGAGGTCCTAACGGGGGAGGGGTCAGGAATGTTGTGGGGTCCAGCAACATCTGCTGGTATCTTGACAGAGCACTGAGTTGTGCCATCTCTGAACCAATCATTCTTTTAAAAAAAAAACTCACATTGACAAGTTCTTCCGTTAGTGCCAATAAAAGGGTCTTTGGTTAGCAGACTCTCTGGAGCCTGTGGGTGATTTGTGGGTTTGGTGATTTGAGCCTGGAATGTGAGGACTCTGTGTGGGACCTTGGTCTCTGTCTTTCTCTTAACCCATCAGTGTTCAGCCACAAAGCTAGCATTGACCAGTTATTTTGTTAGTGTTGGGGGGGGCTCTTTTTAAATAGCCAGACTGGTGGCAAAGATTGATGATGATCATGAGACGTTCTGAACAAATCTTCCCCTTTGTTCGGCGGGAAGTGGAAAGTTTGAATTAATCTTCTGGAAGAAGATTAGTTTGTGTTTGGTTCATCCTCATTGTCGCTACATATATGATAAAATGTAGGCCTATAATCATTTTCACGGAGAATCAGTTCACGGAGAGTTGGAACGGAGAGTGAACGCTGGCGTGACTGTCGCCGCTACTCACCGGTAGAACTTTGGCATAAATTTTGACAATCCCAGCGATTTTTCAGACAGACAGTGTTTCAATCTGATCAAATTGAATCATTACATCGCCTGCACAACATTGGTTGCTGCTTATGACCAGTAACTGTTGGAGTATCGCTCTTCTGTGATCCCGACTGCGTCCCAACATCTTCACCGCTGATGCTTACCTGAGGATCTCCGGCCCCCCAGCCTCTCTCTCTCTCCTGTGCAGGATGACGTGGATTCTCCGGTCAATTCTCTGGTTCGTGCTTGGCTGGCTTCTGGTGTCTCTTGCCCACCTGCAAGCCGACGCTCTGTGTCAGTACTCTGTTGCTGAGCTTCTGAAACTCCGACGCCATATCGATGTCCTCCAACCTCCTCCTGGTTGCTCCATTCCTTCGGACATCTTCTTCCAGCCAAACCGGAGATACATCCACCATGGAATGCGCGGTAAGCGCTTTTACAAGAACTTTTATTCTTCCATACCAACTTGGTTTAACACACGCCGCCGCTCTCGTAACGCTAGCCGGGGAGCTAATCATAGTAGTCTGGCTAGCCTGCCCAAAGTGGCTAACTCTGCCTGTAAAAGTAGTTTTGCCACCGTCAACTTTGGTCTCCTGAACATTCGCTCTCTCAATAACAAGGGTCCACTAATCAGAGATGTCATTATGGATTATAATCTTGATTTCTTATGTTTGACTGAGACCTGGCAGCTGACTAACGATTTTATTCCTCTTAACGAGTCTTCCCCGCCGGGGTTTGTTTACAATTGCCAGCCCCGTGCTTCTGGACGTGGCGGAGGTCTCGCACTGTTTCATCGCGAGACCTGTAAAGTTGTGCCGATTCCTGTTTCTCCTCTATTTTCATCCTTTGAGTATTCAGCCTCATTGTTGCCCGGACCCTCTCCCACAGTCGTGGTCAGTGGCGGTCTTAACATAGAGGCATAGGTAGGCGGCTGCTTGGGGCCCCCTACCAGCCGTCGTAGTTGGGGGTCCCCAACCAACCTCAAAAAAAAAAAAAAAAAAAAAAAAAAGCCCCTTATCATCATGAACGCTTCAAAAGCATGGTAAATTGTATTAATATTTTTAAGAAATACGTTGAAACGTTGAAGTAGTAGTTAAAATGTCCAGTTCATGCCTTCATGGTTATCCGTCTCTACACATACACCCCCGACTTTAACAATGAAATGGACTAGTCCGTAACGGTGCGCGGTGCGAAAGATAAACACGCAGTGACAGGAGAACTGGGAAGTACACAAACAGAGACGAAACAAGACGAGTCTAAACGCGAAAATGAAACGTGGATTTGCTTGGAGCAAAATGCAACATCACCTCTCCCAAGTTCGCCCCTCTTACTTACCCCCTTACTATAAATACTGTTTTGGCGCTTGTTAATGTGACGTGACAGATCCCTAGGGGCAGGTGAACCGAATCGATCATCTCTAGCTAATAGTGAATAAACACGAATGAACAATGTTGAAAGATACAGTACACACTATATACTATCTGAACATCAATGTCAAATCAGTTTGTAACTTTCAAATCAGTGGTTAAACCGAACGACTTTTTTGGTGAAATTTTTCCCACTGACAAAAAACAGTGTTAATTGATTGTACAAACCACAAAATCTTAAACTAAAAAAAAACTAAGTAAACAAAAAAATGGTTTCAAATATAGTTATATCTCCATTCTATTTTTTTACACTTTTAAAAACCTTATTCGTCAATGACCCAAATATAGAGTTATAACTACGATTAGAGTAGTTTGCATAAAATGCACCGTGAACATTCACATGTTTGCCCTGTGATAGGCTGCCTACAATTTATCTCCATAAATACTATTTTCTCAATTCTGCGCATATATTTTTACTTACTTACATCAATTGCTTGATCAATATTATTATCACATATTTTACATTTTTAACTGTAGGTACCACAAACAATTTAATATGGGTAAGTTTGTGTATATTTTACACGTAGTACAATACTATAATGTGCTGTATATAAACACCAGACAGATAATGATTTATTAAACAGATGGTCTTTACTCATCTCACTTGCACAAAATAAATGCAGTAATAGAAAGCATAGAAACGCACAGGTGAAATACACTGAAAATGATATACATTTAAAAATTTGGTCGGGTTGAAGTCATCCCTCCGGATCTTCTGTATCCACTCAGCCCGTACCGCAGCGTCAACGGGGAATACATGAAAACTGACTTCTCTGTTATAACGTGACGAAACTGTACATAACGGCACACAACAATGAAGTGCTGAGGCGGTCACCCTCTGAAAGGCAAGTCACCTCTCTTGAATCCTAAAAACACTCATTGTGAAAAATATTGCTGTGGTAATGGAACTCGGTCGCTGTTGTCTCTCGCTCTCGCTGCCTCCCGCTCTCACTGTCAGATCACCGGAAGTTTTCACCGGAAGTACTGGCCCACACACTCAAGTTCGAAACGTCAACGGTCGCCATTTTGTGCACGGAGCGAATATCAGTTCTCCGCTCTCCAGAGACTTTTCATCTTGCCTGGAAAGCTTCGGTCTGCATCTATATATTGACTCTCCAACTCATTGTAGGGGGCACATACTGGATTTAGTCTGTTGTTCTGGTGTCATCCCCTCTGCCTGTAAAACTCACTCTGTTGCCTTTTCCGACCACATGCTCATTACTTTTAACATCACCCTCCCGCTACCTAAAATGACCCTCCCTCGCACCATCTCCTTCCGGAATATCAAGGACATTAACACTGTCACCTTTGCATCTGATATCAATAATTTTCCAAGTGTATTTGCCTGCTGTTCACCCGATGAATTAGTTTCTTACTACAATAAAAATCTTCACACTCTCTTGGACACCCATGCTCCTATGAGATCCAGATCAGTCTCCTTCACCCGCTCAGCACCCTGGTTCACTCCCGCCCTACGCCTTCTGAAATCTCAGGGCCGTCAGCTGGAACGCCTTGCCAATAGAACTGGACTCACCATTCACAACAATATGTACAAGGATCATGTCAATCTGTATAAGGACTCCCTCAGCTAAATCTGCCTATTACTCTCATTTAATTCACTCTAATCATCACAATTCTAAAACCCTGTTTTCCCTTCTCACCTCCATTACAAAACCTCCTGACTCTCTTCCCTACCATATGCAATCCCAGGATTTCTGCAGTAAACTTATGTCCTTCTTTGTTTCCAAAATCACAGACATCCATAAACACCTGACTTCATCTGGAGCTGCAGCTTCTGGAGGCAACTTCAACATCCCTTATCCATCCCCAACTAGTACTTTTTCCAGTTTCGACCTTCTCTCCGTTCAAGCCATTTCGGACATTATTCATAAATCTAAACCTTACACATGCCAGCTCGACCCAATTCCCTCCACCCTGGTTTAATCCTGTTGCTCTTCACTTGCCCCTCTCATCACTGAGATTATCCACTCCTCCCTAAGCTCCGGTTTAGTCCCCCTTTCACTCAAAACTGCCTCAGTCACACCCATTCTGAAAAAACCTGGCCTGGACCCCACCAATTTCTGTAATCTTCGTCCTATATCTAACTTACCCTTCATATCCAAAATTCTGAAAAAAAAACAGTCGCTTCTCAACTTCATAATCACCTCATGTCCAACAGCATCTACGAGCAGTTTCAATCTGGCTTCCGTCCCCTTCATAGCACTGAAACCGCACTCCTCAAAATTTCAGATGACCTTCTTATGGCTTCTGATTCTGGGTTACTTTCAATTCTCATTCCTCTGGACCTCACAGCAGCTTTTGATACCATTTCCCATCCTACCCTCCTTAGTCGACTATCATCCATTGGTATCACCCACATTCCCATAGCCTGGTTTACTTCATACATTTCTGATCGCACACAGTTCATACAACTCAAATCCCAGAAATTCGTTACCTTCCCCATCTCCGCTGGAGTGCCCCAAGGCTCTGTATTGGGGCCTCTTCTTTTTATCATCTATATTCTCCCTCTTGGTCACATCCTCCGTAAACATAACATTAAATTTCATTGCTACGCGGACGACACCCAGCTCTACCTCTCTACAAAACCATCCTCTTTACTCCCACCAACCTCTCTCACCCTCTGTCTCCAAGAAATCCACTCTTGGTTCTCATCCAACTTTCTCAAACTGAACAGTTCAAAAACTTGCGTAACATCTCCCGTCTCCGTCCCTCTCTCACTCCCCAAACCACCGCCATCCTGGTTCACAGCCTCGTCACATCTCGGATAGATTACTGCAACTCACTCCTGTTTGGTCTCCCTAATAAGTCGCTCCAGAAGCTGCAGCTCCTACAGAACTCTGCTGCACGCCTGATTACTCGGACCCCCATCTCTCATCATATCACTCCCATCTTGCAACAACTTCACTGGCTTCCCATCAAACAGAGGATCATCTTTAAAATACTTCTCATTACTTTCAAAGCAGTTCACAATATGGCTCCTCCATACATCTCAGATCTCCTCCATTTAAACGTCCCGACCCGTTCACTCCGATCCTCCCATACCCAGCTTTCTGTCCCCCCTGCCCGTCTTGTCACAATGGGGAGCAGGGCGTTTAGTCGCTCTGCTCCCCATCTTTGGAATTCCCTCCCTCCAGACCTTCGTACCATGGACTCATTTCACCTCTTCAAATCCATACTCAAAACTCTTTTGTTCAGACAGTCATATTCCACCTGACCCATATCAACTCAATGTTGTCTTGCCAATTTTATTGTTTACTGTTTTAATGTTTTTATCTGCTTTGTACAGTGTCCTTGGGTGTCCTGATAAGGCGCTTTTAAATAAAATGTATTATTATCAGTGATGGGAATAACGGCGTTATAAATAAACGGCGTTACTAACGGCGTTATTTTTTTCAGTAACGAGTAATCAAACTAATTACTGCTTCCTCCATTACAACGCCGTTACCGTTACTGTCAATAAAAATGCGGCGTTACTATAGTTGAGCTCACTGAAGCGGTTTTCATCCGAGTAGGCTCTCTCTCAGCTATAGGAGCTGCAAAGTTTTTTCTCTGGTGTGTGAGTGTTTATGAGGCGCCGGACTGGACAAAAGTGAGGCGAATGCCGCGAGCGCACTTGACAGTGCGCGAGAGAGACTGAGTGTGTCTGAGAACGCGTTTGACAGTGCGCGGCAGAGACCGAATGTGTCCGAGAACGCGATCGACATTGTGCGAGAGAGACCGAGTGTGTCCGAGAACGCGCTCGACAGTGCGCGAGAGAGACCGAATGTGTCCGAGCATAAATACTTTATTTATAAAAAAAATTACACATTTCAGCATTAGAATAATATATGTAGCATATTGGTATCATATGCAATGTTTTATTTAGTTTATATAACACAAACTCCAAAATAACCTGCAGGGAACGTTCAAACATATTTGTTTGACGGTTGTGAACACGTTCGGCAAACATGACTAGAATTTGGCTAAAATAAATAACCTCTGATGATGAGGTTCTCTGTAGGTTATAAAAATAAACCCACAAAAGATTATATTGTATTATTATTATTTATGTTGATACATTGTTCAGTATTATATTGAGAGCACTTTTTGTTAAACTTACTATTGTGAGGAAGAAAATACTTCAAGTAGGCTGTATAAGAATGTCTACCAGTTGTAAAGGTGTGTGAGTTTTATCATTTTAATTATATGCACTAGTGTATGTGTGTTACGGGGTGTTGTGCAGGTGGAAGGAAACTCAAAGTCCAAAGGCTTCAATGCAAACAATTTACTTCAAAAGAAACTCAGAGATACAGACAGGCAGGAAAACACTCCAAGATAAACGAGAACCGACCCCGAAGACTGAAACACTCAGGGCTTAAATACACAGGAGAACAGATCAGGGAAACAAGACACAGCTGACGAGACTAACGAAGAAACAGGTGATACAAATGAACTAATTACACAGACCGGGGAAAACAGGACTAGACCAAAAATACAACAGAAGACAGGGGAGAACGGAATCACAGAAAACTGACAACACTGAACAGACTCAAAACCAGAACTCAGAACACATAACATGTAACATTACTCCACCCTCCCGGTAGGCGCGTCCTAGCGCCGTAGAAAGACCAAAGGGGTGGGAGGGTGGGCGCCCTGGAGGCTGACAGGGGAGACAAGGCAGGAAGCCTCCAGGGCGGAGCAGGTAGCGGGCGTGGCCACGGCGGAGCAGGCTGTGGGCGTGGCCAGGGCGGAGCAGGCTGTGGGCGTGGCCAGGGCAGAGCAGGCTGTGGGCGTGGCAGACCCCTCGGACGGCCACGGCGGAGACGACCCTTCGGGCGGCCACGGCGGTGCATATTTTTCGGGCGGCCATGGCGGTGCGGCCCCTTCGGGTGGCCATGGCGGAGACGACCCTTCGGGCGGCCATGGCGGAACAGGCTGGTACATGAGCGTATGGCCCCCCCCCCAAAATTTTCTTGGGGAGGCTCCCAGTATGGAGTCCTGAGCCAGCGCTGAAGAGGATCTTGAGCTGGGCAGGACCAGCGGCGAAGAGAACTCTGAGCTGAGCAGGAACAGCGGCGAAGAGGGCTCAGAGCTGGGCAGGAACAGCGGCGAAGAGGGCTCAGAGCTGGGCAGGGACAGCGGCGAAGAGGGCTCAGAGCTGGGCAGATCCAGCGAAGAGGGCTCGGTGCTGGGCAGATCCAGCGATGAGGGCTCGGTGCTGGGCAGATCCAGTGATGAGGGCTCGGTGCTGGGCAGATCCAGCGATGAGGGCTCGGTGCTGGGCAGATCCAGCGATGAGGGCTCGGTGCTGGGCAGATCCAGCGATGAGGGCTCGGTGCTGGGCATAACCAGCGGTGAGGGTTTTGTGCTGGGCGGAACCAGCAGTGATGAGGGCTTTGTGCTGGACGGGACCAGCGGTGAAGAGGGCTGTGAGCTGGGCGGAACCAGCGGTAAAGAGGGCTTTGTGCTGGACGGAACCAGCGGTGAAGAGGGCTTTGTACTGGTCGGGACCAGCGGAGAAGGAGGCTCTGTGCTGGACGAGACCAGTGGTGAAGAAGGCTCTGTGCTGGACGGGACCAGCAGTGAAGAAGTCTCTGTGCTGGACGAGACCAGCGGTGAAGAAGGCCTTGTGCTGGACGGGACCAGCGGAGAAGAAGGCTCTGTACTGGACGAAACCAGCGGAGATGAAGGCTCTGTGCTGGACGGGACCAGCGGAGAAGGAGGCTCTGAGCTGGACGGGACCAGCGGGGACGAAGGCTCTGTGCTGGACGGGACCAGCGGAGACGAAGGCTCTGTGCTGGACGGGACCAGCGGAGAAGAAGGCTCTGTCTCGGTGTTCACAGACTCTAGCGGGCAGGCAACTGGCTCTGGCTCTGGCGGGCAGGCGACTGGCTCTGGCTCTGGTGGGCAGGCGACTGGCTCTGGCTCTGGCACTGGCGGGCAGGCGACTGGCTCTGGCACTGGCGGGCAGGCGACTGGCTCTGGCACTGGCGGGCAGGCGACTGGCTCTGGCTCTGGCACTGGCGGGCAGGCGACTGGCTCTGGCTCTGGCGGGCAGGCGACTGGCTCTGGCTCTGGCGGGCAGGCATGGAGAAGCTCAGGTGGTGGGAAGGTGGCCACCCTGGGAATCAGAACTAGGCGTGGCCGCCCTCTTGGCTGGAAACTCACCGGCGATGTGGTGGCGGCCATCCTGGGAACCAGAATTAAACGTGGCCGAAAAAACTCCAAGCCTGCTGCTAGGTCCATACTGCTTTTGGTCGGTTCTTCTGTTACGGGGTGTTGTGCAGGTGGAAGGAAACTCAAAGTCCAAAGGCTTCAATGCAAACAATTTACTTCAAAAGAAACTCAGAGATACAGACAGGCAGGAAAACACTCCAACATAAATGAGAACCGACCCCGAAGACTGAAACACTCAGGGCTTAAATACACAGGAGAACAGATCAGGGAAACAAGACACAGCTGACGAGACTAACGAAGAAACAGGTGATACAAATGAACTAATTACACAGACCGGGGAAAACAGGACTAGACCAAAAATACAACAGAAGACAGGGGAGAACGGAATCACAGAAAACTGTAAACACTGAACAGACTCAAAACCAGAACTCAGAACACATAACATGTAACATTGTGTATGAATATTTTTATAAGGCTATACTATTTATTTATTTTTGGTACATTTCTTAAGAAGCATGATTTATTTTTAGACTTATTTGTTGGCCAGTTGTGGTCTGTGCAATAAATATTAAAAGTTCTAAACCATCTATTATTTTGTTGTTCCACTATAGTAATGATAATATTTTAATATTTAAGTTAATCGGTGTCTCTCACATTGTCCCACAGCAACATTAAAATAGTGTAGATTAGTGTACAATGTTTAATAATAATAAGATGTTCTATTTAGTGTCCATTTCATTCATTTAACATTTCATATTGGGGGCATCCAAGAAATTTCTTATATTTAAACTTTTTTTTTTTTTTTAGTAACGCAATAGTTACTTTCCCTAGTAATTAGTTACTTTTGTAATGATGTAATTCAGTTACTAACGCAGTTACTTTTTGTGAGAAGTAACTAGTAACTATAACTAATTACTTTTTTTTAAGTAACTTACCCAACACTGATTATTATTATTATTATTATTATTTATTTATTTTTTACAAATAAAGAGTACACTTGAAATATTGTTGAAATTGTAATTATTGTTGCAATTGTAACCTTTTTAATAAAATAGCAAAACATATTTACAAGATAGATGTAAGCAAAATCTTAAATGGTCAATATAAGTCTCCTTCTAAATTGATCTTTTGTCCTTGCATTTATTCTTGTGGCTCAGTCAGTGTCACACCTGAATGATTGGCTCATTATGCAAGTCATTACGCATAATGGTGGGACATTGTATTCTCAGGTGTAAACTACTCCCCCTTTACGCCCCCCTCGCATATTGGCTTTCCAAGCAAAATCTGTCTTACACAATTTAAATCAATGTATTGTTTTATGTGAATGATAAAGCAAGACTATTTTCACATAATTTTGAAGCCAGAACTCGAAGCGACAACATCCATTAGTCAAAAGTCTTGTGGACACATATTTAGTATGTTTTTTGTGGTCTTATTTTTTCAATAACCACGCATAAACATTATTCTCTTAAAAATACAAACATGTACATTCATGTTGCTCACATATTATGGTAGCCCTGTTTGTGCTATATAGAGTGAATTTACACCTTTGCCATTATCATGTTTATAAATAACTGAAAAAAGCACAAATGTCAGGGCATGTCAAAACATCCCAAGGGCCCCAAAAACACCTTAGACCCCAGAGGGTTAACTTCCCAGTTGGTACAGTGCTGGAATTTCTGCAGGATCGATTGTCCGCAGGGTTATCCCCCTCCAATTTAATGGTTTACATGGTGGCCTAGCTGCTTATTACGCAGCTCTGGATGGAGTCTTTGGGGGGGAAACCTTTGGTGTTTCCTCCATGGTGCGTTGGATCAGGATCAGCATATGGTGGCTTTGTAAGCCAATTAGTATAAACGTTCCCACAGCATAAATTTTCAACGTAGTTCCCTTGAAAGAGAACGTCTCGGTTAAGACTGTAACCTTGGTTTCCCGAAAAGGGAACGAGATCCTGCGTCGCCCTGCCATACTTCCGGCATGCCTGTGATCAACTTGCTTTGGCCTATCAGAAGCTGACATTGTTTGGTCTGGGTGCGCTTTATAGCTTCCCAGTCATGACGTCACCTGCCTACCGTCATGACATTGGGCTGATTTCACACGTGCTTCACAACGCAATTACGCAGAGCATTCTTCCCACAGCGTCATTTCTTCACCAATCGCCTCATTCCCTTTTGAGGGAACCATGGTAACAGTCGTAACCAAGACGTTTCTCTCAGTGAACGGAGTCAAGAAGAACATGCATGTAGTTCCTATTGGCTATTGATTCCATCATTTAAACCTTGGAAATATAAGTCTGTAAGTGCTATATTTTATAGGGCTGGGTATTGACACAATTTTTACAATTTGATTCGATTTCGATTCACAAGCTTGCAATTCGATTCGATTCCGATTCGATTCGATTCAATATTGATTATTTTGGATATCATGTACAATACATGGCAAATTTCCTCAAAGAAAAAAAAAATCTCTTAACTAATACTGTAAACTATGGGAGTCAGTTGTAGCCTACTACTGTTGGCTTCATTAGCCTATAGTATTGAAGGTAAAAATTAACTGATTTGTATACAAACACTTAAATTACACTTTTATTTATTTTTATAATAATAAAGTTATATTAAATATAAACATTTAAATGGCGGCTGTCATAAAAACTTGCCAGATTTATTCAAACATGGAAATATTGAAGAACATAAAAAATTATAATGAATATGTAATATGGTGCATATATTTAGCAAAATGCTCCTCTCTAGAGTTAATTTTTCTAGCTGACTAACAAGTTTATGGTCACTGGATATGTTTTTTCTGAGGTAAATGTGACGTTGCATGATATTGTTTACCATCTGTTTACTGACGTCTTTCCACGGTTGAAACACTGATTTGAGCGATTCCACGTGACATTTCGATAAGTTGTACTCTATTTTTTAACACACTTATAGATGCTCATTCATGTTTATTTTGTGCTGTAACTGGTATTATTAAGGCGGAAGAGAAGATCATGTGCGCTCCACACTGCTGCTGCTCTAGAGCTGAGCTGAGCTGCGCCAGAGCGATCTCACACCACAGCGCCAAAACAATATGTTTTTGAATTTGTAAGAAAATGGACGTAATTTGAAATCTGAGACTTTGTTTTATATCAATAGTATCAAAGCACAAAGATGCTGAGGAGCCGAGACTGGCCCCAGGCGTTTTTCAGCGGTACAGCGGAAGTGGCAGGAAGACGTAACGTCTCCGTTCCCACTCAGGGAACGAGGGTTACATCCGTAACCGAGACGTTCCCTTTCGTGGTCACTCCGAGTTACGTCGGATGACGACGATTGGGGTTCCAGTCTAATCACGCCACCTCGGCTGTCTTCCAGTGCCCTGCGTAAGTCTGAGCTCCCTGTTGTGAGACTAGCACGAACGAAGGAGTCCTACTTAACACAGGGATACCAAGGTACACTGGGAAGCATATCTCCAGAGAGAAATATGCAATCATGCCCAGCCATTGATGGGGGGGGACTTAGAATACACATATGACCCAGAGGGATGCAGACCCGTCCTTCGGATGAGACGTTAAACCGAGGTCCTGACTCTCTGTGGTCATTAAAAATCCCATGGCACTTCTCGTAAAGAGTAGGGGTGTAACCCCGGTGTCCTGGCCACATTCCACCCATTGGCCCTTACCAATCATGGCCTCCTAATAATCCCCTTCCTCTGAATTGGCTCTATCACTCTCTCTCCTCTCCACCTATAGCTGGTGTGTGGTGAGCGCACTGGCGCCGTTGTACTGTGGCTGCCGTCGCATCATCCAAGTGGATGCTACACACTGGTGGTGGTTGAGGAGAGATTCCCTGATATGATTGTAAAGCGCTTTGGGTGTACAGTAGTACATATGAAAGCGCTATATAAATGTCTCATTCTATTCTATTCATTCTATGCATATGGAGAATCACTGGGGTGTCCAGCCGCAGGTGGAATTTTAAACCCCAGGGGTGGCAAGGTGGCTTGCCAAGGGAAAGACACACGCTCACAAGGAGACTTACAGTGGAATACACATGTGGGGGTCGCCCAGAGGGGGGACCATGCACATGGAGGCACCTAGTCAAGCGCAAAAGCTGCGTTATGGCAGATTGGCATAACTCAGGCGTTGACGTCACCAGTGCTGGAGGAAACTCAGAGCTTATCAGACTCACCTGAGAAGAAAATCGCACGTATCCCGTCCGTGGAGAGGAATGGCGAGCAAGCGAAGACACCTGAGCAGAATCTAGCACCGGCTGGTTGAAGCGAGTACATGAGAAGAAACTGGCTCTACGCGGAGATTATAGAATCTCGCGAATGTGTTGGGTGTCGCCCAGCCTGCAGCTCTACAAATGTCTGTTAGCGAGGCGCCATGCGCTAGAGCCCAAGAGGAAGCGACACTACGTGTGGAGTGGGCTTTCACACCAAGGGGGCACGGACGACCTTGCTGCTGGTATGCCAAAGCAATGGTATCCACTATCCAGTGAGATAACCTTTGCTTTGAGAGAGCCTTTCCCTTCAGCTTCCCACCATGACAGACAAAGAGCTGGTCTGAGGTCCTGAAACACCGCGTTCTGTCTACGTAAGCACGGAGGGCGCGTACTGGACAGAGCAGTGCCAAGGCTGGGTCTGCCTCCTCCAAGGGCAGCGCTTGCAGGTTCACTACCTGGTCTCGAAAGGGTGTGGTAGGAACCTTGGGCACATATCCAAGCCGGGGTCTCAGGATCACGTGAGAGTCAGCCGGCCCGAATTCCAGGCACGCTTCGTCAACCGAAAATGCCTGCAGGTCCCCTACCCTCTTGATGGAGGCCAATGCAACCAGGAGCGCTGTCTTCATTGACAGGAACTTAAGCTCCACTGATTGCAAAGGCTCAAAGGGAGCACTCTGCAGGGCAGTTAGAACCACTGAGAGGTCCCAAGAGGGAACGAGGGGAGGACGAGGAGGATTTAGTCTCCTCGCTCCCCTCAGGAACCTGACGATCAGGTCGTGCTTTCCCAGAGACTTACCTTCAACTGCTTCGTGATGTGCGGCAATGGCGGCAACATACACTTTCAGGGTGGAGGGAGACAGCCTTCGCTCCAACCCTTCTTGCAGGAAGGAAAGCACGACACTGATCGGGCATTTCGTGGGTTCTTGATGTTTAGAAGAACACCAGTTGACGAAGAGGTTCCACTTCAACGCATAGGCATGTCTCGTGGACGATGCTCTAGCGGAAGTGATGGTAGCCACCACCGCAGGTGGTAGGGTACTCAAACCTGCCTCGTCCCGTCCAGGAGCCACACGTGGAGGTTCCAAAGATCGGGACGAGGGTGCCATAAGGTGCCCCGTCCCTGAGAAAGGAGGTCCTTCCTCAGAGGAATTGGCCAGGGAGGTGCTGTCGCGAGGAGTACTAGTTCGGAGAACCAGGTCCGGTTGGGCCAATACGGGGCAACCAAAATGACCTGCTCCTCGTCCTCCCTGATCTTGCGCAAGGTCTGCGCAAGAAGGCTCACTGGGGGAAACGCATACTTGCGTAGGCCCCGCGGCCAGCTGTGCGCCAGTGCATCCGTGCCGAGCGTGCCCTCGGTCAGGGAATAAAACAGGTCGCAATGGGACGAGTCGTGGGAGGCAAACAGGTCTACCTGTGCGTCGCCGAACTGATCCCAAATCAGCTGAACCGTCCGGGGATGGAGTCGCCATTCTCCAGCGAGAGGCCGAACTCGAGACAGCTCGTCGGCCGCCTGGTTCAGGTGTCCCGGGATATAAATGGCTCGAAGCGACCTCAGATGCTTCTGACTCCATATGAGGAGGTGGCGAGCGAGTTGCGACATACGGCGGGAGCGTAGACCACCTTGATGGTTGATGTACGCTACTGTTGCGGTATTGTCTGATCGGACTAGTACGTGCTGACCCCTGAGCAGCGCATGGAAGCGGTGCAGGGCGAGACGTACAGCCAGCAACTCGAGGCAATTGACATGCCAAAGGCGCTGGGGTCCTGTCCAGGAGCCCGCGGCAGCATGACCATTGCACATGGCGCCCCAGCCCGTGTTGGAGGCATCTGTTGATACAACAACATGCCGGGAAACTCGTTCTAAGGGCACTCCGGCCCGTAGAAAACTGAGGTTCGCCCACGGGGTGAAGGTCTGACGGCAGGCTGGAGTCACTGGGACTTGGAGCGTGCCGTGTTGCCATGCCCACCTCGGGACTCGATCGCGAAGCCAAAGCCGAAGCGGTCTCATATGAAGCAATCCCAGCGGCGTTACTGCGGCTGCGGATGCCATATGCCCCAGGAGCCTCTGAAAAAGTTTCAGTGGAACCGCACTCTTGCCCTCGAACTGACGAAGACAAGTCAGCAGTGACTGCGCGCGCTCGCTCGTAAGCTGCACGCACATGGCGACCGAGTCGATCTCCATACCGAGAAAAGAGATCCTCTGCACGGGGCAGAGTTTGCTCTTCTCCCAGTTGACCCGAAGGCCCAGACGGACTAGGTGCCGGAGCACTAGGTCCCTGTGTTCGCAAACCTGGTCTCGAGAGTGAGCTAGGATCAGCCAGTCGTCGAGATAGTTCAGGATGCGAACCCCGTGTTCCCGGAGGGGAACAAGGGCTGCCTCGACGACCTTCGTAAAGACGCGAGGGGACAGGGCTAGCCCGAAAGGGAGAACCGCGTACTGGTATGCCTGCCCCTCGAAAGCAAACCGTAGAAACGGTCTGTGTCGAGGTAAAATGGAGACATGGAAGTAGGCGTCCTTCAGGTCGATCGCTGCAAACCAATCCTGCGGCCGCACACACTGGAGGATGTGTTTGGCCGTGAGCATCTTGAATGGCAGCCTGTGAAGGGAGCGGTTCAAGACGCGCAGGTCGAGGATTGGCCGTAACCCACCGGACTTCTTGGGTACAATGAAGTAAGGGCTGTAGAAGCCGGACTTCATTTCGGCTGGAGGGACAATCTCGATCGCACCCTTCGCCAGCAGGGTGGCGACCTCCGCTCTCATGACAGGGGCATTGCCACCGACCATAGTGAAGCGGACTCCCCTGAAGCGGGGAGGAGATCTCGCGAACTGAATCGCGTAGCCGAGCCTGATGGTTCTCGCGACCCAGCGGGACAGTCTGGGAAGCTCTAGCCAGGCCTCCAGAAAGTGCACCAGCGGGGTCATACGAACCACAGACGTACCGTCGGTGGGGCAGCGAGGCGGAATGACCGGCACCGGCGAGGGTGGCATAGCGGCCCTGTGCGGGGGCACGGTCATTAACCGCGTCCTGCCAGAGGAGGCCAGGGGAAGGCGCGCGTCCCACGGGGGCGTGCTCTGGCAGGGGTCTGGCGACAGAGGGGGATGAGAGGAGCGTGGCCCGTGGGCGGCGCGTGCTGTCATCCCACACCTCTGGGACAGAGGAGGGCGGCAGTGGCGGGACCCGAGGGTGGCGCGCACTGCGGCCCTCGGACTCTGTCGGCTCAGGATTGGGGAATTCAATTCTGTCTTCAACCACATCAAAGTACTGCTCGTCGTTGGACGAGCAGCGGGGAGTGGAGAACAAAAGATTCTCCCCCGGCCCTCCACCGGGGGAAGGAGTGGCCCTGCTACCAGCTCCTGGGACAGAATTGAAGCCAACCCTGAGCAGCCCGTCTCAGGAGCGCCGCTCGGCCTGGCGTTTAGCGGGCGGCGGGGCTGGAGAGGGCTGTGGCGCCTGCCTGCGGCTCCCTCCACAACGCGGCCCGGGTGAAGGTTGCTGCTGGGGCCGTGCGGGAGGGGCGGCCGCGGGAGGGCGCCCTCGGCGGCGAGCAGGCTGAGGATTCTGTGCCGACGGCTGAGCAGCAGAGCGTCGGGGCAGAATGTGCTTGATAGCCTCAGTCTGCTTCTGGGCGGTCGAGAACTGTTGGGCAAAATCCTCGACCGCACCGCCGAAAAGGCCGGCCTGGGATATGGGAGCATCCAGCAGACGAGTCCGCTCGGGCTCACACATATCAGCCAGGTTCAGCCAGAGATGTCTCTCCTGGACCACAGCTGTGGACATCACCAAACCCAGGGAGCGCGCGGTCACCTTCGTCGCTCGGAGAGCGAGGTCGGTGGCGGCGCGCAGCTCATCAACGAGCCCTGGGTCTGTCCTGCCCTCGTGCATGTCACGAAGCATCTGGGCCTGGTAGACCTGCAGAATGGCCATGGCATGCAAAGAGGCAGCTGCCTGTCCCGCCGCACTGTAAGACTTCGCCACGAGAGTGGACGAGAATCCACAGGCTTTGGACGGGTGCTTAGGATCACCACGTGATGAAGCGCCTGCCGGACACAGCTGCATCGCGACAGAACGTTCAACCGTGGGAATCCCAGTGTACCCACAAGCATCAGCTCTATCGAGGGGAGGAAAGGCGGAGAAAGCCGACGAACGATCGCGGGAAGACATGGGAGCCTTCCAGGACCGCGTGACTTCCTCATGCACTTCCGGGAAGAATGGTATTGGGGTTGGGCGGCGACGAATGTCAGCGGCCGCTCCCAAAAACCAATCATCCAGCCGCGAGCGCACTGGATCGGGCGGCGGGGACCACTCGAGCCCAATGGCCGCGGCTGCCCGGGAAAGCATGGCAGTCAGCTCGGGATCAGACTCGGGCAATGCTGGCACGCCCGAGGGCGGCAACACAGCCGAATCCTCACTTCCCGAGGACTCATGCCCACCCTGTGATGCAGTGATCGACATTGCATCCTCCTGTGGAACGCCAAACGAAACGCGCGGGGCCTCCGTAGAGGGACCGGCGGTTTCGGTTTGCACGCTCGCGGGTACCAATGCTGAAGAGGGGTGTGTGGACCGTGGACGTATCGGCGGTTTGTCCCACACAGATACCCTCAGGTCACCCTGGCCACCAGCCGAAGTACAGCCTCTCGGGGAGACCGTAGATCGGGGTGTGGATGAGGGGACTCTCGCTCTGATGAGCTCATTGAGTCTCGACCGCAGCATGGAGATGGTCATGTTCCCGCAATGAGAACATGAATCATCCACAAACGCTGCTTCAGCGTGATCAACGCCCAAACACGCTAAGCAGAGATTGTGCCCATCAGGAGAAAATACATCGCGACCACAACCAGAAGTGCACGGGCGAGACATCTTTAAAAAGACGTGCCACATGCAATGCTCTTTTTGTGAGAGGAAAACTCCGCGGATGTTGAAGCGAACAGGGAGAAATCACACTAACTGTCAGATCACTGACAAGATCAGCAGGGAAGTGTGCACTCGCTGAAATCGCCGTCACACCAACACCGGAGAGCTCGCTCGTCTCGAAGGTAAGAGAAGACTAACTCAGAATCTTTGGCTTGCAGGAGTGGAGAAGTTCTCGGCTCCGAAGCGAAAGCATGTCTGCATTGTGCAGCGTACTTCCTTATATACCCCCTGCGGCGGGCGGAGTTACGCTATGCAAATTCCGCAGACCCATGGCATTTCATTGCCATTGGCTCGTTTTATATACTCGAAGGTGATAGGCTTCTAAGCGAAACCCCAATCGTCGTCATCCGACGTAACTCGGAGTGACCACGAAAGGGAACTAATGTTAAGCTGGATGTGTATGTAAATGTGAACATAATGTTAATACATATTTTTTTATTCTTGTTTGTAGTTTTACAAAAAATAATTGAGAAGAACAATCACCAGTAAAGTCACTAAAGTTATGAAGACTGCTTTCTGGCACTGAGTTCTTTTCTGAAGGTGTATGCTATCTGTTGAGCCTTTGCTCAAGCTACGCAATTGGTCAGAACAGAATACTCAAGGTACCATTATTTGTGATTGCTTTGTGATAGAAATGATATTGTGACAGAAATGTATCAATTTATGACAGAACAAAATTAAATAAAAATAATCAATGGAATGTGGGTGACAGTGACAGTTAATCAACATGTATTCTCCTTATCAAGTCATGTGCAAAGCATGGTTGGAACTAGAAATCTACTGCCCAATTTCCAAAGTTTTCTGCAATTTATTAAAAAAATCTAACATATTAATTTCAGTTTAAAGCTGCAGTTATGGAGGTATTTTTGGTGCAAAACTACTGAACGCCTGTGACAGTGAAATCTGTAGTTGTAGAGAATAGCCACACATGTGTATCAGTAAATGTGAAGTCACAGAGAGAAATGTTTTAAGAGTTGCAAACTTGTAGACTTTTTTTTTATCTTCCACAAACACAACACAACAGTTTCACCTTCTCAAATTCTTCATTGCAGGTGCACAAATCCTATTCTACAAATCACAAATTAAGAAACTCATACGCTCACATTTTTGCTACAGTTGCTGCAGTGAATATGGTGCAAAACACATTTACACACCTGCATAAAAAAAGGTGAAGCATAGCTCATCTGCAAATCAGTATGTGAATTCATCCAACGAGAGTTGCACACTTGTAGAATATTTTCTCACAAATGTCTTGTATATTTTTCTAGCACAAACACAAGTACATAACTACAGCTGCTTGAATCTGCTGCGACGAATCTCAAACACTGTTTTTCGCTTTCAAGTGACAAGTTTCGCGCGCTCTCCATTTTGCACCAAGTGCACCGTGAAATGTGGGGCAAAAGTGAGTTGTGCATCTGTAGAGGCAGTGGGCGGAGCCAACATAAATATTCATGAGTTTCCCGGGCATGCGCGTGGAACTGCTCATTCTAGTTCACGCTCCTCGTTTCTCATCAGGTTTAATGGATTATTTCAATAAAGGTAAATATAGTTTCAGCGCGAACTTAAACTACAATTGTGTATCATTTTGTTAAATTCATGTTTTTATTAATTCGTCACTGACTGAATGATTGCTGGCATTCACTTTGTGTAGGCCTATATACAGTAGCTACAGAAAACTTCAACTCGTCATATAAATTGCACCTTGCGAAGCTTTAAAACTGTGGCTTTTACTAATTGTTATCATTTGTTGATTGCAATAAATGAAATAAACCCTCATAAATGTATCTGTGGGCTAACACTTTTTAAAATATATATAGCCTAATATATCCTGGTGTGATTGTTCTTAAATTCTTGTTCGTTTAAATAAGCCAAATCATTTAAGACCAAACTAAAGCATGAATGTGTTGCTTTAATACATACAATTTGGATTAAACAAAATTGTATGGACAAAAGTGGATAAATTACATTTGATACAACTAGGTTACTGTAAATGAGAAACAAAAAACACTTAACATTATTTTACGTAATAAGGGCATGCGCGTGGAACTGCTGCGTCTAGTTCACGCTCCTCGTTTCTCAGCAGGTTTATTGGAATATTTAAAAAAAGGTAAATATAGTTTCAGCGCGAACTTAAAATACAGTTGTGTATCATTTCACATTAGCGCGGGAAGGGTAGGGGGCTGTGGACTAACATAATATTGTACTTTAAAAAACGTGAAATAAAAATAAATAAATGGACAGCGTTAACTAACTCTCTTATGCCTAATGTAGTGAGTGTTCAAGCTAAGGAGAAAATAAAAGAAAGTTTGAATTTGTCATGCTTTGTTCCGATCAGAGCATGTGAGCGGAGAGCCATTTCTGAATTTTCCGCTCCCTCGCTCATTCCGCTCAGGGTCTCTCGCTCAACCCAGAATGGCCTGCTGGTTCGAAAATATGTGGAATAAGGGCTGCCTCCGACTAAAGTTTTTTTCTAGTCGACTAGTAGTTGTTCATTTAAGCCATTAGTGGAAAAATCGCCCCTTTTATATTGATTTTATTACTTAAATAGGCTATACAGGATAATGAGCGTGTACATAATATAGCCGCACTCAAGCGCACGACCGCACGCATAAAGATTGCCACAAATAACCTGCAAAACTAATTATGAATATAATTATTTATTAAATACAGGCAATTGGTTGATAAAACATTGATCAAAATTAAGATACAATTTATACAAAACGAAAATCTTTAAAAAAATAGTCTTTCTACAAAACAAAACTCAATGAAGTGGTCAAAATCATGTCTTACCCACTCCATGTCTATAGCGCATCTCATGATGTATCTTTATCTTTCTCATGCTGCATATGCTCACTTTCATAATCAAAATTGATTAAATAAAAAAATAACATTAGCCTATAATATTTAAACATAAATATGAAACTAAATGTTTTCTTTAATGGCTACAACACATATACAGTACAGAGAAATTTCATGTCTTGTCATCAGCCACAACATAATGACGTCACATATTTTCCAACCCAGCCCTCAGCCCCCAGCCCCCCTCGCATGAAACAGCTTCCAGCGCGCCTGTCATTTCATAAAGTTCATAATGTTTTTATTAGTTTGCACATTTTGTGCATTCGTTAATGACTAAATGATTGCTGGCATTCACTTTGTGTAGGCCTATATAAAGCACAGCAAACTTCAACTCGTTCATTTCGTTGTGCTTTTCCTCTGTACATTGCAATGCTTTAAACTGTCTTTTGTTATCATTTGTTGAATGTCACTGCAATAAAAAAAATAAAAAATAAAAAACGTTCCACTTTTACCGTAAAACCAAAAATTCCAGAACACCTGAATGATTACAGCAACACTTATTTCCAACAGAAGAGCAGAATATTCCTAAATACATGAACCATTACCATTACCATTTAATTTATTTATTGCTAAGCTCTTCTGATACCTTATGAAGCTTTACAACTGTGTCATCTCTGGCTATAATCTCTGGGAAATAACTCCACAACCATATCCGTGTCCAAATAAACATTTTGCACCCTACACTGATGTTTCTCTTTGTCATGTTCTTTCTTTGACCTTATGTGTTGCTCTGTGTGCGTGGATGATACACAATGATGACCATTGATACAAATGCATGATCTACTTCTGACTTGAACTCTTGAAAATGAAACCTTTAAACTTTGTTGGATCAATGTTAAAACATGACATTCTGGCCTTTAAGATTTGCATGACAAAAGTTTGGAATCACTATGATTTAAGAAATGTTATACTTTTAAAGCAGGCAAGGTCAATTTCCACACTTCATTAAGCAGCACAACCACTTTCAACTGTGATAATAATCAGAAATGTTTCTTGAGCAGCAAATCAGTATTAGAATGATTTCTGAAGGGTCATGTGACACTGAAATCTAGAGTAAAATGAGCTCTGCCATCACAATATTTTTTTTTTAAACATTAAAATAGAAAACAGGTGATAAAAATATTTCACAATATTACTGTTTTTCAGAAATATGTAGTCTTGGTACCTTACCTAAGAACCTTACTAATACCAAACTTTTGAACAGTGTATATATTATTATATCAAAACCAGCACAAGCACACCTTGCAATCAAAACATTAAAAATAATATTGTTACATTATTTTGCCAGTATGCTTGTAAATATTTTTTTTAGAACATCAAATTTGTGGCTTATTATATTCCATAAAATAATGTTAAGTGTTTTTTTGTTTCTCATTTACAGTAACCTAGATGTATCAAATGTAATTTATCCACTTTTGTCCATACAATTTAGTTTAATCCAAATTGTACGTATGTATTAAAGCAACACATTCATGCTTTAGTTTGGTCTTAAATAATTTGGCTTATTTAAACGAACAAGAATTTAAGAACAATCACACCAGGATATATTATATACAGTATATTTTAAAAAGTGTTAGCCCACAGATACATTTATGATGGTTTATTTAATTTATTGCAATCAACAAATGATAACAATTAGTAAAAGCCACAGTTTTAAAGCTTCGCAAGGTGCAATTTATACCACGAGTTGAAGTTTGCTGTACTGTATATAGGCCTACACGAAGTGAATGCCAGCAATCATTCATTTAGTAAGTGACAAATTAATAAAAACATTATGAATTTAACAAAACGATACACAATTGTAGTTTAAGTTCGCGGAGTTTTGTTGGCCTAGTACTTTTTGTCCCTCTCTGCTATTATAGTTTTTCAAGATGGCGGAACTACATGGAAGCCTCCGTGGACCTACCCGTCCCATGTATATAAAGATAATAAATTCTTCGTTTACGAGGATAAGTCAGATTATTAGCAGAGGTATTTGTACACCATTGAGGACATATTTATGAATAAAAATATTGATTTTAGATAATAAAATACCTAAAGCCTACACATTGTCCCTTTAATTAAATTTGTGATTATTAAAATTGTGACTGCATTTAAATCCATTTCTTCTGAATTCACCACAGCTACACCTGGGACTGTGGATTGATTTGAGATCTGATGTAGTGTATGTAGTGCTTCTTCCTGTTTTTGATAGAGATTTGTACAGCTATTACAATCTTTCTTTAGCATTTTAATGTTCTGTAAGACAGAGCTGTTGTTTATTTTATACCAACAATATTGTCTAAGCAATTCAGTGTCCATCACAATCACTCATTCTGTATTTTTTTCCTCCCATCGTGAGACATGTCTCATCTGTTGTGTACTGGAGCAGATGGAGTCTGGTGATGTATAGTTCTGTGTGCACTGCTTTGCTGTGCTGAGGGGAGCACCATTAGTGCCTCCTGCCTCTCCCATCTGTCATTGTGGACAGGATGGTTTGATTGACAGCTACACCTTTTTACTCTAGTGCTGCTGAGAGTGGGGCTGTATTAAGACATCTATCCTGAAGCAATCAAATTTCAGGACATGCAGAGCCTGGATTTAATGCACCACCAGAAGGGGGTAAGATGCTCTCTTCAGAAGAGCAGAGACCTATTTCAAATAGATGCCTTTTATTTCATTCAGTTTGAAATTGTGTGACATCGACATATCTCAGAAAGGACTGCAATTTTTCCAGAATCATTTTTTCCAGTGTCCACTTTTAGACACACATGAGCATGATAGGACCCCATCAGGTATTTTTTGCTAAACGTTCTCTTAGCTGGAGGGATGGACAGCGAAAAACACAGGGTGAGTGCCAGAAATAGTCAGACTCCATTTTAAACTTTTCTCTGGCATTGATGAGGTGGAAGCCAGACAATTCCTGAAGTCATGATGGCTAAACCACAATTTTAGATCTAAGATTTGTGATTGCCTATCCTTGTAGCAAGTCTCTGTCTGAACAAATAAAGATCTCAGAGGGCTTGACTGTTTCATGAGTCACATTTCACCTGTTGATTAATTCCCACCATACAAAGTACTGCACAATGCACATTGCACATGTGCACATTGCAATTAAACTAAAAAGTGAGGCACTCTTAAAAAAGGAAAAAAGTTATTACATTTAAGACACATTTATGATCATCTTACAATGTGACCATGTAGAGCTTGATTATATATATATATATATATATATATATATATATATATATATATATATGTGTGTGTGTGTGTGTGTGTGTGTGTGTGTGTGTATGTGTGTTAAAATTTTGATTAATTGGAATTTTCACAAAATAAATATTAAAATGGTTTGCTTATCATCATTGTTTTAATCCTAATAATTCGTTAGTATCATAGATTTTCTTATTTTAGGATTATAAATCCTATAGGTAAGACCAAGGTAAAGCAATAAAATCTATGCATAAAATGATATAGAGGTGAATGGATGACACATGCTCTCTTATAATAAGTTATTCTTCTTTTTCAATATATTTTTCAAAATACAGTTGTTGTTTTTTAAGTGCAAAACATTATTTAATCTTTAGTCTTTGTATTCAACACTTGGAGGCCTTCACCTGTGTGCTCATTCATCATATGATTGCTGATTAGAGGTTTAAGTGTGTGGTCCAAAAGGGATACTTCACATTACCCCACATTAGCTAAACCCTCTAAGTTTGACACTGCATGTATTACTAGCACAGATGTAAACAATGTCTGCTAGGCTAAATTTGGAACTCTTATTTTTCTTATCTGATTAACTGTCTGTATGTTAATGGAGCAATCTAACGTTAACTTACACAGTGTCTCAAATTCATAAATATTCATATCATGCAGCTAACGTTAATATTCTCTGAAAATACCATAACAATGTGCTGCACCACCATACGTCAAAATGCTTATTTTAACAAGAGATAAAATAAAATTTCAATCACCATCGAACTACCAAATTTTGGTGTTGTACCCAGGGTGGCCAATCAGAAATCTGGGCTGTCCAGTGCCACAATGGACACCCCACTGGCTCCGCCACTGTCCCAAGATAAACGGTGATTGTCTGTTGGCTCTTTATTTATTTATTTAATTTTGGACAATTTCAGTGTGGACAAAGATTAACATTACATATGTATAAACAAGAACAACTGACAAGCTGCTTAAGGTACTTTCAAAGTGTAGCTGACAGCATAATTTGTGGTCATTTTACTCTGCACACACAGGGGAAGGAAGATTGTGTGATCATATGTACTGATACTTTTGAGGCAAAGTTATAAAAATTACAAAAGTTACAAAACAATGACCACAAAAAATAGATCATTGCTAAGGCAACACACCACAAGCACTGTGGTAAAGGCTTTATTAACCAGCCTGAGCTGGAAATGCGCTTGAATACTAAAAGCTGTATTGGCAATTCACTACACGGACAGGGAATGCATTGGAGAAAAACAGTGGATGATGCTGTGGAACAATCAGCAAACAACAGTGTGAAAAGAAAACTGAAATAATCATATCAATAATAAATACTTATTTATAGCTGCCTGCATTTGAAAACTGCTCTAAAGCACCCAATCAAAAGTTGATCATTTTCCAAATAGATAGTATAAAATAATTTAATAAACAATATCAATTATAATTAAAGCTGCAAGCAGCATTTATCGGGGTTCAAGCAATTAAGGCCTTTAAGGCCTTTAAGCATAAAAGCATCAAAAGTTATTAAGATTTATTTAGCAAGCATGTAACTACTGACATAATAGATGAAAAAGACCATTTATCCTAGGAAATATATGGTTTTAAAGCTTTTTAACAGTTATAGCGCCACCTTTGGTCCGATCTCCATAAAATTTGGCATGCTTGTTAATGATGTTATATATGTTCACCAATTTTTGTGAAGTTCTGAGTTTTTATTTATGATTTATAGGTTTTTTTATTTATTTTGCCCCGCCCATTTTATAAATGACCCTATTACAGCCATTCAAATGCAAAAGTTCAACTTTTTTTTGATAATTATTGATCTAGAGAGTCCAGAGAATTGTCCTAGACTGGTCTGGTTCCGATCGGGCGAAAAACCAGGGACTAGTTCGCAAAAGTAGGTTTCTAACATAATTACGAATATTTAATGAACGGTTTGATTGACAGCAATAGTTCTTGAGGCAAAGTTGTTCAGCATGAGCAGATCTATCAAATGATATGCATTTTGTGACAATAAGTGTAACACCACGTGATTACAGAGCCATTAAACTCGTTAGCGCCAACTAGTGGCCGATTTCTTTCAAAATTCTTACAGACCTCTAGGGGCTTGAGCCGAACATGCCCACTGAGTTTCGTTCTGATTGGCCTCCGTTAACCTTGTCTAATAGGTGCTCAAACTTCATTGGCCGATGGCGGCCATGTTTTTCGAGATACACCAATGTCCTCATAGACATACATGGCACCTTGGACCAAGACACTGCATACCAATTTTCAAGTCAATCGGACAAACGGTCAGGTGGTTATAGCCTGTTTTATGTTTTTTTAATGTTATAGCGCCACCATGTGGCTAATCACCGCGATTTCTTTACTGTGACCTTAGATTGACCTCTTACACATGTGTACCAAGTTTGGTGAAGATAACTCATTTACTTCTGGAGTTATAGCCATTTTAGTAAAACTAGCTCCGCCTCCTTCGAACGTTTTGGCGCCCCTTAGCGACCGTGAATCGAAATTTAAACTTTTTTTTAATAATTATTTATAATCAGAGACCAGAGAACATTTCTGCACTGGTTTGGTTCCGATCGGACAAAAAACCTAGGACTAGTTCGCAAAAGTAGGTTTTGGACAAAATCCAAAATGGCGGAAAATTTGCATACCGGAAAGGAAATCCTTGAGGCCTTTTTTGTTCGGCTTGAGCCAAGGATTCCAATGATATAAGACACTTGAGTCTGTGACAAATGGTTGGTGAGATTTAAGCAAAAATATGCCATTTTTTTGGTTTTTGCACTGTAGCGCCACCTATTGGCCAATCTGGCTCATATTTTGATAACCTCTCCTCGATTTTTGTACTACCATCTGGCAAAGTTTCAAGTCTCTAGCACTTACGGTTTGGGCTGTACGATGCGTTTTAGGGGAAAATAATAATAATAATTAAAGCTGCAAGCAGCATTTAGCGGGGTTCAAGCATTTAGGGTCTTTAAGCACATAAGGCAGTTTAGTGAGTTGTCTGAGTTTTTGTTTAGGATTTACAGGCTTTTGAGTGTTTTTTTGCCATACACATTTTCTAAATGATCCTGTTATGGCTACCCAATGGGTAAAGTTAAAGTTTTTTATATAATTAATAATCTAGAGCTTCCAGAGAATTGTACTGCACTGGTATATTTCCGATCGGGCGAAAAACCTAGGACTAGTTCGCAAAAGTAGGTTTTTAACATAATCGCAAGTATTTAATGAACAAATTGATTGACAGCAGTAGTTCTTGAGGCAAAGTTGTTCAGTATGAGGAGATCTATCAAATGATATGCATCACGTGATTACATAGCCGTAAAACCTGTTAGCGTCAACTAGTGGCTGATTTTTCAAAATTCTTACAGACCTCTAGGGCCACGAGTCGAACATGCCCACCGAGTTTCGTTCTGATCGGCCTCCGTTAAGAGCAAACTAACAGCTTTGAATTAAAATGGTGAGTTTATCCTGTTGTAAACATCAACCATGCCTGTTGACAGTTCTCTTTTGTGGGAAGGGAATGAAAAGTTCTCAAATCCACAGCACAGCCTCAGACATAACATTTATATCCATGATCTGCCATTTTCACTATTGTCCTTGCTTGCTTCTTCACAATACCTGCAGATCTTCTGATGATTCGGCTGTGCAGGTCCACATTAACACTGCCTGGCCTAGAACATGGACTGGAAAATGCAAATTTGGGGGGTATAAATATTAATGATCCTGACTCCAACGTCACAGTCGGTGTTATGGTGGGATTCACTCATTTTTCAGCGGTCTTTTGCAAACAGGAGATTTACACAAGAAAGAGGAAACAATGGTGTTTGAGGCTCACGGTATGTCAGTTCCATGTCCAGAACTCTTATCATTCAACTATGCCAAGATAAATACAGTTTTCAATTGTATGGCACCTTTAAAATAGATGATTAGTAATATAATGCTTACTTGGAGTCTGAAATGGCTTTAACAAAAGAAGAAAAATATTCTTAGATTTCTGTTCATTCTAATCATGTACAAATAAAGTAGCACAGTAAGATTACATTTATTTGAATGCATTAGTGAGTGTGTGATTGTGCTGTGTGTGCAGCGTGTCAATACTAAAAGTGAAGATGTAGTTGATATCTTTGTTGATAATATCTGTAGTAATCATAAAAAAACAATTAAGAAATAAAGAATTAAAATTACAAATAATATTCTATTAAGATATGAGTTACAATAACATGATTTGCAATAGTAATAATATCAATAATATATGCACAATACACACAGATTAGACTATCAGGTCTGTGTTTTACAAAAACATTAGTATTGCAGCCAATGTGAGTCTGTGGGATTTATAAACAGACAAAATATGATTTGAAATGTTATTTTAATGATTTTATTAAGTTTAAACAATATTTCAAATGGAAAAAAAATGAAAAATAATATTTTAGTGAGCAGAATGAACCAATGAGTGTTCTTCTTCTGGTGGTTAAAATGTAAATGAAAACAATAATACTTAAACAATAATACTTAATACACTAACCATGCTTGAACACACATGCACACACATTTTGTAGTAGATGGAGATATTTAAAATAAAAGATAGGTAACAAAATGATAATTGCAAATCTCCTCTGTATAACACCATTTTCAGATTTCAAATTAATCACTGAGAGGCAGAATTGTTCAAACTGAGAGCTCAGTAAAAATGAAGTGATAAACTTTGACAAAACATGATTGTGTTATAATAGGTGATTTTCATGCAAGTAATTTTATATAGTCCAAAAACTAATGCAAAAGCACAGATGAAAATATTTTATTAAGTAGAATGTCCTGCAGAGGGCAGGAGAAGACTACTAATTGACTCACTTTCATTTGAAAGACTTTTTTTATCCACCAGTAAAACAAAGCAGTTTCTCCATGTTCTTTCCATTTAGCATGCTTACACACACAGACACACACACAAACACATCCACACACACACACACAAAGACAAATATGTTTTCAATGTTTTTAGGATGTGATATTGTGAAAATATCTTCATCTCCTCATCTTGAACAACTTTGCCTCAAGAATCACTAATGTCAATCAAACCGTTCATAATCATAATAAAAAAATAAAATATATACAAATATCATAATAAAAATAAAAAAAAAACATCATAATAAAAAAGATTGCTTCTTAAAGCATTTGTTTATTTCCCAATACTGAAGCGAATTAAAAGATCATGCGTAATCCTGCTGCTCCCTCTAGTGGACAACAGTGGTATTATAGCTTACATTTTACAGTTGAAGTGTTTGAATGAATGAATGGGAATTTGTTTTTTTACTTATATCTCAGGAACCAAAAGGCGAAAAATTCTGAAACTCAGAGCATAGATAGTGCTTGAGGAGCCCTGTTGAATGAGACCATCAAGGTGTTTTTGGGCGATTGGGGCTGGGAGTTATGACTGTTATAAGGCATATCTGTTCGGGCTATTATCTCTGGAATGCCCAGGGCAAATAACACCACATTTGAATCGAAGCTAGCCAAGGACGCGCCCTTTCCAACGAGCTCTCACACAATGTTCAGGGTGGTCTGGGTCGGGAGTAATGGCCGTTCAAAATCGGGGGTCCCGCGGATTCGCGATGCGCGGGGGGCGCGCTCCCGAGGCCCGCGACGACACGTTTCGATCAAGAGCCCGGAGAGGTCCTCACCATCAAAATTTGAGCGCGCAACGACTTTCCGTTTTCGAGTTATGAATGAATTTGTATTCGGGGGCGTGGCTTAAATGCCGTTACTTTCGTTTCATTTCATTCATTTACTTTCGTCCATTTCCATATCTCAGTGTAACACAATTGTCAATAGTAATACTCAATAGATGAGTTTTGACAAAATGTGATTGTAAATGTTAAAATAATGATTTTATAAAGTCTAAATATGAATTTTATAACAATATTAGGGAGTAGTATGATGAAATGACAGCAGGGGGCAGTAAAATACCACTTATTAGCTTAATATGTCATTATATGCATATAAAATCACCTTTTGAAGAAGTTAAACTTTTTTTCTGATAATTATTGATCTAGAGAGTTCAGAGAATTGTGCTGCACTGGTTTTGAACATTATGATATGAACATTATATGATGATAGAAGACACCATTTACAGCAAATACAGGCAATTTACCATAGGAAATATATGGTTTTAAAGCGTTTTAACAGTTATAGCGCCAACTATGGTCCGATCTTCATAAAATTTTCCATGCTTCTTTAGCAGGTTATGACACATATGCTCATCAATTTTTGTGAAGTTCTGAGTTTTCGTTTAGGATTTATAGTTATAACTATATAGTTATAGTTTAGCAGTTTTCTGCACTAAAGCAAACCAGTTTTTCCATGTTAACTCAATCATGCATGCTTACACACACACACACACACACACACACACGAAGACAAATGTTGTTGTTGTTTTTTCAATGCTATTGGGATATGTCATAATGAAAATATATTTGAATGGTCTATAAACATTTCACAAAGTCTTTGTTAGCTATTAATCAGAAGATTCAGAATTTATTCAGAAACCTAAGACTACACAAACACATTATGTTGTAGATACAGACATTTGAAATATATGATGTGATAAAACTGTCAATACTAATACTTTAACGGATGGATTTTGACTAAATGTAATTGTAAATGTTAAAATAGTGATTTTATAAATTTTAAACAGCAGGGGGCAGTAAAATACAACTTATTGGCTTAATATCCCATTATATTCATATAATTTTCACCTTTTTAACTGTTATAGAGGCAAATTTTGTCCGATCGGTCTGAAAATTTTCATGCATGTTCAGAGTGATATTTCACTGGCTTTTTAAGAAGGTCTGAGTCATTCATTAAAGAGATATAGGCTTTCGGGGACACTTGGTAAAGGCTACATTTTGAAGTGAACCTATTATATCTATCCAAATGAAGTAGTTCAACTTTTTCTGACAATTATTGACCTGGTGAGTCCAGAGAATTGTATTGCACTAGTTTTGAACATTATGATATGAAAACTATATGATAAGAGATGGAAAAGACCATTTACAGCCAATACAGGCAGTTTACCATAGGAAATATATGGTTTTAAAGCTTTTTAACAGTTATAGCGCCACCTTTGGTCCAATCTCCATAAAATTTTGCATGCTTGTTAATGATGTCATGTCACATACGCTCACCAACTTTTGTGAAGTTCTGAGTTTTCATTTAGGATTTATAGGCTTTTTAGTGTATTTTCCCACGCCCATTTTATAAATGACCCTATTACAGCCATACAAATGCAAAAGTTCAACTTTTTTTTGATAATTATTGATCTAGAGAGTCCAGAGAATTGTCCTAGACTGGTCTGGTTCCGATCGGGCGAAAAACCAGGGACTAGTTCGCAAAAGTAGGTTTTTAACATATTCATGAATATTTAATGAACGGTTTGATTGACAGCAATGGTTCTTGAGGCAAAGTTGTTCAGGATGAGCAGATCTATCAAATGATATGCATTTTGTGACGATAAGTGTAACACCGCGTGATTACAGAGCCATAAAACTCGTTAGCGCCAACTAGTGGCCGATTTCTTTCAAAATTCTTACAGACCTTTAGGGCCATGAGTCGAACATGCCCATCGAGTTTCGTTCCGATCGGCCTCCGTTAACCTTGTCTAATAGGTGCTCAAACTTCATTGGCTGATGGCGGCCATGTTTTTTGAGATACACTAATGTCCTCATAGACATACATGGCACCTTGGACCAAGACACTGCATACCAATTTTCAAGTCAATCGGACTAACGGTCAGGTGGTTATAGCCCATTTTATGTTTTTTTCATGTTATAGCGCCACCATGTGGCCAATCGCCGCGATTTTTTTACTGTGACCTCAGATTGACCTCTTACACATGTGTTCCGAGTTTGGTGAAGATACCTCATTTACTTCTGGAGTTATAGCCATTTTAGTAAAATAGGCTCCGCCTTCTTCAAACGTTTTGGCGCCCCTTAGCGACCGTGAATCGAAATTTCAACTTTTTTTCGATAATTATTGGTAGTCAGACGACTGTGAACATTTCTGCACTGGTTTGGTTCCGATCGGGCGAAAAACCAGGGACTAGTTCGCAAAAGTAGGTTTTGGACAAAATCCAAAATGGCGGAAAAATTTGCATACCGGAAATAAAATACCTCCTATATTTCTTGTTCGGCTTGAGCCAAGGATTCCAATGATGTATGACACTTGAAGCTGAGACAAATGGTTATTGAGATATGAGCAAAATAGTGATTTTTTTTAGTTTTTTGCGCTATAGCGCCACCTATTGACCAATCGGGCTCATACTTTGATAACCTCTCCTCGATTTTTGTACTACCTTGTGGCCAAGTTTCAAGTCTCTAGCTCTTACGGTTTGGGCTGCACGATGCGTTTTAGCGGAGAAGAATAATAATAATAATAATTAAAGCTGCAAGCAGCATTTAGCGGGGTTCAAGCATTTAGGGTCTTTAAGCACATAAGGCAGTTTAGTGAGTTTTTGTTTAGGATTTACAGGCTTTTGAGTGTTTTTTGCCATACCCATTTTCTAAATGATCCTGTTATGGCTACCCAATGGGTAAAGTTAAAGTTTTTTATATAATTAATAATCTAGAGCTTCCAGAGAATTGTACTGCACTGGTATATTTCTGATCGGGCGAAAAACCTAGGACTAGTTCGCAAAAGTAGGTTTTTAACATAATCGCAAGTATTTAATGAACAAATTGATTGACAGCAGTAGTTCTTGAGGCAAAGTTGTTCAGTATGAGGAGATCTATCAAATGATATGCATCACGTGATTACATAGCCGTAAAACCTGTTAGCATCAACTAGTGGCTGATTTTTCAAAATTCTTACAGACCTCTAGGGCCACGAGTCGAACATGCCCACCGAGTTTCGTTCTGATCGGCCTCCGTTAAGAGCAAACTAACAGCTTTGAATTAAAATGGTGAGGTATCCTGTTGTAAACATCAACCATGCCTGTTGACAGTTCTCTTTTGTGGGAAGGGAATGAAAAGTTCTCAAATCCGCAGCACAGCCTCAGACATAACATTTATATCCATGATCTGCCATTTTCACTATTGTCCTTGCTTGCTTCTTCACAATACCTGCAGATCTTCTGATGATTTGGCTGTGCAGGTCCACATTAACACTGCCTGGCCTAGAAAATGGACTGGGAAATGCAAATTTGGGGGGTATAAATATTAATGATCCTGACTCCAACGTCACAGTCGGTGTTATGGTGGGATTCACTCATTTTTCAGCGGTCTTTTGCAAACAGGAGATTTACACATGAAGGAGGAAACAATGGTGTTTGAGGCTCACGGTATGTCAGTTCCATGTCCAGAACTCTTATCATTCAACTATGCCAAGATAAATACAGTTTTCAATTGTATGGCACCTTTAAAATAGATGATTAGTAATATAATGCTTACTTGGAGTCTGAAATGGCTTTAACAAAAGAAGAAAAATAGTCTTAGATTTCTGTTCATTCTAATCATGTACAAATAAAGTAGCACAGTAAGATTACATTTATTTGAATGCATTAGTGAGTGTGTGATTGTGCTGTGTGTGCAGCATGTCAATACTAAAAGTGAAGGTGTAGTTGATATCTTTGGTGATAATATCTGTAGTAATCATAAAAAAACAATTAAGAAATAAAGAATTAAAATTACAAATAATATTCTATTAAGATATGAGTTATAATAACATGATTTGCAATAGTAATAATATCAATAATATATGCACAATACACACAGATTAGACTATCAGGTCTGTGTTTTACAAAAACATTAGTATTGCAGCCAATGTGAGTCTGTGGGATTTATAAACAGACAAAATATGATTTGAAATGTTATTTTAATGATTTTATTAAGTTTAAACAATATTTCAAATGGAAAAAAAATGAAAAATAATATTTTAGTGAGCAGAATGAACCAATGAGTGTTCTTCTTCTGGTGGTTAAAATGTAAATGAAAACAATAATACTTAAACAATAATACTTAATACACTAACCATGCTTGAACACACACATGCACACACATTTTGTTGTAGATGTAGATATTTAAAATAAAAGATAGGTAACAAAATGATAATTGCAAATCTCCTCTGTATAACACCATTTTCAGATTTCAAATTAATCACTGAGAGGCAGAATTGTTCAAACTGAGAGCTCAGTAAAAATGAAGTGATAAACTTTGACAAAACATGACTGTGTTATAATAGGTGATTTTCATGCAATAATTTTATATAGTCCAAAAACTTATGCAAAAGCACAGATGAAAATATTTTATTAAGTAGAATGTCCTGCTTCCATAGTAGAAGACCACTAATTGACTCACTTTCATTTGAAAGACTTTTTTTATCCACCAGTAAAACAAAGCAGTTTCTCCATGTTCTTTCCATTAAGCATGCTTACACACACAGACACACACACAAACACATCCACACACACACACACACACACACACACACACACACACACAAAGACAAATATGTTTTCAATGTTTTTAGGATGTGATATTGTGAAAATATCTTCATCTCCTCATCTTGAACAACTTTGCCTCAAGAATCACTAATGTCAATCAAACCGTTCATAATCATAATAAAAAAATAAAATATATACAAATATCATAAAAAAAAAAAAAAATCATAATAAAAAAGATTGCTTCTTAAAGCATTTGTTTATTTCCCAATACTGAAAGCGAATTAAAAGATCATGCGTAATCCTGCTGCTCCCTCTAGTGGACAACAGTGGTATCATAGCTTACATTTTACAGTTGAAGTGTTTGAATGAATGAATGGGAATTTGTTTTTTTACTTATATCTCAGGAACCAAAAGGCGAAAAATTCTGAAACTCAGAGCATAGATAGTGCTTGAGGAGCCCTGTTGAATGAGACCATCAAGGTGTTTTTGGGCGATTGGGGCTGGGAGTTATGGCTGTTATAAGGCATATCTGTTCGGGCTATTATCTCTGGAATGCCCAGGGCAAATAACACCACATTTGAATCGAAGCTAGCCAAAGACGGGACCTTTCCAACGAGCTCTCACACAATGTTCGGGGTGGTCTGGGTCGGGAGTAATGGTCGTTCAAAATCGGGGGTCCCGCGGATTCGCGATGCGCGGGGGGCGCGCTCCCGAGGCCCGCGACGACACGTTTCGATCAAGAGCCCGGAGAGGTCCTCACCATCAAAATTTGAGCGCGCAACGACTTTCCGTTTTCGAGTTATGAATGAATTTGTATTCGGGGGCGTGGCTTAAATGCCGTTATACTTTCGTTTCATTTCATTCATTTACTTTCGTCCATTTCCATATCTCAGTGTAACACAATTGTCAATAGTAATACTCAATAGATGAGTTTTGACAAAATGTGATTGTAAATGTTAAAATAATGATTTTATAAAGTCTAAATATGAATTTTATAACAATATTAGGGAGTAGTATGATGAAATGACAGCAGGGGGCAGTAAAATACCACTTATTGGCTTAATATGTCATTATATTCATATAAAATCACCTTTTGAAGAAGTTAAACTTTTTTTCTGATAATTATTGATCTAGAGAGTTCAGAGAATTGTGCTGCACTGGTTTTGAACATTATGATATGAAAATTATATGATCAGAGATGGAAAAGACCATTTACAGCCAATACAGGCAGTTTACCATAGGAAATATATGATTTTAAAGCTTTTTAACAGTTATAGCGCCACCTATCGTCCGATCTCCATAGAATTTTTCATGCTTGTTAATGATGTTATGTCACATATGCTGACCAATTTTTGTGAAGTTCTGAGTTTTTATTTAGGATTTATAGGCTTTTTAATGTATTTTGACACGCCCATTTTATAAATGACCCTATTACAGCCATCCAAATGCAAAAGTTCAACTTTTTTTTGATAATTATTGATCTAGAGAGTCCAGAGAATTGTCCTAGACTCGTTTGGTTCCGATCGGGCAAAAAACCAGGGACTAGTTCGCAAAAGTAGGTTTTTAACATATTCGTGAATAATTAATGAACAAATTGATTGACAGCAGTAGTTCTTGAGGCAAAGTTGTTCAGTATGAGGAGATCTATCAAATGATATGCATCACGTGATTACATAGCCGTAAAACCTGTTAGCATCAACTAGTGGCTGATTTTTCAAAATTCTTACAGACCTCTAGGGCCACGAGTCGAACATGCCCACCGAGTTTCGTTCTGATCGGCCTCCGTTAAGAGCAAACTAACAGCTTTGAATTAAAATGGTGAGGTATCCTGTTGTAAACATCAACCATGCCTGTTGACAGTTCTCTTTTGTGGGAAGGGAATGAAAAGTTCTCAAATCCGCAGCACAGCCTCAGACATAACATTTATATCCATGATCTGCCATTTTCACTATTGTCCTTGCTTGCTTCTTCACAATACCTGCAGATCTTCTGATGATTTGGCTGTGCAGGTCCACATTAACACTGCCTGGCCTAGAAAATGGACTGGGAAATGCAAATTTGGGGGGTATAAATATTAATGATCCTGACTCCAACGTCACAGTCGGTGTTATGGTGGGATTCACTCATTTTTCAGCGGTCTTTTGCAAACAGGAGATTTACACATGAAGGAGGAAACAATGGTGTTTGAGGCTCACGGTATGTCAGTTCCATGTCCAGAACTCTTATCATTCAACTATGCCAAGATAAATACAGTTTTCAATTGTATGGCACCTTTAAAATAGATGATTAGTAATATAATGCTTACTTGGAGTCTGAAATGGCTTTAACAAAAGAAGAAAAATAGTCTTAGATTTCTGTTCATTCTAATCATGTACAAATAAAGTAGCACAGTAAGATTACATTTATTTGAATGCATTAGTGAGTGTGTGATTGTGCTGTGTGTGCAGCATGTCAATACTAAAAGTGAAGGTGTAGTTGATATCTTTGGTGATAATATCTGTAGTAATCATAAAAAAACAATTAAGAAATAAAGAATTAAAATTACAAATAATATTCTATTAAGATATGAGTTATAATAACATGATTTGCAATAGTAATAATATCAATAATATATGCACAATACACACAGATTAGACTATCAGGTCTGTGTTTTACAAAAACATTAGTATTGCAGCCAATGTGAGTCTGTGGGATTTATAAACAGACAAAATATGATTTGAAATGTTATTTTAATGATTTTATTAAGTTTAAACAATATTTCAAATGGAAAAAAAATGAAAAATAATATTTTAGTGAGCAGAATGAACCAATGAGTGTTCTTCTTCTGGTGGTTAAAATGTAAATGAAAACAATAATACTTAAACAATAATACTTAATACACTAACCATGCTTGAACACACACATGCACACACATTTTGTTGTAGATGTAGATATTTAAAATAAAAGATAGGTAACAAAATGATAATTGCAAATCTCCTCTGTATAACACCATTTTCAGATTTCAAATTAATCACTGAGAGGCAGAATTGTTCAAACTGAGAGCTCAGTAAAAATGAAGTGATAAACTTTGACAAAACATGACTGTGTTATAATAGGTGATTTTCATGCAATAATTTTATATAGTCCAAAAACTTATGCAAAAGCACAGATGAAAATATTTTATTAAGTAGAATGTCCTGCTTCCATAGTAGAAGACCACTAATTGACTCACTTTCATTTGAAAGACTTTTTTTATCCACCAGTAAAACAAAGCAGTTTCTCCATGTTCTTTCCATTAAGCATGCTTACACACACAGACACACACACAAACACATCCACACACACACACACACACACACACACACACACACAAAGACAAATATGTTTTCAATGTTTTTAGGATGTGATATTGTGAAAATATCTTCATCTCCTCATCTTGAACAACTTTGCCTCAAGAATCACTAATGTCAATCAAACCGTTCATAATCATAATAAAAAAATAAAATATATACAAATATCATAAAAAAAAAAAAAAATCATAATAAAAAAGATTGCTTCTTAAAGCATTTGTTTATTTCCCAATACTGAAAGCGAATTAAAAGATCATGCGTAATCCTGCTGCTCCCTCTAGTGGACAACAGTGGTATCATAGCTTACATTTTACAGTTGAAGTGTTTGAATGAATGAATGGGAATTTGTTTTTTTACTTATATCTCAGGAACCAAAAGGCGAAAAATTCTGAAACTCAGAGCATAGATAGTGCTTGAGGAGCCCTGTTGAATGAGACCATCAAGGTGTTTTTGGGCGATTGGGGCTGGGAGTTATGGCTGTTATAAGGCATATCTGTTCGGGCTATTATCTCTGGAATGCCCAGGGCAAATAACACCACATTTGAATCGAAGCTAGCCAAAGACGGGACCTTTCCAACGAGCTCTCACACAATGTTCGGGGTGGTCTGGGTCGGGAGTAATGGTCGTTCAAAATCGGGGGTCCCGCGGATTCGCGATGCGCGGGGGGCGCGCTCCCGAGGCCCGCGACGACACGTTTCGATCAAGAGCCCGGAGAGGTCCTCACCATCAAAATTTGAGCGCGCAACGACTTTCCGTTTTCGAGTTATGAATGAATTTGTATTCGGGGGCGTGGCTTAAATGCCGTTATACTTTCGTTTCATTTCATTCATTTACTTTCGTCCATTTCCATATCTCAGTGTAACACAATTGTCAATAGTAATACTCAATAGATGAGTTTTGACAAAATGTGATTGTAAATGTTAAAATAATGATTTTATAAAGTCTAAATATGAATTTTATAACAATATTAGGGAGTAGTATGATGAAATGACAGCAGGGGGCAGTAAAATACCACTTATTGGCTTAATATGTCATTATATTCATATAAAATCACCTTTTGAAGAAGTTAAACTTTTTTTCTGATAATTATTGATCTAGAGAGTTCAGAGAATTGTGCTGCACTGGTTTTGAACATTATGATATGAAAATTATATGATCAGAGATGGAAAAGACCATTTACAGCCAATACAGGCAGTTTACCATAGGAAATATATGATTTTAAAGCTTTTTAACAGTTATAGCGCCACCTATCGTCCGATCTCCATAGAATTTTTCATGCTTGTTAATGATGTTATGTCACATATGCTGACCAATTTTTGTGAAGTTCTGAGTTTTTATTTAGGATTTATAGGCTTTTTAATGTATTTTGACACGCCCATTTTATAAATGACCCTATTACAGCCATCCAAATGCAAAAGTTCAACTTTTTTTTGATAATTATTGATCTAGAGAGTCCAGAGAATTGTCCTAGACTCGTTTGGTTCCGATCGGGCAAAAAACCAGGGACTAGTTCGCAAAAGTAGGTTTTTAACATATTCGTGAATAATTAATGAACAAATTGATTGACAGCAGTAGTTCTTGAGGCAAAGTTGTTCAGTATGAGGAGATCTATCAAATGATATGCATCACGTGATTACATAGCCGTAAAACCTGTTAGCATCAACTAGTGGCTGATTTTTCAAAATTCTTACAGACCTCTAGGGCCACGAGTCGAACATGCCCACCGAGTTTCGTTCTGATCGGCCTCCGTTAAGAGCAAACTAACAGCTTTGAATTAAAATGGTGAGGTATCCTGTTGTAAACATCAACCATGCCTGTTGACAGTTCTCTTTTGTGGGAAGGGAATGAAAAGTTCTCAAATCCGCAGCACAGCCTCAGACATAACATTTATATCCATGATCTGCCATTTTCACTATTGTCCTTGCTTGCTTCTTCACAATACCTGCAGATCTTCTGATGATTTGGCTGTGCAGGTCCACATTAACACTGCCTGGCCTAGAAAATGGACTGGGAAATGCAAATTTGGGGGGTATAAATATTAATGATCCTGACTCCAACGTCACAGTCGGTGTTATGGTGGGATTCACTCATTTTTCAGCGGTCTTTTGCAAACAGGAGATTTACACATGAAGGAGGAAACAATGGTGTTTGAGGCTCACGGTATGTCAGTTCCATGTCCAGAACTCTTATCATTCAACTATGCCAAGATAAATACAGTTTTCAATTGTATGGCACCTTTAAAATAGATGATTAGTAATATAATGCTTACTTGGAGTCTGAAATGGCTTTAACAAAAGAAGAAAAATAGTCTTAGATTTCTGTTCATTCTAATCATGTACAAATAAAGTAGCACAGTAAGATTACATTTATTTGAATGCATTAGTGAGTGTGTGATTGTGCTGTGTGTGCAGCATGTCAATACTAAAAGTGAAGGTGTAGTTGATATCTTTGGTGATAATATCTGTAGTAATCATAAAAAAACAATTAAGAAATAAAGAATTAAAATTACAAATAATATTCTATTAAGATATGAGTTATAATAACATGATTTGCAATAGTAATAATATCAATAATATATGCACAATACACACAGATTAGACTATCAGGTCTGTGTTTTACAAAAACATTAGTATTGCAGCCAATGTGAGTCTGTGGGATTTATAAACAGACAAAATATGATTTGAAATGTTATTTTAATGATTTTATTAAGTTTAAACAATATTTCAAATGGAAAAAAAATGAAAAATAATATTTTAGTGAGCAGAATGAACCAATGAGTGTTCTTCTTCTGGTGGTTAAAATGTAAATGAAAACAATAATACTTAAACAATAATACTTAATACACTAACCATGCTTGAACACACACATGCACACACATTTTGTTGTAGATGTAGATATTTAAAATAAAAGATAGGTAACAAAATGATAATTGCAAATCTCCTCTGTATAACACCATTTTCAGATTTCAAATTAATCACTGAGAGGCAGAATTGTTCAAACTGAGAGCTCAGTAAAAATGAAGTGATAAACTTTGACAAAACATGACTGTGTTATAATAGGTGATTTTCATGCAATAATTTTATATAGTCCAAAAACTTATGCAAAAGCACAGATGAAAATATTTTATTAAGTAGAATGTCCTGCTTCCATAGTAGAAGACCACTAATTGACTCACTTTCATTTGAAAGACTTTTTTTATCCACCAGTAAAACAAAGCAGTTTCTCCATGTTCTTTCCATTAAGCATGCTTACACACACAGACACACACACAAACACATCCACACACACACACACACACACACACACACACACACAAAGACAAATATGTTTTCAATGTTTTTAGGATGTGATATTGTGAAAATATCTTCATCTCCTCATCTTGAACAACTTTGCCTCAAGAATCACTAATGTCAATCAAACCGTTCATAATCATAATAAAAAAATAAAATATATACAAATATCATAAAAAAAAAAAAAAATCATAATAAAAAAGATTGCTTCTTAAAGCATTTGTTTATTTCCCAATACTGAAAGCGAATTAAAAGATCATGCGTAATCCTGCTGCTCCCTCTAGTGGACAACAGTGGTATCATAGCTTACATTTTACAGTTGAAGTGTTTGAATGAATGAATGGGAATTTGTTTTTTTACTTATATCTCAGGAACCAAAAGGCGAAAAATTCTGAAACTCAGAGCATAGATAGTGCTTGAGGAGCCCTGTTGAATGAGACCATCAAGGTGTTTTTGGGCGATTGGGGCTGGGAGTTATGGCTGTTATAAGGCATATCTGTTCGGGCTATTATCTCTGGAATGCCCAGGGCAAATAACACCACATTTGAATCGAAGCTAGCCAAAGACGGGACCTTTCCAACGAGCTCTCACACAATGTTCGGGGTGGTCTGGGTCGGGAGTAATGGTCGTTCAAAATCGGGGGTCCCGCGGATTCGCGATGCGCGGGGGGCGCGCTCCCGAGGCCCGCGACGACACGTTTCGATCAAGAGCCCGGAGAGGTCCTCACCATCAAAATTTGAGCGCGCAACGACTTTCCGTTTTCGAGTTATGAATGAATTTGTATTCGGGGGCGTGGCTTAAATGCCGTTATACTTTCGTTTCATTTCATTCATTTACTTTCGTCCATTTCCATATCTCAGTGTAACACAATTGTCAATAGTAATACTCAATAGATGAGTTTTGACAAAATGTGATTGTAAATGTTAAAATAATGATTTTATAAAGTCTAAATATGAATTTTATAACAATATTAGGGAGTAGTATGATGAAATGACAGCAGGGGGCAGTAAAATACCACTTATTGGCTTAATATGTCATTATATTCATATAAAATCACCTTTTGAAGAAGTTAAACTTTTTTTCTGATAATTATTGATCTAGAGAGTTCAGAGAATTGTGCTGCACTGGTTTTGAACATTATGATATGAAAATTATATGATCAGAGATGGAAAAGACCATTTACAGCCAATACAGGCAGTTTACCATAGGAAATATATGATTTTAAAGCTTTTTAACAGTTATAGCGCCACCTATCGTCCGATCTCCATAGAATTTTTCATGCTTGTTAATGATGTTATGTCACATATGCTGACCAATTTTTGTGAAGTTCTGAGTTTTTATTTAGGATTTATAGGCTTTTTAATGTATTTTGACACGCCCATTTTATAAATGACCCTATTACAGCCATCCAAATGCAAAAGTTCAACTTTTTTTTGATAATTATTGATCTAGAGAGTCCAGAGAATTGTCCTAGACTCGTTTGGTTCCGATCGGGCAAAAAACCAGGGACTAGTTCGCAAAAGTAGGTTTTTAACATATTCGTGAATAATTAATAAACTGTTTGATTGACAGCAATGGTTCTAGAGGCAAAGTTGTTCAGCATAAGCAGATCTATCAAATGATATGCATTTTGTGATGATAAGTGTAACACCACGTGATTACAGAGCCATAAAACTCATTAGCGCCAACTAGTGGCCGATTTCTTTCAAAATTCTTACAGACCTCTAGGGCCATGAGCCGAACATGCCCATTGAGTTTCGTTCCGATCGGCCTCCGTTAACCTTGTCTAATAGGTGCTCAAACTTCATTGGCCGATGGCGGCCATGTTTTTTGAGATACGCCAATGTCCTCATACACATACATGGCACCTTGGACCAAGACACTGCATACCAATTTTCAAGTCAATCGGACTAACGGTCAGGTGGTTATAGCCTGTTTTATGTTTTTTTCATATTATAGCGCCACCATGAGGCCAATCACCGCGATTTTTTTACTGTGACCTCAACTTGAGCTCTTACATATGTGTACCGAGTTTGGTGAAAATATCTCATTTCGTTCACGAGTTATAGCCATTTTCGTATAATTAGCTCCGCCTCCTGCGAACGTTTTGATACCCCTTAGCAACCGTGGATCGAAATTTTACATTTTTTTCGATAATTATTGATCTTCAGACTCCTGTGAATATTTCTGCACTGGTTTGGTTCCGATCGGGCGAAAAACCAGGGACTAGTTCGCAAAAGTAGGTTTTGGACATAATCCAAAATGGCGGGAAAATTTGCATACCGGAAATGAAATCCTTGAGGCCTTTTTTGTTCGGCTTGACCCAAGGATTCCAAAGATATAAGACACTTGAGTCTGTGACAAAGGGTTGATGAGATTTAAGCAAAAATATGCCATTTTTTTGTTTTTTGCACTGTAGCGCCACCTATTGGCCAATCTAGCTCATATTCTCTGAACCTCTCCTCGATTTTTGTACTACCTTCTGGCCAAGTTTCAAGTCTCTAGCACTTACGGTTTAGGCTGCACGATGCGTTTTACGGCAGAATAATAATAATAATAATAATTAAAGCTGCAAGCAGCATTTATCGGGGTTCAAGCAGTTAAGGCCTTTAAGGCATTTAAGCACAAAAGCATCAAAAGTTATTAAGATTTATTTAGCAAGCATGTAACCACTGACATAATAGATGGAAAAGACCATTTACATCCAATACAGGCAATTTGCCATGGGATATATATGGTTTTAAAGCTTTTTAACAGTTATAGCGCCACCTATGGTCCGATCTCCATAAAATTGTTTACTGTGACCTCAAATTGAACCCATACACATGTGTACTGAGTTTGGTGAAGATATCTCATTTACTTCTTGAGTTATAGCCATTTGAGTAAAATAGGCTCCTCCCACAACGATTTGCCACATTCTAGAATTATTTAATATGATTCTAGCATGATTTACTATCATATACCATGTTCCAGAATGATTTATTAGGATTCTAGCATGATTTACCTTGATACACCTCATTTCAGTATTATTTACTATGATTTACAATGTTTCTAGCATGATTAACCACATTACTAGCAATTATGTGAAGTGTCAGTGCAAATGAGGTGATGAACACTGACAAAATATTATTGTGTTATAATAGTTAGTTATATACGTGATTTTTAGTGTGTGTCCAAGTATGAATGCAAAAGCACATGTAAAATATTTCATTATTAAGTAGAATGGCCAGCAGAGGGCACTAGAAGACCACTTATTGGCTCACTTTCACTTTAAACCAGTTTTCTGCACTAAAGCAAACCAGTTTTTCCATGTTAACTCAATGCATGCTTACACACACACACACACACACACACACACACACACACACACACACACACACACACACACACACACACACACACACACACAGCATAGTTAACCATGATTTACCATGATATACCACGTTCTAGTATTATTTACCAGGAGATAAACGACAATCTAGTATTATTTACTTTGATTTACCATGTTTCTAGCCTGATTTATCACATTACTAGCAATTATTTGAAGTGTCAGTGCAAATAAAGTGATTAACACTGACAAAATATGATTGTGTTATAATAGTTATTGCTATATAAGTGATTTTTAGTGTGTATTCAAGTATAAATGCAAGCACATGTGGAAAAATTTAATTAATAAGTAGAATGGCCAGCAGAGGGCAGTAGAAGACCACTTATTGGCTCACTTTCACTTTAAACCTCATGATTTTGACCAGTTTTCTGCACTAAAGCAAACCAGTGTTTCCATGTTAACTCAATAATGCATACTTGCTACATATGCTACACACAATAATGCTACACACACACACACACACACACACACACACACACACACACACACACACACACACACACACAAATGTTTCAGTGATATTGGTGTCACATTCACCTTCATCACATTCACCTTCTGTCTTCATCACATTCACCATCTGTCGTCATCACCTGCACCTGCTCCTCATCACCCTCCTCATCATCACCTGCTCCTCATCATCATAACCGTCACCTGTTGTCCTTGTCTTGATCTGTGTATTTAAGTTCCCCTCTCATCCATTATCATTGTCGGTTATTGTTTGTGCACTAGCACTCTGTTATGTTTGTTTTCATGTTGGAAAATAAAACCTTTGTTATATTTGTACCACACACACACACACACACACACACACACACACACACACACACACACACACACACACCATCATTTATCATGATTTACCATGGCTGATACCAATACCAATATGAGAAAATGACTATTTTAGACAGCAGGGGGCAGTAAAATACCACTTATTGGCTTAACATGCCATTAATTCATATCATTTTCACCTTTTTAACTGTTATAGAGGCAAATTTTGTCCGATCTGTCTGAAAATTTTCATGCTTGTTCAGGGTGATATTTCACATGTCCTGACTTGTTTTTAAGAAGGTCTGAGCATTGATTAAAATCGATATAGACTTGGTAAAGGCCAGATTTTGAAGTGAACCTATTATAGCTATCCAAATGAAGTAGTTCAACTTTTTCTGACAATTATTGATCTAGTGAGTCCAGAGAATTGTATTGCACTAGTTTTGAACATTATGATATGAAAATTATATGATCAGAGATGGAAAAGACCATTTACAGCCAATACAGGCAGTTTACCATAGGAAATATATGATTTTAAAGCTTTTTAACAGTTATAGCGCCACCTATCGTCCGATCTCCATAGAATTTTTCATGCTTGTTAATGATGTTATGTCACATATGCTGACCAATTTTTGTGAAGTTCTGAGTTTTTATTTAGGATTTATAGGCTTTTTAATGTATTTTGACACGCCCATTTTATAAATTACCCTATTACAGCCATCCAAATGCAAAAGTTCAACTTTTTTTTGATAATTATTGATCTAGAGAGTCCAGAGAATTGTCCTAGACTCGTTTGGTTCCGATCGGGCAAAAAACCAGGGACTAGTTCGCAAAAGTAGGTTTTTAACATATTCGTGAATAATTAATAAACTGTTTGATTGACAGCAATGGTTCTAGAGGCAAAGTTGTTCAGCATAAGCAGATCTATCAAATGATATGCATTTTGTGATGATAAGTGTAACACCACGTGATTACAGAGCCATAAAACTCATTAGCGCCAACTAGTGGCCGATTTCTTTCAAAATTCTTACAGACCTCTAGGGCCATGAGCCGAACATGCCCATTGAGTTTCGTTCCGATCGGCCTCCGTTAACCTTGTCTAATAGGTGCTCAAACTTCATTGGCCGATGGCGGCCATGTTTTTTGAGATACGCCAATGTCCTCATACACATACATGGCACCTTGGACCAAGACACTGCATACCAATTTTCAAGTCAATCGGACTAACGGTCAGGTGGTTATAGCCTGTTTTATGTTTTTTTCATATTATAGCGCCACCATGAGGCCAATCACCGCGATTTTTTTACTGTGACCTCAACTTGAGCTCTTACATATGTGTACCGAGTTTGGTGAAAATATCTCATTTTGTTCACGAGTTATAGCCATTTTCGTATAATTAGCTCCGCCTCCTGCGAACGTTTTGATACCCCTTAGCAACCGTGGATCGAAATTTTACATTTTTTTCGATAATTATTGATCTTCAGACTCCTGTGAATATTTCTGCACTGGTTTGGTTCCGATCGGGCGAAAAACCAGGGACTAGTTCGCAAAAGTAGGTTTTGGACATAATCCAAAATGGCGGGAAAATTTGCATACCGGAAATGAAATCCTTGAGGCCTTTTTTGTTCGGCTTGACCCAAGGATTCCAAAGATATAAGACACTTGAGTCTGTGACAAAGGGTTGATGAGATTTAAGCAAAAATATGCCATTTTTTTGTTTTTTGCACTGTAGCGCCACCTATTGGCCAATCTAGCTCATATTCTCTGAACCTCTCCTCGATTTTTGTACTACCTTCTGGCCAAGTTTCAAGTCTCTAGCACTTACGGTTTAGGCTGCACGATGCGTTTTACGGCAGAATAATAATAATAATAATAAAAATCAGCACAATTACAATAGGGTTTCAGCATTTCATGCTTGAACCCCTAAAAATCAGCACAATTACAATAGGGTTTCAGCATTTCATGCTTGAACCCCTAATAAAAATCCTTACAATTACAATAGGGTTTCAGCACTTCGTGCTTGAACCCCTAATAATAAAAATCCTTACAATAACAATAGGGTTTCAGCACTTCGTGCTTGAACCCCTAATTAAAGCTGCAAGCAGCATTTATCGGGGTTCAAGCAGTTAAGGCCTTTAAGGCCTTTAAGCACACAAGCATCAAGAGACATTACGTTTTATTTAGCAAGCATTTAACAACTGCCATCATAGATAAAAAAAAGTCAATTTACAGCCAATACAGGCAGTTTACCATAGGAAATATATGGTTTTAAAGCGTTTTTACAGTTATAGCACCTTTTGCCTGAGTCTTCTTACAGTCTTGCCTGATCTCCACCACTTTTATTAGTAGTACTCAAAGTGTGCCCATATATATCTGTCAAATTTGTTGTAAATATGTAATTTTGATAAGGAGTTTAGACAATTATATTCAGTGGCGTAACGAGCCAACACCGGGCCCTTAAGTAGGATTATCAAGGCGGGCCCCTTGATGACGCAATTGATGACATTGATGACGCAATGTCCGCGAGTAGGCTACTATGAATAGGGCAGGATATGATCATACACAGCATATAAGAAATGAGATGACTAACAAAATCAGGAGGAGCCTACGCTCACCAAAAAAAAACACTGGTGACAGCGCACCATAACACATTGTTAGGCCTAGGTCCAAATACATAAAAAAGATGCTCTCTTACATTATAGCGGGATTTTCCGGGCTTTCCTATGTGCAACTGCAAAGTTGTCGATTAGATCAGGATTGTGCGCACGGGCATTCTCAATTGACCCTTCGCAGGGAGTTTGATTGAGAGGCGATCTGACTAATCATAATCCACCATTTTGTCCCACAAAGCAGTCAGGAGAGTTAGTAGATTAACATTGGAGGATTTAAATTTGAAAAACAAAGTGTACTGACGTCTTAGCACTTTAAAACAACATTCCTTTTATGTTCATTCATGTTTATTTTAATGCTTTAAATTAACTAGAAGGGAGAGATGATCGGTTCACGAGCAGCTTTAACTGAGCCTCGAGTCTACAGCGATCTGTCAGACACATTAAAGAGTCACAAAACGGTATTTATTGTTTAAATGTCTCTAAAAAATGACTACATTTAAAAGGTGAGACTTTTGGCGCTTTTCCAGTACCAGCTCAACTCAACTCGACTCAACTCGACTCGACTCGACTCGACTCGGCTCGGCTCGCTTTTCGCTCCGTTTTCCATTGCAGATAGTACCTCCACAATAGTACCTGGTCGTCATAGCGACGCCGCAGGAAACTGCCGTGACTTAATCTTCTACGCGAGATACATCCGCTGCCACACACACAGGACTAAGGAGGAAATCGAGTGTATGCTGTTTTTGGATGTTTTTGTTTTTGCTGTTTTTTATTCAGGATACTCCGTCTGGCGCGTGCAATGATGACGCAGTGAATAGTGACGATTCTCTCTGACCAATCAGCAGTCTGCCGTGTTTTCACGTCACATTTTAGTATCGCCTCAGCTCGCTTAGAACCTCGCCGGAGGTGGTACGAAAAAAAGTACCTGGAAGCAGGTACAGGTACAACTTTTACACAGTGGAAAACCAAACAAAGCCGAGTCGAGTCGAGCCGAGCCGAGGCGAGCTGGTACTGTGTAGTGGAAAAGCGCCATTTGTTTCATATCAAAAGTACTTGTTTGTCAGCGCGCAGTCTCCTCTCTGATCCGCAATGTATTTTTCACTGCGTGAGAACTTGGTGTGGTGTGAGAGTGGCGTCGCTTGTCAGACATAGCAACAGTAACTAAAGAGGGCGGGTCTTTGCGAATGGTCATTGACAGTATGGACGGGGATTCGTCAGTCCCAATTCAAAACAAATTTCATCACAATCCATCATTGTTCGTTTCAAACATGTGAGAGCATCAAAATGATCCATGGGTGAAATTGATTGGATTTAATTAATTTTTTTGTCAGTTCCTATCATAATTTTAACATATTGGCGTTATTGTTTAGCTATTTACCTATGTTTTCAAATTTCCTTTGTTTTTTTGTTGTTGTCTCGATTGGACTAACGGCTTTGAAGATAAACACAATTTTTTAAAGCTCTAAATGACACTTACAAAAACCATAAGGCAAAACCTGGCATGTTTGGTATTGTTGGACTCAGGAGTCTTAGGAGGTCACTTCAGTGAAAAAACACTGGCTTGAAACTTCTAAGGCTCCTTCAAGGCATTGTGCCAATGACATATTCTGAGTTTTTTGAGATACACCAATGTTCTCATAGACTATCATGGCACCCTGGACAAAGACACTGCGTGCCAATTTTCAGTAGACCAACAGTTGGGTGCTCTTATAGCTATTTTCATGATTTTTTTCACTGTTATAGCACCACCAAGTGGCCAATTGTCACGATTTTTTTCATGTCAACTCAGATTGAGCTTTTGAACATGTGTCCCAAGTTTAGCAAAAATATCTCTTTCCGCTCACAAGTTATAACCATTTTATAGTGCCACCAAGTGGCCAATTGTCATGATTTTTTTTTCACGTGACCTCAGAATGAGCTCATGAACATGTGTCCCAAGTTTTGCGAAAATATCTCTTTCCGTTCACAAGTTATAACTGTTTTATAGTGCCACCAAGTGGCCAATTGTTGCGATTTTTTTCTCAAGTGATCTCAGATTGAGCTCAGGAAGAAGTATCCCAAGTTTAGCAAACAAATCTCTTTCCGTTCACAATTTATAACCGTTTTAGTAAAAGTGGCCCTGGTGCCATC